>NC_081418.1:147980080-148322580 GCF_949786415.1 Peromyscus eremicus | reverse complement strand
CCAGGGTAATGGCAATAACTATTGTAGTGGTAGCAGTAACGGGACTGCCAAAATCCCTGCTGGGGGAAGCCGGGAGGTCGCCAGACTCTCCCCTGAGAGTCCACATGCAACTTCAGTTTCACACAGTTTTGAAGGGTGCTGAAGTACCTAAGAGATAGGAAATGAATTCAGGGAGGACTCCAGTGATACAGGTTTCCTGAGGTTGTCCCTGACAGTGGGGGTCAGATCCTCATCAGGGCAGCTGCTTTGAGTCACCCGTGCTCCTGTATGAAACCACTCACCCATGTGCCAGTGAATAACTGCGATAAACCCACTAGGTTACCAAGCTGGATTTGGATGAATTATTTCTTTCGTTTGTCGGTGCCATACCTGGGATGAAGAGACATTTTAAAAATGTTTTCAGGGAAAGTAATGTAACACAAATTCAAGCCAGAAGTTTCACAGGGTGGAATGGAGCTGTAAAGCAGGCTGGGATTCATATCATCTAACCGACCAGCTAAATCTACCTCCAACTCAGGGAGGGGCTCTATTACTAAAAGGAGGAGGAGGCAAACTCATAAAACAGTTGCCAATCTATGCATATTTTTTGTAAGGGGCATATTAGCCACATAGGGGACAGAGGCTCCACCCTGTCACCCGCTACAGCCAGAGGAGGGCCTCTACTCAGGGACCTTGACTTGGAATAAAATGGAATTTATAACTCTGTCCCATAACAGAATGTAGGACTATCCAGTGTGAAGCGGAATTGACATTTAGTAGAGATACTTTAACACAGATGCTAGAGTGGAGGGTAAGCCCAAGAAAGGTGCTCGGAGAGACACACCTGGGGGGTGGGTGTGGTTTCTCCAGACCGGTGCTTACTGTCTTTACAACAGCCAGGATGGAATTTTGGTGGTTTTGAAGTTACTATCTTCAAAGTGTTGCTAAGAAACCTAGAGGAAATCACAGGGTGGTTCCCAGGGAGGGCAGCTGACAGGGTTACAGTTGGTCAGGTGTGGGTCTAGATCATAGAGGGGCAGGAAGCCAAGCTGTCTTTACTGTAAACTAAATTGGTAATCTTACTCAAGATTCTTAGGAATGTGTGTAGAACAGAATGGAGATTATTCAGGTTTACACAGTTCAGGCCTTAAACCCAGGTCATGGCTCTTTTTCACATAAAATATCTCCATATAAAAAGAATATTACCTCTGTGATAGCAACATTTATAGCAAATGTCTTGGAATTCTCGATTTTCAGTTGGCAAGAAACTTTCATCAGACTCTAGGTGAGGGGCTCCTTCCCTTCCCAAGTCCCCATAATTTCCCTGCCTTTCTTTCCTGCTGCAGATGACTCGGGTAGAGCTATGTAGTTTCTCTTGGATTGTCTGATACTTTTACCGATAGCTCAGCTATCTTGTGTCATGTGGTTCTTACTGGGAGAGTTTCCCTGAACCTGACTACTCTGCTGTGTTTCTGAAAATATGAGAGAGAGAGAGAGAGAGAGAGAGAGAGAGAGAGAGAGAGAGAGAAAGAGAAAGAAAAAAAGAAAAATAATAAGAAATGAAACAAAACACCACCCTCAACCCCTAACACGATATGCCAATTCCTTCTTTTCAAGTAGAATGCTTCTCAAATTCAGCTTAGGACTTGGGATTTCTAAACTCCAGAATTTAAAATCTAATCAGATTTTGGAAAAATGTATTTTTGTGGGAGTAGAGAGGGGTTTTAGTCAAGAACATATACATAATTTTATAGGTTAAACAGCTCGTCAGGGCAGTCTGGTCTTCAGAGACAAATAGACACAATTTTAAATTCTGGCTCTGCTAATTAGAAGTTGAGGAAACCTAGGCCTGATATGTAATATCTTATTTATAACACACTGACCTACATTACTGAGTGCTGAGAATTAAATAAGGGGCCAGTGAGATGCCTTAGCAGCTAAAGGCACTCTGCTGGGCAGTTTTATGTCAACTTGACACAAGCTAGAGTCATTTGAGAGGAAGGAACCTCAACTGAGGAAATGTCTGCATAAGATATGGCTGTAGGCAAGCCTGAAGGGCATTTTCTTAATTAGTAATCGATGTGGGAGGGCCCAGCCCATTGCAGCCGGCCCTGCTCCTAGGCTGGTGGTCCTGGGTTCTATAAGAAAGCAGACTGAGCAAGCCACAAGGAAGAAGCATAAACAGCACAAACAGCACTCCTCCATGGCATCTGCATCAGCTCCTGCCTCCAGGTCCCTGCCTTGCATGAATTCGTGCCAGTGGTGGTTTGAATGTAATCAGCCCCCCCCCACACCCCCCTAAACTCATAGGGAGCGGCACTATTAGGAGGTGTGGCTTTGTTGGAGTAGGTGTAGCCTTGCTGAAGGACGATGAACTGTTATATGGAAGTGTGAGTGAGATAAACTTTTTCTTCTCCATGTTGGTTTTCATTATGGTGTTTTATCATAGTAACCCTAAGTTAGACAGGTACCTGCCGCCAAGCTTGATGATCTGAGTTCAAGTCCCATGATTCACATGGTGGAAGGAGAGAACTGACCCACAAGTTGTCTTCTGACCTTCACATGGGTGTATGTGTGCACAACACACACACACACACACACACACACACACAAACTTACAAACACACATGCTGGGCTTCTGTGCATTGAAACTACCCTTTAAAACATTATGAAACACCCCCCTATTAGCTATGCTCTGCACATAGACTCTTTAGCACTGCATTGTCCCACTAGTTAAAAAAGAATTCCACGAAAAAATGCTGAAGTGCTCCTGACATATTGTGTAACTCGTGGGCCTGCATTTTGATGTCTCTTATGCATAAACATCAACGGAGATTAATTACAAGGAAGGATGGGGGTCATCCATATCCTTTCATGGAAATGAGCTAGTCAGATGGGTGAATGGACAGGGATTCTTATTTCAGATATATATATTTTCAAAGATTTATTCTTATTTATGTGTGTGTGTGTGTGTGCCTGTGTGACTCTGTTCACCTGTGTGCAGGTACCTGAGGAGGCCAGAAGAGGGCACTGGAGTCCCTGGAGCTGGAGTTACAGGTGTTTGTGAGCTGCCTGATGTGGGTGCTGAAAACTGAACTCAAGTCCTCTGGAAAAGCAGCAAGTGCTCTTAACTACTGAGCCATCACCTCTCCAGCTCCAGGCCTACACGGTAATTTAGACCTGCGAGTCATACTGTGGACATCTTTAGGTGTTCCCTTGTAAAGTCCTGTTGACAAATCTCTTGTTTTTCTAAGAATAACCCTCAGTCATTGCATTCTTACCACATTCAGCCTTAATCGCTATGCAACCAAATCCTCGGTGCCATCTGCCAGTATTATTTACAAGGGACTGAGCACAATCGCATACACATTTGCAATAAAAAATTGACTTTGAAAAACTTGTGGTGCATTATATAACGATCCTTGAAGCTTTTAGGTAAGGTGGAAGGCAGATTTCATATAAGACATTCGGTAATGAACCTAGGTGGGATTGACACAAGTCTTCAGTTGTTATGGTATCTCAGCTCTGTGGTTGCGACAGTCTGGAGGTAAAATATCCCTCGTGGCTCATGTGTTTGAACACTTGGTCTTCAGTTGATGATGCTCTTTGGAGAGGTGGTGGCAACTTCGGATGGATGGTAGGGCCTAGCTGGAGGAAGTTGGTCACCTGTGGTGGTGGGTCTTGAGAGTTATAGATGAAAGATGGGCGGGAAGAAAAGGCAGACAAGGAAGGAAGGAACAACTTGACACACAGAACAGGTTTAATGGGTGAAGAGAAAAAGATCTTCAGAGGGGAGGAGGCCTCTAGCTTGTTGCCATTTACAGACTAGAGGTAGTTAGTGGAGTAGGGTGGTGGGGAAGGAAGAGGGTTGGAAAACTTACTCTTTTGGTGGGGGATTGGCCATTGTCAGGAATGATGAGGACATGGTGAAGGAAACAGTATCTCTTGTGCTGGCCATTACTGGGGATCAACGAGGCAGGAATCTAGGAAAACTGTTACTGTAGTTCTAGGAATGCCAATTATGTAGTTTCAGTAATTATCACCATTTAAGCACAACAGAGTAGCCTTCCAAAATGTCACGCCCTAGCTAACAACAGCCCCTCCCTTTCCTCCCATCTGCTTTCTTCCTGGTCTGCCCATCTAGGAGTGAGCAGTCTCATGATTCTGCTGTCACAGGTTCTCTGTGGTCCTCGCTGCCATGCCTTCCACCATGATAAACTTCCCCTCACACCATGAACCAACATAAACCCTGCCTTCCTTCGGTCAGGCATTTGACCTCAGGGATGAGAAGAGTAACTAATATACTATAGGACACTAAATAGCATGGCTTTCCTGATGACGAGGCATTTCTGTTCTAAGTCTTACTGCAGATCTGGGGAATTTCGATGGAGTAGGGAATGTGTTAGAGAGTAAGTGGATGACTGTAAAGCAGTGTTTAATGCCAATATCCTCCAATGGCCAGGCATGGCGGTGTACACTTTTCATAACTAGCAGTCAGGAGGGAGAAGCAGGTACATTTCTGTTAGTTCGAGGCAAGCTTGTTCTACATACAGAGTTCCAGGCTAGGCAGGACTACATAACGGGAACTTTCTTTACTTTTTTTTCTTTTAATTGCTTGACTCCCCTGTCCCCAGTTCCCTACCCCACCCCCAGCCCCTTAGGGAAACCCAAAGGCTGACTGGCAAGAGTTACAGGAGTGGCCACACACAGGGAAAACTCCGCTCATCCCTCTTGATGAGGTTTGGTTTTTCTATCTCTCCAAAGTATTTTAGCTTTTTATTTCTCTCTAGAACCCCTGCCGCTAACTCCGCATCTCCATCTTCACCTGCTTGGACTACTGTAACAGCCTCAGTCTCTTCCACCCACTCCTGACTGTCATCTAAATTATCACTTGACAGCCACGGACATTTCCCAAAGTCAGAAATAAAATTATTTCTCTTCCATAAAACCCCCTCAATGTCTTCCGTTGAACTTAAAGGAAGATGAACTTTTCTTCCTCTGTCCTTGAAGGCTGGATTTTTCTGGCCCCTGAAGCCTTTCTATGTAGGCAGCACTCTGTCCTACCCAAGGGTTGTTCTAGACCCTGGATGTCCTTCCGTGCTGGGAATCTGCTGAGCACTTCCTGTTCCGCCACCATTTTCGGCTGCTTTCTCCCACATCCTGTGGCGTTCTCCTCATTTAAGTTTGAAGATGCCCTTCTCACAGAGACCTTTCTTTTCCGATCGGCAACCCCTGCCCCAAAGTAGTTTCTGCTTCTGTGAGTGTTTACATGTGAATGTCATCATAGGCTCATGTGTTTGAACATTTGGTACCTGGTAAGTGGCACTATCTATTTTGGAAGGTTGTGGACTCTTTAGGAGGTGGAGCCTCACTGGAGGAAGAGAGGCACTGGTTTGGAAGTGAGCCTTGAGGTTTGATATCTTGTCCCCACTTCCTACTGCTTTCGGCTTCCTGACCATGGAGATAACATGGCCATCATGCCCCTGCTGCTATGACTTCCTGACCACAAAGGACTGTATCCCCTCAAACTGCAAGTCAAAACAAACCCTCCTCCCTTAAGCTGCTTTTTGTCAGGTATTTGTTTGTTGTGTAATATTTTGTTTGTGTTTTGACAAATAAAGTTTGCTTGAAGTCAGAGGGTGGAGCTAGCCTCTAGTTAACCATAGAGGAGACAGGAAGTGATAAGGTGGGGTGGAGAGAGGATCTCAGCCCTTTTCGATGGAGGAACAGAAGAGGTAGGAAGCAACTGTGGCTGCTCCCGTTCTCTGATCTTTCAGGTCCTTACCCCAATATTTGACTCCTGATTTTTTATTGATAAGATTAATTAGGTTTACATTCCATTTGTTTACAGCAAAGAGAAAAGTACCAAACACACCTTCCTTTGGCGAATAAAGAGCAGCAGGAGTAACAGCTTTCATTGACATTTCCTAAACTAATTCACATTTGAAACACACTTATGAATGAGATTACCAGATGACATTCACAAAGCCACTTGGAATCAAGCACCTGAGTGCTGTGTGCCGCCTGGGGGAGGGGCTTCTCCATAAGGACACAATGGAGATCGCTGAGTGATGGATGGATGGGAGGGGTATCTGCCGTGAAGGAAGAGATAGATGGGCAGGTTCAGAGGAGCCTGTGACTCAACTCCTTCTGCTACTGGGGAAAGTGACAAGGCTGCTTCAGGTGTGTTAGGGGCATCCAAAATCAAGGATTCAGTTTCACCTTTAATGAAACTAGTGATAATGTTTACCTTATAAAAGTTGATGGTCTCTGTGCAAAATTAGTTGCTGGAGCTATTCGAAAGTGTCCCACAGCTCTGCTGTCGTGCAGATGCAGAGTAAGACCTGTGAAGAGAAAACAGGATCCAGGTCCCCATCCCGACAGCCTGTCTTATCTCTTACATTTTTCTTTGAAGGCACAGAGGGAAGTGCAGAGCAGCTGCTCTGGCCTTTAGCTAAAGGCCTTTATCTGTAGAAATGAAATATCCTGCATGAAATCATATTAAAGCATGAAGACCCTTCTAAATTAAAACGTGCAGACCCTTTCAAATTGTGAGGCTTAAGGAAGCAATTTCAGGGCTAGGGACTGGGTAAAGACTCTTGCTGCCAAGCTTGAGACCCCGGGTGTGATCCCTGGGGTCCACGTGGTGGAAGGAGAGAACCGATTTCCGGAAGTTGCCCTCTGGCCTCCACCCACATCACTCGGATGCCTCCCCACAAACAAACAGCAAACAAACAAACAAAATAGGTATTTTTAAAAGAAACAGCTTCAGGGATTTTCTTGAAAAATGAACCACAAGCTGGACATGGTGGCATGTGCCTGTAATTCCAGTACTAGGGAGGCAGGGGCATGAAAGTCAATGAAAGTTTAAGACCAGACTGTGGCCTATGGAGAGAGATCCAGGCCGGGTAAGACAGCTACCAGTATCAAGAGGAGAAAAAAAAAAAAAAAGAATCACAAATTAATAACTTGAAAATATCTGTTTCCGTATATCTTTTAATAATTGTAGAAAATTATTATTGTTTGTGTTTATTTGTTTCTGAATTCCTTTTATTGTAGCTAGGTGATAGAGCTGGCCTGAGAAATGCTTTGTACGAAAGCATATTTCAATTAAGTTTAGTACCTGTGTTTAGGTGTTTATTTATAGATAGAGATGGGATATTTCGGATGCTGATTGGACTGATTAATGATGCTCATCAGGAAGGAGCAAGGGACCACAGTCAAACACCGAAACGACATGGTCTATTGGTTTTTATGTTGAATAAATTATGCATGAGTTTGACATTTATATTTCTTGGGGAAATTATAGTTCTCTTTCCTCAATGCATTGTCTACATAAAGAATATTCCACTTGTGAATATGAATATGGGTCTATAATTCCTGATTTTTTTTTTTAAATAAGCAAACATTTCACAAAAAGATTTAGCAGTTTAGCTGGAGGATGTAGGAGAGTCTATGGTGCTGTTACCTATGAAGCCCACAGACTTTATTAAAAAAGACACCCCAAAGTTAGGTAAAAATAGCTACTTTGGGCATTCACTAGAGTAATTTGCCTTTTGTTTTTTCTAAGTGAGAACAAAGAAAATAAAATCAACTGTCATCACTAACATTTCACAAAATGTTATTGTTTGATATAGGACATAGTAATAAAATTCAAAATTGGGTTTATGAGTATTAACAGCTGTCTACATTATCCCTATTGTTCTCATCTCACCTCTAAGCACTAAAATTTGTTATTCATAGCATGACATGAACCTGCAGGTTAGCCTTTAGAATTTATTGTTTCATGGGCCATTAACCTTTACTTACTTACTTACTTACTTACTTACTTACTTACTTACTTACTTTATTTATTTATTTATTTATTTATTTATTTATTTATTTATTTATTTATTTTGTTTTTTGAGACAGGGTTTCTCTACATAGTCCTGGATGTCCTGAAACTAACTCTGTAGACCAGGTTGGCCTTGAACTCAGAGATCCACCTCCCTCTGCCTCCCTACTGCTGGGATTAAAGGTGTGTGCCACCATGCCTTGCTTAACACAATATTTATACATTAAACTGGTAGATAGTAACACCATGGCCTTACCACAGTGTGCCTAGCCTCCTAGGACATGGGTTCTGAGTAAGCTATTAATAAAAACCCAAAGATTGCTGGAGTATGAATAATATGTGCCTGTAATCCCTAAACTTTGGTAGCAGAGACAGGAGAACCAGGAGTTCAAGGCCAACCTGGCTTACATAGCAAAACCTTGAGTGAAACCTTTCTCTAAATAATCAGCAACAATAGCACCCCTCTGCCAACAAACAAACAAAAACCTAAAAAACTAATTAAGTGTATATTAGTTACTTTTCTGCTACTATAATAAAACACCATGACCTGTGCAACTTATAGAAGAAAGAGTTTATTTAGACTTGCAGTTCCAGGGGGTTAGAGTTCATGTTGGCCAGAGCAGGAAGATGAAGGTTCACATCTTGAACGGCAAGTATATTTTGTTTATTTTTCTGTTGATCTCATAAAACAGCATGACCAAAAGCAGCTTATAGAAGAAGGAGTTTACTTTGGCTTAGGGTTCCAGAGAGTCCATCAGGGAGGGGAGGTGTGGAATATTCTTTTATACTGTGTGAATATATGTTGCTGTGATTGGTTTAATAAAAAATCTGACTGGCCAATAGCTGGGCAGGATAAGGTTAGGGGGAGAGCCAAACAGAGAATGCTGGGAAGAAGAAGGGTAGAGTCAGAGGAGTAGAGAGCAGATGCAGAGAGAAGCAAGATGGACATGCCATAGTGAAAAGGTACCAAGCCACGTGGCAAAGCATAGATAAAAATATGGGTTAATTTAAATGTAAGAGTTAGCTAGTAACAAGCCTGAGCTATTGGCCAAGTATTTATAGTTAATACTAAGTCTCTGTGTGGTTATTTGGGAGCAGCTTGCAGGACAGAAACTTCCGTTTACAGGGAGGCATGGCAGCAAGTAGCAGGCATAGTGGTAGTAGCAGGGAGCTGAATGCTCACATGCTCAACTAGAAGTGAGACGCAGAGAGAGCAATCTGGGAGTGGCTTTACTTTCTCAAATCTCATCCCCCAGCGAGGTACTTTCTCCTGAAAGTCATACTCCCAAATTTCCCCAAACCTTCCCAAACCACCATCACCTGGGGACAATGTGTTTGAATATGGGAGTTCTGGGGGACATTTCTCATCCAAACCACTACAAATGAATTATCGTAAAAATCACCTATTGTTTTGATGAGCCACTGCTTCCTCAGACAATAGCAACAACCCCCTAAAACAGTGTTGGGTCTGATGATGTAGCTCCATTAGGAGAGTACTTGCCTAGCATGCCTGAAGCCCTGTATTCGATTCCTAGCCCCTCATAAACAGGGATTTCTAATTCCAGCACCCCAGGAAGCAGAGGCACCAGGGTCATCCTTGGCTATATAGCAAATGCTCTATCTCAAGATGAAACACCTAGAATGTAGTTGGAATTGTCTTTGCACCACCAACCAGCTCCTAAATAAAGACATGGAAACTTATTATTAATTATGAATGCTCAGCCTTAGCTTAGGCTTGTTCCACTAGCTCTTTTAACTTAATTTAACCTGTTTCTATTCATCTACATTTTGTCTCAGGGTTTTTTTTGCCTTTCTTACATTCTGTATGTCCTACTTTCCTGCTTCCTCTGTGTCTGTCTGTCTGACCCCCTGGTTTCTCCCTATCACCCCCTTTTCTTTTTTCTTTTTTTCAAGTCTAAATTTCTTCCTTGCTATTGGCTGCTCAGCCTTTTCATAGACCAATCAGGTGCCTTAGGCAGGCAAGGTAAAATAGCAACACATCTTTACATAATTAAACAAATATTCTGCATCATAAACAAATGCAATACATCTTAACATAGTTAAACAAATGCAACACATCTTTGCATAGCTAAACATTCTGCATCATAGAGTCAAGTGCCAACTGTAATTTTTTTGCTCCTGTTTGCAGTTGAATATAGCTCAGTTGGACAGTTCATTTCTGCTCCGCACGGCATTAGTTCTTGAAGGCTAATTATAGCAGAAAGAGCCAGTTCCAAGAAAGCTCACTCCCACAGTTGGCAAGTTAGTGCTTGCTGGACTCTGTTGGGGCTGTCAGCCAGGCTGTCTACAGTCTTCCATGTGGCCTTCTTACATTGTTATGCCTTGGCTTCTTACAACATGCTCACCAGGCTCCCACTTACTAATATATAGGGAAAATATCAGTCAAGTGGCCAATCCCCAAACCAAGGTCAGAAGGGATTTTTTTAGGGAGGTATAGTTCACTAGGGGAGCCCAAAGGCACAAACTGCCACATTCTTTTCAAAATAGACCATAACAGAACTCTTTTTCAGTTTTTGTTTGCTTGAAGCAGGATAGCTTGTAAATTGTCATTGAGGATGACCTTGAACTCATAACCTTCCTGGATCCACCCCTTGAGTACTGGGGTTACATGCATGTGCCACCACATCTGGCTTTATGTGACGTTGGGGATCGAACCCAGGACTTTGTGTATGTTAAGCAAGCACCCTACAAACTACTACATCTCTAGTCTCTAGTGTTTGTTTCTTTTTTTTTATAGTCAAAGGGAAGGTTTCTATTGTAGATATGGGAGATAACAGCCAGAGGCATCTGGAAGAATTCAGAGCAGAGAAAGTAGTAGACTGAACACGGCCAGCTGACTGGACCTGGCCAGGAGAGAAGCAGAAACAGTGCAGACAGATGGGCACTCTCGGGGTGGGGTGGGGTGGGGGTGGGGTGGGAGATGAAAACAAAAAGAGAGAGCAGAGCCAAAAGAGCAGGATTATATAGTTCTTGTTTCTTGTTTCCTAAAGTATGAGGTGATGGTTTGCCCTTGTAGATGGGTACTTCCCTAACCAGGACTCCCTTGAGAAAAAGCTGTCATCTTGGGTCATCTCTGTATTAATTAATTAATAATTAATTTTATGGGAGACAGATCTCTTATAATCCAGCTGGTCTTGAACTTAATATGTTTAAGGATGACTCTGAATTCCTTGATCCTTTTGCCTCTACCTCCCAAGTTGTAGTCTCACAACCCTGCGCCACCATGCTTTGGTAGCTCCCTCTCTGTCATAGGCTAAGTTTTGAGCAGTAGCAAACAAGCCTCAAGTTTAAGGATCTCAGAGCACAAAGTGCTTGCTTCTCGCTGCGGTGTCGTGTCGTCGTCGTCGTCATCGTCGTCGTCGTCGTCGTCGTCCCCCCATGCAAGTCCGAAAGGAGGCTTACTCCTTGTGGTCTCCTAGTGATGTCTCCTAGTGATGTCGATGATTGATGGGTTTATACTGACCTGCGTCTTCCCAGGGCCCTCAGAAGAAGGAAGAGAGCCCTTTGACCCTTCAGCAAATTCCCCAGGATGTTCCTGTCTCAGATCAGTGCTGGGATCACAGGCACACATCAGTGGTGCCTGGTTTATGTGAGTTCTGGGATCAAATGCACACCCTCATGCTTGTGTGGTAAGCATTTTACTGATGGAGCCATCTTCCCAGGCCCTGATTTCATTTTAAGTAACTGTCTTGGGTGCTTTTTACTTCCTACTCTCATCCTATACATATTGTACACTTGGGTGTTTCCTCCAAGCAGCAACCTGCCTTCCAGGTCAAGATTGAAAACTGTGATTCCTTTCTCTTCCTCTTCCTGTTTCCCTTCCCTTCTCTCTCCTTCCCTTTCTTGCTTCTTATTTTTCTTCTGTCAGGGTGTCATTAGAATATGACCCTGTCATTTCCAACTGTGTTGGACCCCATTAAGAGCTATCCTGGGACAGCCAGTGGGCCATAAATTGACATGCCTGTGTCCCATTTCTGAAAATACTCCCCTACAAGAGCTCTTGCATTTTTTGTTTTTTTTTTTTCCTTTTTCCTTTTTTTTTTTTTTTAGTCTATTCCTTGTCTCCTCTTGCCTGGCAGAGTGATAGATTTCACCTTCATTTCATTGTCTCAAGTCATGCCCTGTTCCTGTTCATTTTTGTGGATCATTTTCAGAATGGCCTTCTCAAGACTCTGATTTCTATATATCATGTCTCTACTTGATTCAGACGTGTCCTGTTATTTCTCAGGCTTGAGACTTCTAGGCTTCTTACCTCCTCTCTTTGCTGCCTCTTCCTTGATTTTCACTACAATTAACTAGGTAGAGCTACTAGAATATATACCTGATTACTACGTTTATCTGAGAAATTTTATCTCAGTATTTTATCTGTCATTTCTTCCATGAATGCTCTCCCAAATAATTCATGTCTTTCATAATTGCTGTCTCAGAATCTCTCTTCTTAGGGAATCTTAATGGACAGCATCATCCATGTTACTTTTAACCTTCTCAGTAGTCATTGAGTTTATGTTATTATTATTCTTGCTATGAGCCAATCATTGTGCTGAGTGGTCCATATGAATTATTTAAAACAATTCTCTACCCAGCACAGTTAAGTACATAGTATTAGTCATACTTTTTAGATAAAAGTTCAGTGAGGTTAAAAATCTATTGAATCTTCTGTAGCTACTGAGAGATATGAGGGCTTTAAAGAAAAAAAAAGGAAGAAGAAAATGACTGTCTCAGTCAGCGTCCCTCTGCTGTGACAGATGACCTGAGCCTGTGTAATTTATAATAACAGAGGTCTAGTATAGCTCCAGAGGCTGGGGAGCTCAAGATGGAGAGGGACTGTGTGTGGAGGCTCTTCCTGCTGGTTCATCCTCCCAGGGTGGAAAGTATCCTGTGTTAGGAGAGCATTCAAGAGACAGAGGGGTGGCAGAAGGGAGGAGGAGTCATCTTTGGGTCAGAAGCGTTTTCATCTTTCTGCTTACCAGTGATGTGAGGAGTCTTTCCATGAGCCCCTTGGTAAAATTTTCCTTTTTTAAATTAAATCAAATTACTTAGTTATTTCCTTTTTCTTTTTTAAACTTTCTTTTTATTTATTCTTTGTGTCTTTCACATTGTGTCTCCACATCATGTGTCCCGATCTCACCCATCTCCCTCCCCACTCCAAATAAAACAAAATAAAATTTAAGAAGAAAGGTGGGGGAGAAGAAAGGGAAAATCTCATTCTGGAAGCTGCAGTGTGACACAGTGAGCAACGCGGTAAATCCCTTTATTCCTAGATTTTTACATGCAGGTGTTCATCCCAAAGAATCCTTGGTCTGGTTTGGGGTCCCTGGTCTCTGCTGCACCATCGACACTGGCCCTCACTGGCACTCTTCCTGGACATCCCTTTGCTGCGCTGTGTCATGCAGATCCTGCAGCCCTGGGTCCACAGGACTGACACCTTTCCCAGCTCCTGTACTCCAGATCACCAATGGGGTGAATGTTGGGGTGCACCAACACTTAACCCTGGTTCTGGACCTGGGTAGTTGCAGGGTTGGTCAGCCTGCCAGCTCTTCCCTTTCTTTGCCACCAGGGGGAGCTCTCCAGTATTGCCCTGGCTAGGTCACCCCTTCCATGGATGAGCAAGGGGTGGGACCATTTCTCCCACTTCTACATCTTCAGGGTCAGTTCTCCCACCTCTACACCTTTAGGACCAACTCTACTGTGTTGCCCAGGTAAGGTGTAGGCTGCTCTCTCTTGCTGCAGCTGATGAAGGGCACGAATAGCTCTCTCACTCTTATGACCTGAGGGCCAGCTTTTCCACCTGCCTCAGGCATTGATGGGTGGGCAGATGGGGCATCTTTCCTCTGTCCATGCCACCACATGACAGATGAGTAATGGGGACAGCTCTCTCATGCTCACAACGTCAGGGCTAACTCATCCACACTTCTACCAACAGGGTTGGCTCTATCGGGCTGCCCAGGCAAGGTGCAGGGCCTGCTCTCCTGCAGTTGGTGAGGGGCAGGAACAGCTCTCCCGCTCTTATGACCTCAGGGCCAGTTCTCCCACCTGCCTCAGGCATTGATGGAGGGCATCTTCCCCCCACCCCCCGCCCCTGCTGCCACAGACAGATGAGTAATGGCAACAGCTCTCCCATGCTCATCCACACGCTCTATTATTTTCTTTTAAAGTCTTTGAATTAACACTCCAAGTATTGGATATCATTGTGACAAATTTGAACAAAATGCTTTTTGGTAGATTCTCCTTCCCTCTTATCTCCTCCTACTTTATTTATTTTTGACACAGTATCTTTGTGTGAATCCCAGATGGCCTTGAACCTGAGGAGATCCTCCTGCCAGGGCCTCTCAAGTGCTGGGATTACAGGCATGGGCCATTATGCTCAGCCGGCTCCCTCCCTCCCAGCCTTCCTACCTCCTCCCACCCCTCTCTCTCTATTCACCATTTCTCTCTCTCTCCCTTCCTTCTTTCCTTCCTTCTTCTTTCCCTCCCTCTCTCCTCTCTCTCTCTCTCTCTCCCTCTCTTTCTTTTTTTCTTTCTGTGATTAATTTATCCCCCCTCCCCACCCTGGAAATTGCTGATAGCCCCAAAGAGAAAAGCTGTGCCCTGCCTCCAGTACTGCCAGAGCTCCAGGTCATGAGGGCGCCTGGTAGTCTGGCCAAGTCCCAGAGGTTGGTGTGTAGTCCATGGGGCACACTCATGTTGAAAGTTGGCTTTCTGCTTTCAGCACCCAGACTGTCTACACAGAGGCCGGACCAGGAGGACCAATTTCAGTGGTCAGTCTAGTCCCGGGCTTAACGTTTCCTTTTGAGATTTGTTTAAATATTTGGTCCTTTTTAAAAGTTAACGTTTTGACTTTATGTTGTGCTAGAAGCATTCTTTATATATTTTGGGTATAAGGCTTTGCAAGCACTTTTTCCCAATCTGTAGCTTGTTTTGTTTTGTTTTTTCCATTTTCTTTACAATGTCTTTCAAATAACAAAAAGGTGTTTTTTTTTTTTGTTCAAGTCTGATTTATCTATTTATTTTCTGTCGTAGAGGTTGTGTCTTTCTGGGTCCTGCCTAAGAAATCTTTCCCATTCCCATGCCATGAAGGGATTTTCAGGAAATTTTCTCTCAAGAAGTGAGTTGGTTTCATTGACTTGGTAGCAGAATTGCTCGTTTTGATACCATTGGTATGGTCAAAACTTTGAGGCTAGCCTAGGCTAAACGAGACTGTTTCAAACAACAACAACACAGAGCTGCACACATTTGGAGGTTAGATCTCTCCTTGGAGGACTTGCAGGTCTTGGGGATCCAACTCAGGTGGCCAAACTTGGCGGCTTGTGCCTATTCCCTGTCCTGTGATGATTATTTTAGTAATCAGTCACAATCCGGAATCACCTGGGGAAGGAGTCCCAGTGATGACTGTCTAGATCAGGGTGGCCTGTGGGCACATCTGTGGAGCTTATCTTCATTCATTAATTGAAGTGGGAAGACCCACCCACTGTGAGTAGACGGGATCTGGACCTGTGTGAGAGTGGAGAACCTGAGCTGAGCGTTAACACTCACATCCACTCTCTGCTCCTGATTATGGATGCGATGTAACCATTTCCCCGGAGCGTCTACCTCTGCGACCTCCCACAGTGATGGACAATAGTCTGGAACTGGGAGTTAATAAACTATTTCTCCACTTGGTTGCTTTTGTCAGGGTATTTTATCAGAGTAATAGGAACACAGCGACAGCTTCATCGGGACATTTTTAGACATGCCTAACTACCTTGACCATCTTTATCCAGGCTTGGATTCTTTATCATTCCACTGTGCTGCCTTGGTAAGAAATGCCTTTTTTTGTGGGCTAAGATATGTGGTATTTAAGATATGTTTATTGACTAGAAATGATGTGTAGACATCTCTATAAATGTTATATAAACATGGTATTGCATCATCATATTATGATTTAATTATAATTTGGATGTCCACCAACCCAAAACTCTTTGAGGAAGTACTTAGGCCAAAGATTGCATCTGACCAAGTTCTACTGCTTAATAGAAGGTTCTGTTTCTGTTCCACACAGATTAGGGGAAATGTTCCTACAGCCATATTTCTTTTTTTTTCTTTCATTTTTCTTAATTAAGAAATTTTCTACTCACTCCTCATGCTATACACAGACCCCCCTCCTCCCACTCCCACCCCCCAGCCCTCTTTCCCGAGCCACTCCACATCCCCACATCCCCCAAATCGAGGTTTCCCATGGGGAGTCAGCAGAGCCCAGCACCTGAGCCTAGGCAGGTCCAAGCCCCTTCCCACTGCACCAAGGCTGTGCAATGTGTCACACTACAGACACCGGGTTCCAGAAGCTTGCCCACAGACCAGGAACAGATCCTGATCCCCCTGCCTGGGTGCCCCCAAAACAGTTCGAGCCAAACAACCGTCTTCCATATCTAGAGGGCCTAGTCCAGTCCCATGGTGGCTCCAGGGGCTGGAGAGATGGCTCAGAGGGGCTGGAGAGATGGCTCAGAGGTTAAGAGCACTGGCTGTTCTTCCAGAGGTTCTGAGTTCAATTCCCAGCAACCACATGGTGGCTTACAACCATCCGTAATGAGATCTGATGCCCTCTTCTGACCATGCAGGTATAGCCATATTTCTTATAAGATGTTTAAATGCCCACAGGACTGAATTCAGCAATCTCCAGAGTGGTAAAGCATTTCTAGTGCTCACATACTAATACAAATTTGTATGCATTTCCATATTTGGCCAGAGAGTTGCTTTCATTGTGAAGATACCTGTTAGCAAAATTGTCTGTAGAGTTGTCATCTACTAGGTAATTTTGGAGATTATAGACATCGTCTATCAAAAAGATGCAGGCAACAGAGACAATCAAGGTCCCTGAGAAGGAGGGAATGAGACAGTGAGGTCAGAAGTTGCTTTATACATTGAGCTGCTGAGATAGCCCGGTGGGTGAAGGCACTTGCTGCCAAACCCGAGGATCCTGGGACTTCCATGGTAGAAGGAGAGATTCAGTTCCCAAATGTTTGTCCTCTGATCTACACACACAAACACATGAACACATGCCCAGAAAAAGTTAACTTTGAGGCAAAAGAGCATAAACTTATAAACTACGACTGTTCCAAACATCCTCACATTTCACTGGTGTTGCTTACAAATGAGGCCACGACAGCCTACAGCTTCATTTTGTTAGTTCACTGCTTCCCTGTTGAACAACCTTTAAAATGCCCAGCCATTCTTGACACATGCTCACATATACTCAGTGCTTTTCCATTTAAGCCTCCACTTTGGGAACTGTTGGCTGCTGGCTGCTGGCTGGCGTTTCCTCTGAGGAAAACCTATCTCATTGTGCAGCATACTTCCTTACAATGTCTTCAAGGCTGCAAAATCTCCAAATTAGCAGATCCAGCCAGACCAGATTCCTTTCCATTTTCACCGTGACACTGGAGCCATGCCCAGCTGTATCCAGAAACAACGATCGCCCTTTGGCCAGCCTGCTCTGCCTGGAACACTTTTAGCCTGGCCTCCATCTCATGCAGCTCCCTGTGTAAACAGCCCCTGCAGTTCCCTTTCCTATGACGATTCAGACCCCATTTCTGGGGCAGACTAAAATTGCACGACCCTCTGCATTTGTTCTTCTCTAGACCCAGACATCTTTCTTACATCATACTGTCTTTTTTTTTTTTTTTTTTTTTTCTTTTTCCTATCCCCATTTTCCATCTGGCTTCTACAAATGCCTTCTGAAGCCGGGCTGGGGAGGCGTTGGTGTTGCCAACCAAACACATGCAGCCTTCCCTCTCTACCAGTTATTCCAGTTGGTTTCTTTATTGGAAACACAGAACATGAATTACCAAAATGTGTGAAATTGATGCCCTCTGAAACTCAGCTTGGGCATCTCTGTAACATCAGCATTTTTTTTTCTTTGTCTTTTAAAGTGGGGAATCTTTGAACACTGGGTGGTAAGGGACTGTGTTTGGGTAGCTCATAGCTCACACATTAAGCATTATGCCGAAGTCAACGGACACGTACTCTGAATACTGATTTGATAGAAATGCTTCATTGATTTTACTAGAGTTGAGCCAAATTCATTAACAGCCTAGATTCATTAGAGAGGCATCACTAATTCAAGGGGAAAAGGGATTAAATTCTTTCACTGTATTTTATAAAGCGTTACACATTAATTAGAATTTAGTATGTTTGGTTTTTAGGCGACATCCATTTCATTTACAAATCTCCACAGATGAGATATTTATTAGTTTGCTTTCTAATAGTGATTTGTGCTTGTTACTGTGTGGATTTTGTGGGGCTGTGTGAAATGCAGCACAGGGTTTTACATTTTCACTTTTCCTGTGTGAAGTCCTTAACTCTGTCTTTCCGGGGTTCTGGCTTGATCTAAACAGGGACAATGGAAAAGGGAAAAATGGAGAAAAGAAAGACTTCCTTAGAATATACATTTGAACTCGGGAACAGCATGCTCCATTGCTCCTGACACACAGAAGATGGCCAGGGGAGAGGTAGATGGGGGAAAGAAACCAGGACAAATGCATCGGAGCAAGCGCATTTGGAAGAGAGGAGACCTGGAGAGGATTCTTGACATTTCCCTGAGCTGCACTCCAGAGGACTTGTCAAGCCAGTAGGAAAAGGCAAAGGACTGTTTTTACCATTGCTAGAAGCTTCCTTTATCCCCGATGATCTTTCCTTAATACAATTAGTTTGGGGGCAATGTGCTTACCAGCTGAGTCAGCAGTAAAAGATCACTGGGCTTTTTATGGCCCTCAAAATCTCCCTGAGCCACCTAAGCAGCCTCACGGAAACAGCGGCCCACCATGCAAATGCCACTTCCAACAGATGCTGTCTTCTTCCTTTTCTTACCTGCCCACCAGCTGCGTCAGTCTCTAAACCCATCTTTAGAAAAATTTGGAGTCCCCTGCCTCCCAGGCTTCCAGCATTTAATGCCACAGAAGAAGGATTATCCTGAACGCATAAAGCCCAACCCTTTCCTTTTTGGAGGATACACTTTTGAAAAAAGAAGAGGCATTACAATGACTCAACTAAAATAGCATCAGAGAGAGAAGCCTTCTTAATCTGCCCATGTTAGGAACAGCACTGTGAAAGGAGGTAGAGATTTGAAAGATGTGGGCTTGATGGATTTAAAGTATGGTCAAGGTTAAAGGAAGAATTAAAACAACTCTCACTTTTATGTCAGGTCGACTTGAAGGTCAGTGTCGGACTAGAAATAGAACGTGCAGAGTTGGTGTCTGGGCAGATGAGGAAGTTTCTCAGAAGAGAAATAATTGAGTCAAAAGAGAGGAAGGAACAGAGTGTCACAGGGACAGGGTGGACATCTGAATGTTAGGGTCTGGTGATGAAGAGTGAATTCCAGGCTAGAGGGAGAGTTGGTGGCATTCCAGATGCTGATGCAATGTGAACTTCTCACTGTGAGTGGTGTTTTGAAGGGAAGTGGCAAAGAGGTAGCTGGACACTGAGGCAGATGTTCAGCCGCATATGAATGAAACATGTAAGAGTGGGCAGTACGATGTTACTGGGCAGGGGACGTAGTCGATGCTAGAGTACTTGCTGCCATGGATGAAGCTTCACATTCTATCACCACTCCACGAAGAAAGACAAGACAGACAAATGTATAAGGAAGGCTGTCATTGAAGCCAGTGTGGTCTTGAAGTTGAAGAGGATGAGTGCTGGATAAAGCCCGTTAGGCACCATAGGGTGTTACTGGTGCGAGAAGATCGGATGGGAAATGGAGCCACACTGCATTCCATTAAGGAGAGAATGAGCAGCAGAGGCAATTTCTAAAGGCAAGTATCACGCATGAAAGAATACATTTAAAAGTTGGTCTGGGTTATAACCCAAAGTGCATCAACAGCAAGCAGGACACTTAATTTACGTTGTTTTCACATACAGGGAGATGGCACTTTTTCCTTTTCTCTCTTGTTGGTTTGTTTGTTTTACAGTGCTGGAGAGGGGAGCCAGAGCATTGAAACTGTTAAGCAGCCACTCACTCCATCATTGAGCTACACCCACAGTCCCAAGATTGATTATATATATGGAAGGTAGTTGGTGTTAGCATTCTTTTTTTTTTTTTTTTTCCGAGACAGGGTTTTTCTGTGTAGTTTTGTTGCCTTTCCTGGAACTAACTTTGTAGATCAGTCTGGCCTCGAACTCAGAGAGATCTGCCTGCCTCTGCCTCCCAAGTGCTGGGATTAAAGGCATGCGGAGGCGTGCACCACCACCGTCAGGCATAGCATTCTTTTGTTGGCTGTAGATGGCTCAGTGGTAAAGGTGCTTATACTTGCTGCCAAGCCTGACGACCCAAGATCAATTCCCAGGACCCATATGGTAGAAGGAAGGAACCCACTGTTACAGTTTGTCCTTTGATCTTGGAATGTGTCAAGGCCTGGGTGTCACATATACATAATCCTTTTTTTTTACTGACGGCATGTTTAACCATTTGTATAAGGTTGGGAAGGGATTAATATATACACAACATTTAAAAAACATAGGGCTGTATAATTGTTTTTGTTCTGGATATGTGTTATTGAATTGTTCTGAGATCTCAAAAGTATAGGATGTAGCTGGGAGGAAGAATAATTTTATATTATTTTATGAGTTGAAAAGAGATTTTTGATTCCTGGTTCCTTAATCCACACTTGGCTAACAAGACCATCTGTCTTCCAGGATTAGTTTTCCCTGAGCGGGTTTCTGAGGTCTTAAATGCTTAGTCAGTAAAGGACTTTGGAGGGCTAGGACTACAGTGGCAAGCTTGCCTAGACATGCATGAGGCCCTGGGTTTGATCATCAGTACCACAAAAACAAAACGAAGCAAACGGGAGGGTGGGCTGGAGGGGTGGCTCAGCAGCTAAGAATGCACACTTGTCTTGCAGAAGACCCCAGTTCTGCTCTCAGCACTTGTGATGGCTGGCTCACGTTGCCTGTAACTCCAGCTCCAGGAGTTCTGACATGGTTTGTTAGCCTCTGTGGGTACCTGCACATCCAGGCACACACTTCCACACAGACAGACAGACACATACACATGATTCAAAGCAAAATGAAGCTTTTAAAAAAGGGAGGTGTTGGTCTTGGGAGGTAGCTCAGTCAGTAACGTGCACAAGGACCTGTGTTCAGTTTTCAGCACATGTGTAAGAGGTCAGGTGTGGTGGCATTTACTTCTAATCTCTGTACTGGGGAAAGAGGGACCAGAGGATCCCTGGGGCTTCTTGGCTAGCTGGAATGGCCAAAAAAAAAAAAAAAAAAAAAAAGAGTTGGGGCAGCGAGCATGTGAGGTTGTCCTCTGGCCTCTACACACACACACACACACACACCCCTGCACACACACATGAACATGGACACTTTGCCATACCACCCTCCTTCGAGTGTAACAGAAATAAGTATTTGTTTTCTTCAAACAATCTTGGACTGTAGAAAGATGATTGGAATAGTAATGTAAAAGAAACTGAATTAAAAAAGAATATAAGTTTTAAATGTCTAGCTGCTTTTTATATCTTCAACTTGAATTGTAATATGTAACAGGATTAGGGTTAGTTTGTTTGTTTGTTTGTTTGAGACAGGATCTCACTCTGTAGCCCTGGCTATCATAGAACTCACTTTGTAGACCAGGCTGACCTTGAACTCAGAGACCAGAGATTTACCTGCCTCTGAGAATCTTTAATCTCAGCACTTGTAGAGATTAGAGGCATGTGCCACTGTGCCTGGCACAGATTGAGAATTTGACATAAATTTGTCATAAATTTTGTCATAATTAGTGAGAAATTAGAGCCCTAGGAAACTAAATAAACTAATTTAAACTCTAAGAACATGTCAGCTCTGCACACAGTTCTGCTGTTCTTGAACTCCCCATCTCCAGTCTGTCTTGTAGGGTTGGAGATGGCATAGTATTCCATTTCATAGAGGCAGATTTGAGGGAAATGAAGAAGCTTAGAAAAGCCAAGAGCTGCCGGGTGTGGTGGCGCGCGCCTTTAATCCCAGCACTCGGGAGGCAGAGGCAGGTGGATCTCTGTGAGTTCGAGGCCAGCCTGGTCTACAGAGTGAGTTCCAGGAAAGCCATCAAAGCTACACAGAGAAACCCTGACTCAAAAAAAAAAAAAAAAAAAAAAAGTCAAGGGAATAAAGATAGAGGTAAAACGAACTAGAAGGAAACATCAAGAATGAGAGAAGGAAATCACCAGGAAAATAAAGAATAGAGAACACAAAAGAAGGATAAAGAAAAGGTCTGAAGGAAACCATCAAGAGAGTGTGTGAGTGTTTTTCCCTTACCCCCTCAGATAGAAAAGCCACATGCACTGATGCCGTGCATTCCCTTTGAGCCCTGTGCTGCTGGAGGCCGTCTCCCCCAGGCAGTGACAGTGAATGAGTCCACAGAGGCAGGAGTAGTTTCCAAGCCAGGGCAGTCCTGGGGCTCAAGGGGACAATAATCACATGCCTTTTCACTCTGGGCTCAGTTTATTAGTAAACTTGATGTGAAATGTATCTGGTGCCCAAGGCCTAAGGAGCTCCCTGTCTGTCTGTTCTCCCTTTGAATCCAACTGACGGGACCTGTGACCTGCAGAAGCCCTAGGGACACCTCATGGAGGTAAGAATGCTACCAGGCTCCGTGTAAGACAACTCAAGCTGAGGAGGACAGGACACCTAGAACAGACATCTAGAACAAAGAGGCTTCGGACACACAGTGCTCCCTGCTTCAGCCTCTGGAATGCTGGGATTACAGGCATGTGTAGTCAGATGTTTCTCTCCTGCCTGCCAGTTCCCAAATAACCACTGAGAGGCTTAATTCTTACTTATAAATGCTTGGTCGATGGCTCAGCTTTTTAGTAGCTAACTCTTACACTTAAATTAACCTATATTTCTTACCTATGCTTCGCCATGTTACTTCATTATGACTGTACATCCTGCTTCCTCAGTGGCTGGCTGGCTGGCGTCTCCCCTGACTCCACCCTTCTTCATCCTAGCATCCTCTGTGTCTGGCTGTCCCACCTGTACTTCCCGCCTGGCTACTGGACTGTCAGCTTTTTTTTTTTTAACCAGTGAGAGTAATACATATTCACAGTGTACAGAAGAATTATTCCATAGCAGGCACGCACCACTCTGCTTGGCTATGTGATTTCTCTTTTTGTGTGGGAAATGCAGCAAGAAAAGAGGCTGATGCTTCTCAGAATTCAGCCAGTGTGGAGTCCAAAAAGTGGCCAGTCCTCACCCCAAGGAGAAGGCCAAGGGAGGCAGACTTCTGAAAGCCATCAGGGCCCCCTTTAAAGACTGCTTTTATATTGAATGTTCTAAATATGTTATCTTTAGAAAACAACTAGTCCATAGTTTAGTCCTCAGTTTGAAGGGTGGCAAAAATTTAGAGCTAGGGGACAAAGCCCCTGCCCCCTCTTCCCAACCCAACAGGAATGCACTGAAAGATTTGAGATGAGAGGTTGAATGTTGACTTGGCAATAAGTTGGATGAATGCCCGAGTGGGGCTCAGCTGCAGCTAGCACTTGGGAGCTTCCAGAGGAGGGAGCAGACCAGCTCAGTAGTTTAATGAATTGTCACTTTGTCATTTCAGGGTCTCCTTATGTCTTTAGTCCGTTTCTGGCTATGATGTTACTAGTACAAGGCTGGCCTCATGTGACAACCATGAACTGGACGAAATGCATACAGTGATGTTTTTCAGGATTTTGACAAGAGGCTTTGTAAGCCTGTGACCCTGGAAAGAAGGACACATGGGGGAGGCCCATAGCTGGCCTGCATGCCTTCCTGCTTCTCACTTACAACACAAGGAGCTAAAATCCACAGGGCTCTGCTTGCTGGAAGAGTTCAGGAACCAGGTGTAAATCTCAGTACTTGGGAGGCTGGAGTGTGAGGATTGCGGAGAGGTTGAGGCTACTCTGTTCTACACAGCAACTTCCAGCACAACCAGGGCTGCATAGTGAGGCCCTGTCTTCAAAAACCAAAAGCCCCAAACCAAACCAAACCAAAAGCCCCAAACCAAACCAAACCAAAAGCCCCAAACCAAACCAAACCAAACCAAAAGCCCCAAACCAAACCAAACCAAACCAAGCCAAGCCAAACCAAACCAACAGTGGAAGTAATTGAGATGTATTTGAAAATGAACCAATTCTTTCAATGAAGACAACAAATTCAGAATCTTTAAAATAATTTACTCATAGTATCCAGTGTTACAAAAAAGCTATGACACACTTTAGAAAATGGGACAATATGGTACAAAATCACACAAGTTACCTTAGGCTCAAGACTGTGAAATCACTTCGGAGATTGTTTTATTCTTGATTATAGCCAACCAGCCTTTGGGACCTACTGCTCTTCTCTTCAAAACAATTTTTGCAAGATTCTTTTTCTCTCCATGTCCATTCTGCTTCCCTGGTTCAGATTTCACTTGTGCTGGTGTGACTGGTGTAGCCCGTCAGTCCAGGCTCTAGTTCCTTTAATCAGTCTTTCTCTCTTGCTGGCTGGAACCATTCACTTCATGACTAAGTCACTCTTCCTGATGCATCTCTCTGCTCTGAAACATTTAGTACTTGCAACTTTCCTTTGGTGGGAAGCCAGATTCTGTAGTCTGTGCTCATGGTCCTCGGTCATTTCTTTACCCTCTAATGTCCTGATCTTACTTCTGTTTGTCAAAAGCACCACGGAGAACTTCAGGCCACTCACCACCAGAACTCTGTGTGTGTATGTACCTGCATTAATATTTGTGTTCGCAGGTACATGGGTGTGGGGAGTGTAGGTGCACATAAATGCATGTGCATGTGGAAATCAGAGGCCAACCTCAAATATTGTTCCTTAAGTACCACCCATCTTGGGTTTTGAGACAGGGTCTCTTACTGATTTGGCGCACATCTAGTAGGCTGGGATGGCTGGCTAGTGAGCTGAGCCCCAGGAAACCATCTGCTTAGACATGCAGCCCTCTCTCTTTTCTTTCATGGTTCTGCGTATCTAGCTGTTGCTAAAATCCCTTCCCTGGAGGAGATGTGAACAACGTGTATCCCCTCTCAGTAAGATCCCAATGACAAAAGGAAGTACTATTCCACCACAGTGCACCCAAGGGTTTATTGGGCTAACTTAAGAGCGTGGGTGAGGGGTTACTGATAGGAGTGTGGGTGACCCCAAAGCTGCTGGCATGGAAAATGGCTTCCAGATAGCTGCACAGATGGAGCCCCTCTCAGTTGACATCCTGTCTAGACCTCTCCGAGAACCCTTGACCACGGGCAGTTAGGGCAGAGTTGCACACAACTGCCTCGGAGGAATGCTTGGATACTCGGGTGGGTACAATGATGCTTCTAGTGCCCTCCTTCTATACGGGAATGACAACAGTCCACACGCCCTGCCGTTAGGATTATTTGCAGAGAAGATGCCTCTGGTCTTGTGAAGAGGACGGTTGTTCTGTTTGGAGGACAGTGCTGACAGCCTGGATGCAGGACCCCTTGTGTCAGGCAAGTGCTTTATCCACTGACGTATCTTCAGCCCTGCGGGGAGTCCCTTCTGTGCAGCAGACTCCCACCTGCTGTACCGGCCCCCTTCTGTGCTGTCAGTCATGATCTCAAATCTGCTTTGGACATCCGTCTCTCAGACTCTGAGCCAAGGCAGAGACCCAGAGAGACAAGGATCCCACAGAGTGCAAATTAGGGTGATTGGCAGTGGCTGCAGCCGTCCTGTTTCCCGAGGTAGCAGTGACAGTGTTTATGGTCAGCGGTGCAAACTGAGGTGTTCATGCCCATCAATATTACAGTAAAACACTCACCAGGATGGTGAGACAGGGTCTCCTGCATCCCAGGCTGGCCTTGAGCTCCCTAAGTAGCTGAGGATGACCTTGATCAGGTGAACTATTACACCTGGTTCATGCAGTGTCTGGGGAAGAACAGAGAGCTTCATACACACTAGGTAAGCATCCTACCAATTGAGTCCCATCTAGCCAGATTGCCTCTACATTATGGTTTTGGTCAGTGACTGGCTACTTGCTCTCAACAGGCAAGTTCTTATCAATAAATCAAGTGAGAATAGCCCAAGTTCTTTTCAGTTTCACATAGGTAAGACTTCTGACAGAGCTTCTAGGCACAGATTCTGGGTGACCTGGCCCGAGTTTTTCTAATCATTTGGAATACTTCTCCCTTCTCGTGCCTTTATTCAATTTTTGAATATTTTCAAGTGCCATTGCTTCAAAGAGACTTTTCTAGACTGCAATTATCATTCTCTCCTCTGTCCTTGACACTTTAGTGCTACATAACATGCAGGTTTTACTGTTCACTAACATCAAATATCTATTACCTTCCTCCCCTTCTGGAGCAGTGTGAGTGTACTGACAAGCTTCCTCTGCATGCCCTAGACACCTGCACCTGGCTCTGTGTAGCACTGTGTTCAGAACACTGTAGTTCAGCAGATGCAGAGAGGAGGATGGATTTGATGAAAGGCTTTGCCCTTACTTAGCATTTCATGAGTAGAGATTTAATCCTGGGTCATGTTAAACCATGGCAGCCTTTGAAATGAGAGATGACACTGTTGACGGGCTGAAGCCGTCTGACATGAGCTCCTTCTTCCTTTCCCAGCTTCACTCCTGAAAGCCAATTAATCCTTCTCACCGCCATTCTTGTTACAGGCAGGAGTGTGGCTCTTCTTTCTAAAGCTAACCCTTAGCCTTTACTTGGTTAATGTTTTTCCCTCCTCATGCTGCAACTTCCTTGCATCAAAACAAGACAATCTGTTTCTCTTAGTACTGTTATGGTTGCTGGATTATTTTCATCTTTTTTGACCAAGGTAATAATGTTTCTGGTTGAACTTTGACTTTTCCCAACCCTATTTTTACTTCTTTAGTAAAGCTACTGTCTTGATCAAAAATTCTCTGCTATCTATGAGCATGGACTTGATTACGGTCAAAATCTTAGTCATTTAAAACCACAAAGATGTAAAGAAATAAAAAAGACCCTAAACACCAAGAAAACAAATAACCCAATTAAAAATGGGTTACAGAACTAATTAGAGAGTTCTCAAAAGACAAAACACAAATTGCTGAGAAACACTTAAAGAAGTGTTCAGCATCCTTAGCTGTCAGGGAAGTACAGCTAAAATGACTCTGAGATTCCATCTTATGCCAGTCAGAAAGGCCAAGGTCAATAACACAAGTGACAGCTCAGGCTGACAAGGATGTGGGAAAGGGGGCATGAACACTTACTTATCCACTTGTGTGGAAATGCAAACTTGTACAGTCACAATGGAAATCAGTGTGGTGGTTCCTCAGGAAGTTAGGAATAGAGCTACCTCAAGATCTTGCTGTACTTCTTTTGGACATATACCCAAAAGATGCTTTATCCCGCTATAGAGATACTTGCTCTATTTTAATAGCCAGAAATTAGAAATAGCCAAGGTGTCCATCAACTGATAAATGGAAAATGAAAATGTGGTACATTTACACAGTGGAATATTATGCAGCTGTTAAGAAAAATGAAGTTATGAAATCCACAGGATGTCACTTAGCTGTCAGGGAAATGCAGCTAAAATGACTCTGAGATCCCATCTTATGCCAGTCAGAAAGGCCAAGGTCAATAATACAAGTGACAGCTAAATTGATGTAGCTAGAAAAAAATCATTCTGGGTGAAGTAACCCAGACTCCCAAAGACAAATACTGTATGTTTTTTTCTTACATGTGTCTGTTAGCTTCCAGGCCTTCAGTATGTGTGTGGCAGTCTGAATATCCACTGGAGGTTAGATACCTAGTAAGGGCTGGGGGTGGGGTGAGAGGACAGGGTGGGGCAGGGGTGGAGAGGTTCTCCCAAGGAAGGGGAAATAGAATATATTCTTATGGAGAGACAAAGGGGGACTTGAATAGGAAGATTAAATAAGGAGTGGGGGCAGAAGAGAAGGGTAAAAAGGGAACCTGGGGAGGGACAACTAACACTAAAGGCCACTTGAAAAAACTGCATGGAAACCTACAATGGAAACTACAATGCCATGACTAGACACCTTACACCACCAAGTAAAAACTTCAGTGCCAGGAATCGGTTATGTCTAGTTGAGTCACTGGCCAAGGAGGCCCCGTGGAAATCCCCAAACATCATAGGCTATTGCCAAGGCTATTATTATAGGTTGCTCCCTACAAACTGATGGTAAGGCCCTGTTGCTGAAGCCAGTATTTGTCATTGTATGTCATTGAACGCTGAGAAGTTGAGCTGGTACCTGACTAGAAAAATCCTCACCCCTACTGACTAGCATTCATGGTGCTGGGAGGTATGATGAATGCTATCATAGGAGAAAGGTGATTATCAATATCTTTTTTTTTTTTTTTTTTTTTGGGTTTTTTTTCGAGACAGGGTTTCTCTGTGTAGCTTTGCGCCTTTCCTGGAACTTTCTTTGGAGACCAAGCTAGCCTCGAACTCACAGAGATCCGCTTGGCTTTGCCTCCCGAGTGCTGGGATTAAAGGCGTGCGTCACCACCACCCAGCTCAATATCTTTCAGTTACAGTCCTTGAAACATACAACCACATACCAACCTGCTGGCATGACGTACTGGTACAATAGTGGTACAAACATTATGGGATCAACCACCACTCTTCAGATGGATTCAAGGCCCACTCCATGAGATGGAACCCACTCCTGACACTGCTAAAATGGCCAAGAACCTGAGACTAGACAGGCCATGGGCCTGGGGGACAATCTAATAGCATTGTTCTGCTAAAGGAACTTAGCAATAAAATGACTCCTTGACTTAATGCTATAGCCATACATCAGTGTTCTACTCAGCCTCATCAGAGAAGCTTTCTTCTTGCAGTAGATGGGAACTAACACAGAGACCCACAACTGGACAATGTGCAGAGAGTAAGAGACTTTGGAACACTCAATCCTAAGTGGGATGTCTTCATCAACCCCCCCCCCCGACCCCCACCCTCAGAGAGTTATTTTTTTTGTTTTTTGTTTTGTTTTGTTTTTGTTTTTTGTTTTTTGTTTTTTTTGGTTTTTCGAGACAGGGTTTCTCTGTGTAGCTTTGCGCCTTTCCTGGAACTCACTTGGTAGCCCAGGCTGGCCTTGAACTCACAGAGATCCGCCTGCCTCTGCCTCCCGAGTGCTGGGATTAAATACGTGCGCCACCACTGCCTGGCCTGAGAGTTATTTTTAAGCAGAGGTGGAAAGGTTGTAAGAGTCAGGAGTCATGCATGACTCCAAGGAAAGAGTATCATCCAGACACAACAAGACCGCTGCACGTATGACTCGCAGAGACCATGGCGACATGCACAAGGTCAGCAAGAATTCAAGCCAGATGGGTTCCCAGCATCGAGAAGGGATGGTGGACAGGGACACCAATCTTTAATCAAGACGCTACCTGCAATTGACGGGTGTGGCAAAGGAAAAATCAGTTTTCTCCAGTGGAGTATCACTGAGCATGTTAACCATACTTCGGGGGAGGCCCCAAGCCCAGGAGTGGCACAAAACAAACAACCAAACCAACCAACCAACCAACCAAAACAAAAAAGAAAGTACAAACCAAAAACATAAATATAAAACCAAAAACACCAATGGCATTTTTTTTGTAGACTTTTAATCTCAATTTGCTTTGTTTGGGCATTTTTAAAAATTTATATTACTGGTCTTTTGATTATTTATTTTGATTTTCATTTTGTGTATTTTTTGTGTTTCTTGTTATTTTATTATTGTTTTGTTTTTCAGAGAGAGAGAAAGAACACAGAGTTATGTAAGGAGGGAGTTGAGGAGGATGTGGGAGGGATTTGGGGAGGGGAAATATCATCAGATATATTGTATGAAAAAAAATTCAATTAAAAATAGTTTAAAAAGCCCCATAAAGGTGGGATGGGGAAACTGTTCAGTGGGTAAAGTGCTTGCTGTGCTAGCCAGAGGACCGAATTCAGTTCCCAGCACCCACATAAAAAGCTGATTGTGGTAGCCCGGTCCCGTAATCTTAGTGTTGGAGGTGCAGACAGACAGGTGGGCTCTGACCTCACTCCACCAGCCCATCTAAACACCTTGGTGAGCTCCAGCTTCAATGTGAGGCTCTGTCTCAAAAATGAAGGCCACCCACACAAAGCTGTGTAAACACGTATATACCTTGTACTGTTGGACCCCAAAGTTTAGGGTCTCAAGTGGGCGCCCTAAGAACCCAGACTCCAGTCCAGTTGATGCAACAGCACGAGGAGTTTATTGAAGCTTCTGTACAGAAGCCTCCTCTGCTCCCAAGAGCAAGAGTCGCAACTTACTGCAGCCCCATGAGTGCTTTTTAAAGGAAAATCCCACAAAACCCATAAGATTACAATTCTCATACAATTTTGTTTCACAAGATCATGGTCTGATCACAGAGAGGGTACAGTCACCTCCACATGTACATTCTTCCTGAAACCTCAAGGGGGATATCAGGGCGGGAGTGGAGTTTACACAAAGGTCACAGTGGTCCTTCCTGGAACACTTGCAACTATCCCAGTCACAGTTGAGCACATCTCTTAACAGAAATCTTTTTACATTGTTACATTGTGGCAGGGGTGATTAAATGATGGCTGAGTCAGGTTGCCCTTGGAACTAGTTTTCTTTTTAGTTCCTTATTTCCTGGGGCTTGAAGGGGGGGGGGTTGTAAGCCTAAAGGGTTAGGGTCTTTCAGTATACACAAAACATAGTTTATTAAAAAAGACACGAAAGTTTGCTTCTTATTCATGCTGCTGTAATATTGCAGGTGAAATTGGGTATCTGGTCCTTGCTGTTGTGGGAATTTCGCCGATAGTCAATAGTAAGGAGCGGCTTGGCCCAAGGGTGGAGTTTGTGTTAGAGAGTATGTGATCTGAAGACCCGGATATAAAGTCGAGGCAGGACAAAGCACCTCTCTTGGACTGTGGAGAAACTTGCAGTGAGCCACAGAGGAAGCGTGGCTTGGTGAGCTTCTGCATCCCCCTTGGAAGGGAGGAAGCAGAGGCTACAGTAGCTGTACAGTCAGCGGGAACAGCGCAACAACTGGTGATGCGGCCGGACGCTTCTTTCTGACTTGCAATTATTGTGCACGGATTTTGTCTATTATTAAAAGGTAACACATTTCTCCAAGCTTTCCTCATTACCTTGACGTCTTCACTATGAGACCCAGGCTGAGGAAGCCATGCTTATTTAAGACACAGCAGGTCACTCAGGCCTAGAACTAGGGTGCCTTTTCTTAGACTCGCTGGTCATACAGACTTGTGCACTCAGTGGAGCTGGTTGAAGAAATTCAAAGCCACCATGTATCCAGCAAAGGAAGAATGGAATATAGCTGGTGAACAGCTAGTCTATTACAAATTAGAATTTTTTTCCTTTTCTTCATCTTTCCTCACTCTTCTACAACATTCCACACCATGAACACATCTCTTCTTGCAACATATACGGAGTAGAGTATTAGCACAAGGGACTTCTTTGGTAGAAGAAGATCACAGAGACATGCCCTTGAAGGGTATATCTTGTCTCTGACCCCTTTGCTCCCTCTCTCCGCTTCCTGGCTTCCCTCCGCTATTGTGTGGCTGTTCTGATTTGCTGTAGGCCAGAAAGCTGTGGAGCAGGTGATGAGGAACCTCTCACCCTGGAGCCCAAAGAGACCACCTCCATACCCTTGCTTATCTCAGACATTTTTTAGCAGCAGCAAAAAGTGGACTGATCAGGAATCTCCTGTCTCCAGTATCTTGTCCATGCTATTGGAGACTTAAGTTTCTGAGAGTTCTAATTAAATTACCAACGCATACAAAAATTCTAATAATCATTTTTAAAATTAAATTGAAATTTTTATTTAATTTTCAAGGTCTTGAATTATTTAGTTTGATCTCTATTTTAAAATTTCTTTCTTTTCTCTCTAAGTTTCTGACTAAATCTCATTTTCCCCTATAAAATCATTTCTAATGACACAGCTAATTCTCTGTCCTTTTTTTTTTTTAAATGTATTTTATAGTTTGAATGTGAAATGGTCCCTATGTGTTTGAATATCTGATTCCCAGTTGATGGCAATGTTTTAGAAGACTGTGGAACTTCTAAGAGGTGGAGAGAGCCTCAGGGAGGAAGTGGGTTGCGGGTCAGATCTTGTTTTATAATCTAGCCCCCTTTCCTATCTGGTATCTGCTTTCTAACTGTGCAGGCAAGGTAAGCAGTACCTCATGCTTACACCGCTGTGTATTCCCACTCTGATGACTGTGATCCCCTCCACCTGTAAGCTAACACACCCACTCTATCAGCTAGTTGGTCACAGCAAGAAAAAAAGTATGCAATGCTTTCTGCTTTCTCAACGTCATAATGCTTATCACAGAGCATCATGTACCTACTAATTACTTCTACTTACATTATAGCTTCTTTTTGACTGTCTCAACCTTAACAGTAGGTTCTATTTCTTTATCAGGGAAGACAGCTCCTGGAATATGATGCCAGATTGTAAACGGCCTCTCTTACTTTGGCTTTCTTTCTGTCCATCGTTCTCTTAGAACCTTGCTCAGCATGCTGTACCTGTGAGGTATCTATTATGAAATGACTGACTCACTAAGTTTCCCCTTTTCTCGAGGCAGTAGTGGCGATGTTCCCTGAGCTACCTACACTCCTCTAGTATCCCATGAGCTCACTGGTATGCTTTCTACATAGATGGCTGGGGTTAGAAGTTTAACTTGCATCTTTGGGATGGTGGTTTTGTCTAAATGAAGTTCATTGGCTCATGTGGGGGTTAAATACATAACTTTGGCTTCATTAGCTTCTTGCTCTAATCTGTTGAGCTCTTCCTGGGTACTACGTAATACACACGTCTTCTTACCCAGCCTCATGTTTTTCCCTGTGTACTATAATAGCAAGTGAAAATTAGTTGTTGATTGAACTTGGTCATTGAAAACTGGAATAGTAAATGGAACTGTGAATGAAGGATGGACAAATGAATGCATTTAACTGGATCACAATAAGATAATTAAAATGAACACAGCCGATTGAGCCTTTGAAACAGTGAGGCAGACAACTTTATGTGATGTTGTCTTGCTGGGTCCTGTAAAGTGGTGGGTAACTGTAGTACTCTGAGGTTCGGGAGAGCTCTGAAATTCTTAAGAAACATGCCCAAATGTCAGAAAGTGGTCTAGCACAGCAAGATGCTTCTCTATGGTCCTGGCTTGGCAGTTGTTTACTGGGGCAAACTTGAAAATAGCTGCAGATTGGTTATTCTGGTTGGCCAGTCTCGAGGCAGAGCACGGTGAGCAGCTTTGAGGGTCATTTGTGATACTGACGTGGTCGATTTAAAGAGAAGTGTCCATGGCTGAGTTAGGATGGTACCCATGCCGAAAGCCCGATGACTGAAGGGACAGAGCATTACTTACCTCTAAAATCAGACAGTAAGAGATCACACAGAGGATCAGATACCTGACAGGTGATTGAATAGATTCTGAAAAACTCCACTATGGATTCAATAAAAGATTTAAACAAACAAACAAGCAAACAAAACCAAACTCTACTATGAGCAGTCCTGGTGACATACACTTGTAATCCCAGCATCTGGGAAGCTGAGGCTGGAGGACTACCATGAGTTTGAGGCCAGCTGGACTCTGTAATGAGTTCCAAGCCTTCCTGGTCTACAGAATGAGAGACCTTGTCTCAATAACAAACCAAAACAACCGAAATAGCCGGGCGGTGGTGGCGCACGCCTTTAATCCCAGCACTCGGGAGGCAGAGCCAGGCGGATCTCTGTGAGTTCGAGGCCAGCCTGGGCTACCAAGTGAGTTCCAGGAAAGGCGCAAAACTACACAGAGAAACCCTGCCTCGAAAAACCGGAAAAAAAAAAAAAAAAAAAAAAAACGAAATAAGCTGGATGAGGTGGTGCATATCTGTAACCCCAAACTTTGGAAACAGAGTCAGGAGGATAATAACCAAGGACAACAGGCTTAAGGCCAACATGGAGTATATAGGGAGACTGTCTCAGAACCAACAACACATATACACACTGAAATAAGCCACCCCAAACCACTCTACTCTTATGTAAGCTGCATCTATTACAACCTTATAAGATACAAAACAGCTTATTAGCTATTATTATCCTCACTGAATTTTTTTTTGAAACAAAGACTTGCTATGCAGTCTAGGTTAGCCTTGAACTTGGGGTCTTCTTGCTTCAGCCTCTTGAGTAGTTGAAATTGCAAGTGTGTACCACTGAGCCAGATCAAGACTGGAATTTTAAATCTGTATTATGGGTATATTTGTTTTATATGTTAGATTCTTACAAGGTAGAATTAGAAATGTAGGTTTAAGCTGGATTTGGTGGTCCTCAACTCTCTCATCTCACAGTCGCAGAGAGCAGCAAGAGGATCAGAAATTTAAGGCCAGCCTGGGCTACTTGGGATCCTATGTCAAAGCACAAAAACAAAACAATAACAACAAAAGAAAATCAAAAATCAGAAAGGAAAAAAGGCAGGCAGGCAGGCAGGCAGGCTGGATTTTGATAGTGATTGGCTTTGTTTCAGGATAATAATGGCCAACTTTTCTTTCATGTACTTAAAATACCAAGAGTTGATGCATTTGATGCAATCTGGATGTGGGGCTCTGAGGGCAATATCACTACTTCTGAAGTACCAACTTGTGCATCTGAGGGCCCTTTTAACAAGTCTAAGAGGTTTGTGAAGGGAAATGATGGGAAAAATATTCATTAAATCTAAGCCCCGAAGGGAAAGGTCGAGACAGGTTACTCAGAAAGAAATGTCTAAAATGGCTCATGCAATCTCTTAATGGAATACAAATATTGGCAAAAAGTATTTTTAGAACAAAGGGTGAAATTTTGGGGCTAAACACAATTATATTCAGAAGATGAATATCTTCGCTGTACTTCATTTTTAAAGGAAAAGTTACACTTAAAGTTTTATTATTATTATTTTTAATTTATGTGTATCCATGTACATGTGAGTGTGTGCCACATGTACAGCACCTGTGGAGGCCAGAAGAGGGCGCTGGGTTCCCTGGAGCTGGAGTTACAAGAGATTATAAGCCGCCTGATGCGGGTGCTGGGAATAGAGCTCCAGTCTTCAGGATGTGCAGTAAGTGCCCTCAACAGCTGAGACATCTTTCCAGCCCCTCCTTCTTGTTTTCAATACTGACTAGATTAAATAATTCCAGAACAGTTTGATAATCACACCACCTCAAATATGATTTCCTTTACATTTTCCTCCCTAATCTGGAAAGCTGAGGCAGTCAGAAATTCTTCACAGCGCTTCAAATAAAATGCTCAAATACGTTTAAAAAGAAAATGGAATCAGATGGAGAGTTAATTGATTTCACAGTGTTTGCTGGGCTCAGTGTCTCTGAAGAGTTTCAGGAAGAAGCGTAAACTTCAAGTTGGAAGCATCCGAACCTGACCATAGCAGACCTGACATCCCTACCCCCTGGTACCTACCCGGTTCAGAATTGGGAATAACAAACACACAGATGCTCGTGAGAACCAATGTGTTGACATCAGCTTTCTGGTTTCGTGTGATTCTGACAAGAGCTTTTTTTCTTTTGTGACTGCCCCAACTGTTCCTCCAAGGCAGAAGAAGGCAAGCAGTACTCTGAACTCAAAGCAATGTCCCCAGTTAAGGGACCTTGGCGTCATTCACTGCGTGGGCACTTTAATGCTCTTTCAAAGGAACCAAGCAATCCTAGTTGTCACAGTGGGCCTGGCACTCAATGACCACAGGACAGCAAGCTTTTCTTCTGAGCTGTATCCTATTTGCTCAACTGGTTTTATTTTTAAATCTACCCAGTGGACTATCCTGTAAAGATGAAGCAGAAGGTTTTCTACCCCTAAACGAATCTTGCCATTTAATGAATGCATTTGCAAACTAATAGTCTACAGGGCAGTCAGACACGTGACCCTAATTTAATTTCACCAGACTATAAATAGGAAGCGGGCTCTTACAAGGGGCAGGGGCCAGACTGAGGACTTCTAAATGCAGTACATTTAAAACTGGTGGATGTTTTGTTTTGAAGTCTTTCTCTCTAACGTCTAATGTAATTATGAGTTAATTGGGACTAAAATGCAATTCAGTCAAAAGAAGATGAGATTAGAAGGTTCTGCCCTGGAACAGTATTTCTCAGTGAAAATACCAAGGCTTTTGTCCTTTCTATTAGTTGTCTTAGAATTTACTTCTATGTGGCAGGGAAGCGTGCCTCATATACCTACACTGAGGCACATTAATTCTGAGGTTATGAGGGCAAATGAAAGAGCTTGTTATCCGATTCTAGTTGTTTAAGGCAGTGTCAGGCAGGGGTGGATTGTTCCGTGTGTTCCATGACTTTAAGGGTGGTTCATCACTGAGGTGCTTCCAAAATAGCAAACCGTGGCTTTTTTTTTTTTTTTTGCCTTGAGATTAAAATAAGCTAAAATGTGCAGGTAAAACACATTAGGTAGTAAAGATTTTCTCCCTTTCATTAATGAGTTGAGCTTCTAGTGACCCCCTCACCCTACCCCCATTAGCACACAGAATCCCATGTATCCCAAGCAAGCCTGGAATTTGATATATAGCCTGAGGATGGCCTTGAACTCCTGATCTTCCTTCCCCCACCTCTCCCGAACTGGGATTACAGGTGTGTACACCACACCCAGTTTATGGGAACAGAACCACTGGCTTCATGATGCTGGGCAGGCATTCTAGCCTATGAGCTGCAGCCTAGCTTTGGCTTTCCTTCTTCTCACAGCAGCTCTGAAAGGCAGCTGAAAGTTTAGATTAAACCATGAGCATATGGAGGAGTGGTTTACCTGATGAAAACCATCTGAGTTCTCCCCTGAGCAAGATGTCCACATACTCAGTTCCCATAACCAGAGCCCAGGCCCAGGCACGGTCTAAATGCCATTAAAACTCTCCTGGAAGAAACTGGGCTGAGTGTGGTTGATGATTTACCATTCTTCTAAAATAAACATTGGACCAACATTGCCCTTTGACCTGGGAACTCAGATTGGCAGATTCTGAGCGTTATAGCTATATTATCACTAGTTTTTGGATCTTTTAATTAAGGAAGTTACTTTTGCGATTTTTATTGACTTCAGAATCTCCTGTTCTGTGTATGGAAGGCAAATCATTTCAGCCATAGCTTGGATCTGGCTAGATTTTATTTCCATAAAAAATAACATGTATACCTGATGAATATTTGGTTACAACAGAAGCAACATAATTGGAGTCTGATTATCAGCTTTTGAATTCATTATTATTATTATTAAAGCAGTTTAAATTATTATTTTATGTGTATGGATTTTGCGTGCAGGAAAATCTGCTCAGTGCATGGGTGCCTGGTATCTCAAGAGGCCAGAAGAGGGCACCGGAGCACCGGAACTTGAGTTAGGGACAGTTGTAAGCCACCATGTGGATGCTGGGAATCGAACCTGGCTCCTCTGGAAAAGCAGCTAGAGCTCTTGACTGCTGAGCCATCTCTCCAGCTTTTTTTACTTTTAAGATTTTATTATCACTATTTTAAAATTATATGTATACGTGTGTGTCTGTGGATGGGTATGTGCACCTGAGCACAGGGGCCCTTGGAGTCCAGAGGAGGCTGTCGGATCCCCTGCAGATGGAGTTGCAGGTGATTGTGAGCCACCGGGCAAGACTGCTGGGAAACGACTGTGTCCTCTGGAAGAGTAGTATCCACTCTTAACTGCTAAACTATTCCATCAGCACGCCTCCCCCTACCTCCACATTGATTTTTAAAAGTGTTGCAACAGAGAGTAACTTTATACTGATAAACGTGTCCATGCAAACAGCAGATGAACATCTATAAACAGCACTCAACTCATGTTAATGCAACATGCCACAGAGCAGTGGCTTACAGGGTAATTATCAGAGAGTCATGCTTTTAAATGTTTCTAGTGAGAATTAGCTCACTCCCCAAAAGCCCATAGTCTGGCTGAAATTGCAGCAAAGGTGTTACTATGTAATTAGTCTTCCCTGGTGGTAAACTCTCCAGTGGCCCTGTACTGTTCCTTCTGCAAAATTAAATCTAGACGCTTTACACGGGGTTTGGCTCTGCAGGGTTTGGCTCCACCTGGCGATTCTGTCCTCTTCACTTCCATTTTCTCAGATCTGTTTCTTTATCTGGCTAGATCTGACCTTTACCTGGGCTGGGAATGCAGCTCAGTTGGTAGAGCGCTTGCCTAGCATGCATATACCTAGGTAAACCGGGTAGGGCGCCACATGTTTGTAATCCCAATGCTGGGGAGGTGGAAACAGGAGAATCAGGAATTGAAGGTCATCCTCAGCTACATAGAGGTGGAGGCCAGCCTGGGCTACATGAGATATTATGAACCAACCAACCACCACCAACAAAGATAAAAGTTCATTTCTCTGGGAAACAGCCCCTCAACCTTTTGCAAACACCAGCTACAGCTTCCAGCAGCGATGGTACTGATTACAACATTTTATAGATGGTAGGCACACTGTACTTACATCATAAACTGTTTGATTGTTCCTTCTAGAATGTTCAAGTCAGCTACAGCGTTATAATCAACAATTCTGTGCATGTAGTTTTTTGGTATTTTTATCCTGAGAGTTAAAGAAGAAGTCTTCTATGGTTTGAATGTTTGTATCTCTTCAACAATTCATGTTGTGAATGAAGACTCCAGGAAAGAAGCTGTGTCTGCAGGGACTGACTGACTGATAGCATTCCAGTACTCTGGAGCGATTGGAATGTTGCAGGCCCAGAGGTCAATTACCTTATCTTGGGCTAGTTGTAGCCCCCTGGAACAGCTATTCCTTGCCCATCTCTGTGTCAGAACTAGCATCTTGTGACTAATAGAGAAAAACCTTTTGGAATATGTTAACTTAGCAGACCACTAGCTTCTACTAATCCAAAAGCAAGAATGTCATCAGATAGCATCTTGGGTTTGTAGCAAAGCTTTCCCCATCTAACTGAACCTGCCTCTCTGGTGTACCCACCAATGTACTTTAAACTTGCTTGATTTATGACTTTCTCTGTTCTATAAAACTATAAAAAATGTCATGAACTGTTCCCACGTTGGAACATGGAATTCCTGGGCTGTGGTCACTCAAAATGGCTCTAGAATAAACCCTTTAAAATGAGAGAGCTAATTGTTTGTTCATTCTCTTGTTTGTTCGTTTTTAAAGTCATCCGCCCCCCATTACAGCAATGGTCAGAGGTGGGGCCTTCAGGAATGATCAGGCCCTTGGATCCGATGCCCTTGGAAACAGACAGTAGGGCACTAGGCCTTCTCTTTCCCATTCTTCCCCACCGTGAGGCCGCAAGGTTGATTCCTCTGAAGACGCCATCTTTGAAGTGCAGAATGAATCCTCAGCAGACACCAAATTTGTTTGGGATTTTTGAGGACCTGTAGGGAAACATTTTTTGTAAATTACCGGGTCTGGGGTATTTTGTTATAGTAGAAGGAATGGACTAAGATAAAGAATATGAAACATGAATGCCTCTGACTCACTTCTGTTAGATATGTAGACCAAAGAAGATTTTTGGATGGTTATGGCCAACTGGCAGCCATCTTAAAAGTTTTTCAGATGCTATGTGAGAAGCTGGGTTGATCCAGCTCATTTTTTGATAATCTTGCCAGGATTTAATGACAATTTGACCAGCGTGGTAAAGAACTGCAAGGGGTTTTTTTTTTTCTCCTCCAAGAACAGAGTGTTTCCCGCTGCGTTCTCATTTACCCACTTTCATTGTTCTTGGCACATGTACATCTATTTCCATGAATTTTTCTTCTCAATTTTAATATTTTTCCGATAACGTGGACTTCTTTGCAAATCCTCACTGGAAAGTGCGGCTTAGCTTTCCATTAGAAGTTCCTGAGGGGAAAAAAACCAAGTTACTGCTTTGATGGACATTTAACAGTGTAAGAGGCAAATGAGTCCTAGCCGGTTGCACGATCTTTAGCTGCTTAGCTGGCCTTGGAGAGCACTAAATAAAACAATACAACACTAAAATAATAAATAAATAAATAAATAGATAGATAGATAGATAGATAGATGATAGATAGATAGATAGATAGATAGATAGATAGATAAACAAACCACCCATTCTTTCCACTCCAGGTTCTGGAAGGAGATTGGAGGACGAAGGAAGCCAGCAGGGCTCTGCTGAAGGAAGTTAAGTCGGTGAAGGAGTGTTAATTGTCTTGTTGCTGTGTCAAGCAAATACTGGACAAGAGGTGTCTTAACGGAGGAGGAAGGGCTTATTTCAGCTCACAGCCTGAGGACAGCCTTCAGCATGCCAGTGAAGGCATGGCGGCAGGCTGATCTGCAGCGGCAGCAGAGTGCACTTCCTCCCGTGTAGGCGGAACAGGAAGCAAAGAGCAGACTGGAAATGGGCTGGGTTATAAAGCGTTGAGACCGGCCCCAAGTTCCCCCCTTGCTCAACTTCCTAAAGGTTCACCAAAAGAAAGAAAGCAGACAGCTAGCTACCAAGCGTTCAAACACATGAGCTGGTGTGGGATGGTGGGATGGTGGGATGGTGGGATGGGGGGGTCGTGTCTTGTTCAAACCATAGCAGGAAGCAAGACTTTCCCCATACAGTTCAAGGTTTTATCGGACGATTATCTTATCCCCTTTAGAGAAGAGAGTGAGACAGCTCTGTTGAAGTGAGTTAAATCAGTGAAGGGAGAAACAGAATTAAATTGTTAAAGTTGCATGGAAAGCTAGTGGAGGGGCTGGAGAGAAAGGGCACACACTTGTGCTTTTTATGGCCTGTAACATTGTAAAAAATGACAACAGTCTTAAACGCTGTATTTACAGGGCTGGTTCTTGCCATTGCACATCGCCTCATGTTGCTCCCTCTGATCTTTACAGGAAGGTTAAAGCAATCCATGTGACATATTTCATTAGTCAAAGTAACTTCACTGGCTGGCCTTTATCAACTCAGAGTAAAAATAAGATTGCTAAAGCCATTTCCAGTCCAATGATGCATAAATCTACAAAAATAATTTAGAGAGAGAGAGAGAGAGAGAGAGAGAGAGAGAGAGAGAGAGAGAGAGAGAGAGAGAATTGATTTGGGGTGTGGCTCGTATGGATTTGTCCCCCCAAACAATACACTTTTGAAAGCAATGGCTTTACTGGGCCATCACTCATACATCATAAAATCCACTCCTTTAAATTACACACTTCAGTGGTTCTTACTATGTTCACTTGTGCAATACTACCAAGACCTACACTTAAAGTACAATCATCATACCTCAAAAGACAAAAATAAAAATCACTCTATCCATTAGCAGCTACTCTACGTCCCTCATTTTCTGTTGTTTCTGGCAAACTGGCCTACTTTCTATCTTGACTATTCTAGGTAATTCATGCAGGTGGAAGTATAAAACTTGTGGCTTTGGTGTCTGTGTTCTGTGGCATTAGATAGCAGATCTCAGTACTCCATTCTTGTATGGCTGAATAATATTCCACCTTATGGATCTATTTGTCTGTTGGTGGGCACTTGGAGTATTCCTACACTTTGCTATAAAAATGAATGCTGTAAATATTCATATGCAAATCGTTTTTTATATGTATTTTAACTTTTCTCAAATGTAACCTAGGAGTAGAATTTCTGGGTCACATGAGAGCTCTATTCCTTTAAAATTGTTTTGTTTTATATTTACGTGTGCATGTACATGCATTCGTGTGTGTGTGTGTGTGTGTGTGTGTGTGTGTGTGTGTGTGGTATGCACAGGCATTTGCACAGACAGTGTGTATGTGGAGGTCAAAGGACAGCTTTTGGAAGTTGTTTCTCTTCTTCATCTTATAGATTCTGAAAATTGAACTCAGGTTCAATTTTGGTCAAGTTTGGAGGCAAGCACCTTTACCCACTGAGCCACCCTACTGGCCTGATACAACATGGCTGCACCATTTTGTACCCCCAGTAGTATTGGGTGAGGAGTACAAATTCTCCATAATCTCCTCCAATACTTGTTATTGTCTATCATTTTGATTATTTTTTCTCTCTTGGTATGTGGTAAGTGGCATCTCCTTGTGAATTTAATTTGCAGTTCCATCGTATGAAGTGATGCTGACATCTTACATACTTACTAGTCACTTGTACCTCCTTTAATGTCTATTTAAATCCTTTGATTATGTTTTAATGGAGTTGTCTATGACTTTGTGGTGGTTTGAGTAGATATGGCCCCCATAGGCTCATATGTTTTAATGCTTGGCCCATAGGGAATGGCACTATTAGGAGGTGTGGTCTTGTTGGAGTAAGTGTGGCTTTGTTGATGGAAGTGTGTCACTGTGGATGGGCTTTGAGGTCTCATATGCTCAAGCTGTTCCCAGTGTGGCACACAGTCTCATTCTGTTGCCTTTGGATCAAGATGGAGCTCCTTAGCTCCTTCTCCAGCACCTTGTCTGCCTGCACATCACCATGTTTCTTTCCAACATGATAATGAACTAAATCTCTGAAATTGTAAGCCAGCCCTAATTAAAATCTTCCTTTATAAGAGTTGCCATGGTCATGGTGTCTCTTCACAGCACTAAAACCCTAACTAAGACAGACATTACAAGTATTATTCATATATTTTTACTATGAGTCCCTTGCTATGCTATACACATAGAAACCTGTGTGATATTCAAAGACATAGGACCCCCAGGAGATGATTGATTTAGCATGAGGGCTCTGCATTCATGTAAGGGGTTACTATTCATATCAGGGTTCAAGGGAGAGAGTGAGTTCTTTCATGTTCTCTGTCTTCTACCATGTGAAGGCACATTGTTAAGAGGGCACTTCAAAAGTAGAAAGTAAGGCCAGATATAGGGGTACACACCTGCAATCCTAGGACTTGAGAGGTGAAGATAGGCAGATCAGTAGCTTATGGCCAGCCTAGGCTTCATGGAGAGTTCAAGGCCAGCCTTTACTAGATACCAAAGCTATAAGCACCTTGATATTGACTTTTCAGATGCTAGAACTGTGAGAAATAAATTTCTATTATAGTCATCCAGCCTGAAGTATTTTGTTGTGGTAACAGATGTGAACTAAAACATCCTTTGGGCTGGAGAGATGGCTCAGAGGTTAAGAGCACTGGCTGCTCTGCCAGAGGTCCTGAGTTCAATTCCCAGTAACCACATGGTGGCTCACAACCATCTGTAATGAGATCTGGCACCCTCTCCTGGCCTGCAGGAATACATGCAGACAGGAAATTGTATACATAATAAATAAATACATAAATAAATCTTTAAAACATCCTTTATCAGATGTATGAATTGCGATTTTTTTCTTCCATCATGTGAGCTAACTTTTAAGCTTTCTTTATAGCATCCTTTGAAGCATGAAAACTTCCAATTAAAATATTAAATAAAAAAGCCAGGTGGTGGTGGCGCACACCTTTAGTCTCAGTACTCTGGAGGCAGAGGGAGGTGGAGCTCTGTGAGTTTGAGGCCAGCCTCGTCTACAGAGCTAGTTCCAGGATAGCTGAGGCTACACAGAGAAACCCTGTCTTGAAAAACAAAACAAACAGACAAAAATATAAAAAAAGATTTCTATGGTGCTAGTAATAGAACCATAGAAACAGGGATACTGTTTAGGCTAGCTAAGCTCTACCATTAAGCCACACTCTCAAACCCAAGCCTTTTAATTTTGGTGAAAGGCAGTCTGTCCATCTGTGTAGTTGTTCCTTGTGCCTTTTAACTTTGTATCCAAGAAGCCCTTGTCCAGGATGAGGCCACAAGGATTTGCTTTTATGTTTTATTCTCTGAGTCTGTATTTGTAGCTCTGACATTTATGCCTTTGATCCATTTTTTTTTTCAGAGCCATTGGTGGTTTATTGCTATTAAGATTTGTGTTATGGCTCTTGTCATTTTTACTGTATTGCTGCTGGTGTTCTTTAAATTGACAATAAAAATGATCTATGTTGATGGTGTGCAATATGATATTTAGGGGTATGCATACATGTGGAATGGTTAAGTTAAAGTAATTAATGTATCTATTCCCTTAAGGTATGTATAAATTTCTCTTAAAATAATTTTAAAATTAGTTTTTAATTATGAGCATATATGTAGGCGTGAGCATTAAACATGTTTATATATGTGTGTAAGTGTGGGTGTGTGCATGTGAGTGCAGGTGCCTTTGGGATTCAGAAGAGAGCTCAGAACTCCTGAAACTTGAGGTATATGCAGCTGTTAGCTGTCTGATGTAGGTACTGGGAGGCAACTGAGGTCTTCTGTGAAAGCAGTACATACTGCTAACTACTGAGATAATTCCTTTCCTTCTCTCTCTCTCTCTCTCTCTCTCTCTCTCTTTCTTTCTTTCTTCCTTTCTTTCTTCCTTTTGTCAACTTGACACAAGCTAGAATTATCTGAAAAGAAACTTCATTTGAGAAAATGCCCCCATCAGATTGTTGCTAGGTAAGTCTGTAGCGCATTTTCTTGATTGATAATTAATGTTGAAGGGTTCAGATCACTGTGGGTGATGTCACCCTTGGGCAAGTGGTCCTGGATGTTATAATAGAACAAGACGAATAAGCCATGGAAAGCAAGCCAGAAAGGAGTGTCTCTCCATGGCTTCTGCTTCAGTTCCTGTCTCTAGGTTCCTGCCTTGAATTCCTGTCCTGATTTCCCTCTGTAAGCCATACACTAAAATAAACCTTTTCCTCTCCAAGTTGCTATGTCATCAAATTTATCTCAGTAATAGAAAGCACACTGAGACAGTTCACTTTGCTCTGTTTCTGGGCACACTGTGAGACAGAACATCAAGTTTCAGGATAGTGTGGCAGACGCTGTTCACATCACAGGGGAAAGAAACAAAGAATAAGGCATCCAGGAAGAAGCCAGAGAAAGATATACCCCCCCCCCTCGTTGCCTACTTCCTCTGCCTAGGCTCTTTCTGCCTTTCACATAATGAATTCATCAAGGATTAATCTATTCTCTATATCAGGTTCTTATGATCCGGAGATACCTTCACAGACAGTGTGAGCCATGAGCTTTACCAGCTCCTGGCTGTCTCTACTTAAAAAAAGATTAATTTTATTATTAATTATCTATATTCATGTGTGTCTTTGTGTGGGTATGTGCATGTGAGTGCTGGAGCCCTCAGATGACAGAAGAGGGCGTCAGATTCCCTGGGGCTACAGTTACAAGTGGCTGTAAGTTGTCTGAAGTGAATGCTAGGGACTGAATTTAGGCCCTCTGGAAGAGCAGTGTAAGTTCTTACCTGATGAGCCACCTCTCCAGCGCCATCAGATTAGTTTTTGAAAGGTGTTTTCTTAAAAAAAATCATAAAATAGAAAATTTTATATAATTGTAGTTATTCTCATATTCTAATTAGAGTGCTAATGTGGTTAAATACAGCAGAGTGTTGTAGGGAAAAGGTATTAACTATAAAGTAAATCTGTCAAAACATTCATTTATTTTGCACATGAGAGTTTAATTAACTTATTTGCAATTGTTCAAAGCATATAAATCAGTTGTCCAAAAGTACATATATCCTGGAAACAATAAATGTCCTCCTAAATTTTTAAAGACAAATTTTCAGACAAGATTTTACAGTGTAGCCCTGGAACTCACTCTGTAGACCAGACTTGCCTCAAGCTCACAGAGATCCCCTTGCCTCTGCCTCCTGAGTGCTGGGATTACCACTGTATACCACTACATGGGCTTACTAAAGATCCCCATATGTATGTTTATCTCTATATGAAAAACATTTTAAGTTCCAGTAAGTAATGATTTATATTCAAACAGTATTTTATACTGGAGAAGCTGAAACACATTTTTTTTTTTTCAGGGATGAAGCAAACTGCTACTTGCTTCATTTACTCACTGGCGAGGTATTGAGGATTTAGTGGTTACTAAGCAGTCTGTTACCAAGGCCTGAGGCCCAGCCTCCATCTCTGGAGTCTTGATGACTAGCCCCAATATATTGATATACTCTGGGAAGGCTTGTTTTGAAATACTTTACTGCCAGAATATGTTATGGATTAGAAGGAAAAATCTGAAAGACTCTCAAATAGGCCAAAATTCAATAAGCTTCCATATTTGTCAGAAAACATTCTGCTGTTATCATATCATAGTCAGTTTAATTATAATCTGGCATTTTGGTTTTTATGGTTTTCTAGATTCTGTCTGTCCATTCAAATAAATATTTATTGTGAACTTTCCATGACTCTGCTTTAGGCAAGGCCTGGATGACAAAAACAATGAATAAATTAATAAAAGTTTTGTTCCTCTGTTGTTCACATTCTATTGAGGACTTAAAAAAAAAAACAAAGAAAAGCAAATATGTAAAATATATAGAAAGTTTGACAGTGATGTCTGTCATAGTTAAAGAAAAAAATCCACAAAGAAGGAAGTGAAAAGCAGAATTTACAGTATCCTTCTCCTCAATATGATGCCTTGGCATTGCAGAGCATGTTAAACTGAAGATGTAGCAGGTTGAGGAAGGACTCCTACCTTCCCTTCCCCTCTGTGCTGGCCACAGATTCGCAGGTGAGCAGTACCCTCCCTATACCTGCCCGAAAGTATTGACCTTAATCCTTGTATGCAGAGGAATCTCAATGATGAGCCTTGCTCAGTTTCTTTAGTTTGGGTTCCTTACCTCACTGTTCACGGTCTCTTGCTGTCTCCATGTGTCCTTCAAATCAGCAGAAAAGGAACAGAGCAGAGCGCCACAACATCTCACTCAGCAGCCTGAAGAGTTTCTTTAATCTTTTAGAGGCCTTGGCTCAGGTCATGGTGGATCTCTGGTGTCAACGCTGAAAAGAATTTCATGGCTACCCGGTTGATGAAGCAGAGTTGGAGATTTCACTAAAAATATTGGAAAAGAAAATACTCAGGGAAAGAATAAGGCCATGCCTGAAAGCATGGACATGGGCTTCATTCAGAGCCGGGTAGAGGGTAAGACAAAGGAGTGCTACAAAGAGAAAGGCACACCCAGTGTGGGAGTCACAGAGAGTGGCACATAGCCAAGTGTAGTTAAGAGTTCCTTATCAGACAGTAGTGGAGAGTAAAGATTACCCGTGTGTGAATATGGGTTTCTCTAGTGGTGACTGTTCACAGGGTTTGGGAAGACCTTCATTTTTCAACAATTTTTCTGGGGTCCCATTTCCTCACCCCTCTTTCCCTTTTTGAGAATTAAGATGACATGTTTCTGGGGAAGTCTTTGGATGGTGTTAGGATTCTGCCGCCACTCCAGCTGCACAGCCACACATGTGCAGTTCAGGAGCTAAAACAAGGGGTCTTGCGTCTTATGTCATCAGTGTGCACTTGTGATTACATGCACGCGGTGTGGTCACGCATGTGAGTCCACCTGCACATGTTCACAGGAATCCTTAAAAAGCCGGACACAGACTCCTCCTTCTTCCTCTCTGTTCTCTCCTGCCTGCCCCCCCCCCACCCCTGCACGAGCTTCTTCCCCAGGCCTGGTTCTTTTGCTCCCCGCTCTGTCCCCCCAATAAAACTCTGATACTGGTAAGATTAAAAACCAGGGGCCACTGTGCTGATATTTTATGTGTGCCCCAATAAAGTTTATCTGAGAATCAGAGGAAAAAGCCAGCCACTGTAGTAAACATGGAAGTCAGGTAATGGTAGCAAACGCATTTAATCCTATCCTTTGGGAGGCCGGGATCTGTCTGGATCTCTCTGAGTTCAAGGCCACACTGGGAAAAGAGCCAGGCATGGTGGTACACACCTTTAATCCCAGCACTAACCATAAGGGTCTGGAGGTCTGTACAGACAGACAGGAAGTGACAGAGCTGGGCAGGAAAAGAAAGTGATGTAGCTGGGTAGAGAGGAAACGAGATGGCAGAACAGAAAGGCATCTAGGCGTGGATATACAGGGAATAGGTCTGAGGCTCTCCACGTGGTGAGAATGTGGCTGGCTTCTTTCTGCTTTTATGATCTCTCGGTTTTAACCTCAATACTTGGCTCCTGTTTTTTTTTTTTTTTTTATTATTATTAAAAAGACTGCTTAATACTTTGTCTTACAGGCCACTAAGATTGCACATGCACTTTTGGTTGGCCTTAAGAACTTGTTTATCATGCTGAGACTCTTGCTTGCTCCTGTGAGAGGCTCCAACCAGTCTCCAGGGTGAGGGATCTGCCTTCTCCTAATGTCCCTTCTCCAGTTTCCTCTGTCTTTATCCTGCCTTACGCAAACCTACTGAAAAAACGAAGCTGGGGCTGGTGATGTGGCTCAGTGGTTAAGAGCACTTGTTCTTGCTGAAGACCAGGGTTTGATTTCCATGGTGGCTCACAACTGTCTTTAACTGCAGTTCCAGGGGATCCCATGACCTCTTCGGGGGCAGGGCACTCATGTGATATGCAGACTTATATGCAGACAATACACACCGACATATATAAAGTAAAATAAACCTAAAAGAAAAGATAAGCTGTCCCACTTTTGGGTTGTAGAAGGATCTGAAAATTTCCATCTTGATATTCTCAAGATGTGGACTCCATTGATAGTATGCTGTGCTTCCCCAGACTTCACTTTACCCTGGAGTTGAGCAACAACATGTTTCATTTCCCTGAAAAAGAGATCCAGAATCAGGCACTCAATTATTCCTGTATCTTAGAGGAAAAGCATGTTCATATAGGCCTTGCAAGCTCAAGACATATTTTACAGAAATTACCCACGAGTCCGAAAACTTTCTCATTTTGAGAATTTGTAGATGCCAAGTAAATCCACACATGATAAGTGAATTTGCATGCTTTTCTCCTGGTAATTTGTTTTTTGTAGTATAACTTGAAAGTATCTGAGAGGATAGGTGGGAAAAGTATTTTTCTTTTCTCCTACCATACTAGGGAGGGGGTGCTTTACATTTTTTTTTAAAGAACATCCTTCCTTTCTAAATATAGATCCCAGAGTCTGAAATTGTGTTTCTGTGGCTTGTGACCCTCAGTCTGCCACGGGTAGGAAGACACCATGGCAGCAGGAAGGAAGTGTAGCAACAGCTGTAACCAGTCTCCAGGCCACAAGCTAGGGCTCCCCTACCAAACTTGAATTTTTCTATGTGCTATGTGTGCTTAGATGGAGAGTTTGGTGAAATGTTTTGATAAAGTTGGTAGAGAAGACCTTATCTGGAAGATGGCATTAGCTAACTGGTTGGCTCTCATCTAGATTCCTTCCGGCCTTCTGGTAAGAGGAGACCAGTGATTGGAGAAAGCTACAAGGTAGGGTGGTAGTGGTGGTGGCGGCGGCGGCGCCCGATTTTAATTCCAACACTCTGGAAGCAGAAGCAGGCAGATCTCTGTGAGTTTGAGGCCAGCCTGGTCTACAGAGCAAGTTCTAGGGCAGCCAAGGTTAAACACATAGAAACTTTGTCTTGAAAAACAAAAACTAAAACAAACAAACAAATAAAAAAAACAAAACAAAAATAACATATGAACCAGGTATGAAGGTGCACACCTTTAATCCCAGCATTCCGGAGGCAGAGGCAGGCGAAATTGTGTGAGTTTGAGGTCAGCTTGGTCTACAGAGCAAGTTCTAGGGCAGCCAGGACTAAACACAGAGAAACCCTGTCTCAAAAAACCAAACGAAATCAAACCAAAAGGAATAGCGCATGAGGTCTGCACAGATGGCTCAGTGGTTAAGAGTGTTTGCTGCTCTTGTGAAGGACTCAAGTTTGGATCCCATCACCCTCAATGGGGGGCCTATAATCACTGTAACTCCAGCTCCAGGAAATCCAATGCCCTCTTCTGGTTTTTGCCATTCACCCTGTGCAGGAAGAACACAACACACACACACACACACACACACACACACACACACACACACACGCACACACACAAAGACCCAGGCAGAGACAGACACAGAGACACACAGGCACAGGCACACACACAGACACAGGTACACAGACACATTAGAAAAATAAAACAAAATAAATGAGTAAAAAACAGTAACACCTGAAAGAAGGAAGACATGAACAAAAGCATGCACAGGAGAAGCCTGCTGTGGACATCCTGGAGAGGCAGGTGCTATGCAAAGGGTTTATAAGGGCCATGAATTTGGTGTTCTGGGCTTTTGAGGACGTGCTTGCTCTCAGCTCATTGGCTCACTCCAGGTCTCTGGAATTATTTCCTAACTCCCCCCCCTCCCCCTTCCTGAGACAGGGTTTCTCTGTGTAACAGTCTTGCCTGTCCTGGAACTCACTCTGTAGACCAGGCTGGTCTCAAACTTACAGAGATCCACCTGCTTCTGCCTCCTGCAGGGATTTAAGGTGTGTGCCACCACAGCCCAGTGATTTCTCTTTCTTAGAAAACTGTCTCTATATCTGTTTTTAACCTTGAGTCCCTGGTTTGATCTTTGCCTCAAGACACAAGGACATTTTAATGGGTAGCTTGGAACTCAGATTCATGCCATATAGGAGTCCTCCGCTTTCTACTTCCATCCCTTTGGGACAGCTGTTCTTGAGACAGCTACTTCACCAACTACCGTCCATGTTCAGAGTGCTGGAAAAAAAATGACTGGGGAAACAGAGTGCTGTTTTCGAATTCCTCTTGGATTTGAAGCACTGTTTTGACAGCTTAGAGAAGGTATTGTCCATCTTTTAATGAAATCAGTGACTGCAGCCTGAACTTCAACTCAACTTTTTTCTTTACCTGCCTCTAAAAAAATACCTGCCAATCTCGAAGTCCCAGAGCCTTCTGGGCGTCAATTTGAATTCAGCTTTGAGGGTAAACAGCTCCTTTGTTTCAGGAGGAAAAAAAAAAAAATCTCTTGACTAAGACATTTAGATATGCAAATGAAAGGTTTCTGTCAGAAGTTGTTCTTTTTCTCCTGTTACAGCAGAGGAAGGCCTGAAGGTGGAACCTTAACCGGGAGCAGATGTTTGCCAGAGTGCAAAGCCGAACAGTTTATGAAGCTCTCGAGTCTCCTTTGTGTTTTCTTAGGAGAATCCTCCCCCTCTAAATGTAGAGTCTGGAAATTATTGTTTATTCCTCTGGAGATTGTCTGCAGCTTCAGCCACAGCATCTGCCAAAGATTAGGAGGGCAGGCACCTCTGTGGCGGGAGGTGCCCAGTAACGGCTGTAACCAGAGTCTTTCCGGCACAAGCTAGGGCTCTGGCAGCCCTGCAGCCTGGGTTCTGTGCCCGTGCTCCCGTGACAAGGAGAGAAACTGGGGTGTGGCTAAGTCGGCAGAGTGCTTGCCTGGCACACACAAAGATACGAGTTTGAGTCCCAGTACTGCATCAACCAGGCATGGTGGTACTTTCCCCGAATCCCAGAACTCCAGGAGGTAGAGGCAGGAGGATCAGAAGTTCAAGGTCATCCTTGGCCATATAGTGACCTTAAAGGCAGTCTGGGGTGCAGGAGACTTTGGGGAGGTTGGGGCAGGAGGACACCTGATGGAAACAGTACAAAGAGACTTACTCAGTGTTGGCCATATCAAGAAGGGGAACAGATAAAGAAGTCCGGCAACACGACCCTCTCTGGAGGGCACTCCCTGAGAGTCCTGGGTTCTTGTGTTCTAGAACAAAGACTTGGACTAGGGACACGTGGACAGTGAAACAGATAATTTACTACGAATGAGAAGAGGGCACCTGAGAATGACAGTGGGCTGGAGAAGGGACAGGTCCAAGGCTCAAATGTCTCAGGACCCTTTTCTGGGAGAGCTTGTGGGCTTTTTCTCACAAATGCCATTTTGTTATAAAAAGCCCCATGAGGAGGGGTTTCCTGTTTCTCTGCCCTCTGGTTTCTTAAATTTTTACTTTCTTTAAACATTTAAAGGTTACTTCTTCAAGAACTTTATACAAAGTATTTTGATCATGTTCATCCCCCCACCCCCACCCCCACTTCAGGTTCTCTTTTTAAATATCTATGTACTCTAATCTGTGCTGTTCTCACACGCTGGGTGTGGGCCCATCCACTGAGTGTGATTGACCTACCAGGAGCCAATTCCTTTAAGAAAATGGACTCTCCCTCCCCAGAAACCATCAACTGCCCATGGCTCCAGTTAGGGGTGAGGGCAAGCAAGGCCCTTTCCACTCCATTTTAGAGTATTCACTGACTTGATTTTGTGCTGACAACACAGTTGCTGGGGAGTTTTTGAGTGCAGCATCCCATGATATCCAGAATATGGTCCTCCCAGACATCTGCTGGTACACTCTTTCCACTCCCTCTTCCACAAGGCTCAGGAAGTGTTGTAGAGGGGTGTGATATAGATGTTCCGTTTGTGGCTGAGCTCTCCACAGTCGTGTATTAGTCTCGATGGTCCTCTCTCCCCTTGCCTACCTTCCTGACACACAGCTGAGAGTGTTGTACCATTCATTGTCTGTTTCATAAGTCCTGGTCCTGTCTTTTCTGATGTAGTATCCATGCACCATCTTCTCAGATGCTCCCAACCTCTGTTGTTTAAGGTTTACCTTTTTTCTTTCAGGAACAAGTTATTTATCAGTCTGTGCTTCATGGGTGATGTTGGACAGGTAGTGGTATATACGTGTCCAATGAGGTGCAGGCTCATCCTTTCTCTGCATTTGTGTTCAAAATGGAGCCAAAGAGCAAGACACAGCCTAGAAGCCACTGTTTTACAGAGTATGAAGTAACTCGGAGCAATGTGCCACCTGACTTCAACACCCATCTTTAGGGTACTGTCATGAGATTCAAGTTTAAATAGGAGAGGTGTGCATAAGTAAGCAGCCCTGGTCAAGGGCTGGTCCCACCCATCATTGGTCCATCACTGTCTTGACTCTGGTTCTACAAGGTCATTTTACACATTGATACAGATTTTAATCTGTTAATCTCTGGTGTTACTTTAGGAGATCAATTTGGTTCTTACCAGATGATCCCTTCTGGTCCAGGGAGCAGCCTCATCTCAAGGATAATTGTTCTCATTTTGGGAGGGTGGTTTTGTCCTTCCTAGAATCTGAAGTGACTGCAAGAATAGGATAATAACTTGTACCTGTGTTTTCAACCTTGAAGAAGAAGGAGGTAGCTCAGGCTAGGATGGATTGGAACCAAATAGAAGTTTAAGCTATGGTACAAAGTGCAGACATATAATGAGAGCAGAGATTCCAGGATCACATCTTATTATAGGTTACCTTGCATGCCCAAGAGAGGAATTATTATTTTTTTTTCAAAAGCAACTTCTATTTTACTGTTTCAGGAGTGGGAAGGATGGCTCAGTGGTTAAGAGCACTTCCTGTCCTTGTATAGAACCCCGTTTCTGTTCTCAGTTCAGGTGATGCACAGTTGACTGTAGCTCCAGGGGATGCCTCCAGCTTCTTTAGTGTACCTATCCTCCTTACCCCAATAATTAAAAACAATGAAAATAAATAATTATTGCAAAGGGACAAAGCAAACCAGAAGACCAAAAATCATTTGAGATTATTTTTCTGGACTGTTCTGATGAAACACCACAAAAATTTTATCCTGTGCCAAATAGCTGGGACTTAGGGGAAAATGTGTCATTATTGAATTTCAGTGGATGAGAGCTATAAGCCAGAGCAAGATTTACCTGCAATGGCTTGAACTGGTGTGGATCTTATAATGACAGTTGCAAGAGGCCAGTTCTAGGGCAGAGAAACAAAAATTCTCAGAGGCAGAATTTTAGGTTCCTATTGTCTCAGTGTCAGGCAACAGTTTTCTTTGGCTATAGGGGACTGATAGAGCTCCTGGTCCTTCTCTGTGGACTATAGGGGACCAATAGAGCTCCTGGTCCTTCTCTGTGGACTATAGGGGACTGATAGAGCTCCTGGTCCTTCTCCATGGACTGGAGGGCACTGATAGAGTTCCTGGTCCTTCTCCATGCACTATAGTGTACTGATAGAGTTCCTGGTCCTTCTCCATGGACTATAGAATACTGATAGAGTTCCTGGTCTTTCTCCATGGACTATAGGGTACTGATAGAGTTCCTGGTCCTTCTCCATGCACTATAGGGCACTGAAAGAGTTCCTGGTCCTTCTCCATGGACTATAGGGCACTGATAGAGTTCTTGGTCCTTCTCCATGCACTATAGGGCACTGATAAAGTTCCTGGTCCTTCTCCATGGACTATAGGGCACTGATAGAGTTCCTGGTCCTTCTCTATGGACTATAGGGTACTGATAGGGTTCCTGGTCCTTCTCCATGCACTATAGGGCACTGATAGAGTTCCTGGTCCTTCTCCATGGTAACAGGATTGGGTAAGCCTTGGTTTCCTGGAGAAATTATAGAAACAAAGGAAGAAACCTAGATTTGAATTTGTGCCTTTAAAATTAGACTAAAAGTCTGGAGATCAAGAGGTCTCAGAAAAAAAAAAAAAAGAAAAAAAGAAAGAAAGAAAATGCTGTGTCTTAGTTACTTTCCTACTGCTATGAAGAGACAACATGACCAAGGCGACTTATAAAAGAAATCACTTAATTGGGGGCTTGCTTATAGTTCCAGTGAGTGAGTTCATAACCATCATGGTGGGGAACATGGCCTCAGGCAGGCATGATGCTGGAGCAGGAGCTGAGAGCTCACATCTATTCCACAAGCAAGAGGTAAGCTAATGTCACAGGCTTTGGAAACCTCAAAGCCCATCCTCAGTGACACATGTCCTCCAACAAGGCCACTCCTCCTAATCCTTCCCAAACAGTTCTACCAATGGGGGACCAAACATTCAGATATATGAGCCTTTGGTGGCTAGTCTCATTCAAACCACCACAGGGTGTGTTATTTACTTTTCTTGTTGCTCTGACAAACTATTTGATAGAAGTAACATAAGGAGGGAGTGAGTATTTAGTTTCTGATGTTATGCCAACCTGTCATGTTGGGGAAGGCACGGCTGTAGAAGTATAAGGTGGCTGGTTACATTGCATCCACAGTCAGGAAGCTGAGAAACATGAACTCAGGTGCTAGTTCACTTCCTCTTCATTCAGTTCCAAACTCCACTCACAGGGTGTGCCACTAACGTTTAAAGTGGATCTTCGCACCGCAGTCAACCCGGTCCAGAAATTCATTCCTCAAAGGTTTGTCTCCTAGGTAATTCTGCAGCCCGTTAAGTGGCAATCAGTACTAACCATTACACAAAGTTTATTGAATGGAGGTCAGCCAGGAAACGACCAGGTCTTGGGCTGAGCTCTTATAATTACCGTAATGAGGTTAGATAGCAGGGGGAATAAGACTGAAAGCCAAGAATACTTTTGTAATGGAAAGCTGGGAAAGGAAAACCTAGGTTGGTTATACTCCTCTTACAAAGACTGAAGATGTGGGTTGGGCGTGATAACACAAGACAAGGAGGACAACAGCGCTTTGGAAATGCTGGCTGTTTCTGGGTTAGCTGGGCTGAATGGTCTTGTTTTTGTGTAAGCAGAGCATGGCTGCCTGGTGGCCAGCTGTGATGGGATTTAAGTCAAGGTGTCAAGCTACATGAAGGAATGTGAAACAGTCTTTTGTTGGTCTGGCCTAAAGCTGTTGGTCTATCCGATTCCCTTACCTCTTGTAGCCTCCATCCTCTAATCCTTGTTAACTTGAGGCCATCTCAGTAAGTTTCCACTCTCAACACCTCCCAATGTGGATTACATTTCAGCACAAGATGTCGCTAGAGTTTTCCTGCCTGGCCCACAGTCAGGACAAATCTTTGTCACCCGCCAGTCCCACAGCCACTCAGACCCGACCAAGTAAACACAGAGACTTATATTGCTTATAAACTGTATGGCCATGGCAGGCTTCTTGCTAACTGTTCTTACAGCTTAAATTAATCCATTTCTATAAATCTATACCTTGTCACGTGGCTCGTGGCTTACCAGCATCTTCACATGCTGTTTCTCATCATGGCAGCTGGCAGTGTCTCTCTGACTCAGCCTTCCACTTCCTAGAACTCTCTTCTCTGCTTGTCCCGCCTGTCCTTCCTGCCTGGCTACTGGCCAATCAGTGTTTTATTTACTAACCAATCAGAGCAACATATTTGACATACAGACCATCCCACAGCAACAAGAAGCCTTGGGGAGCACTCAAGACCACACTGAAAGCCCAGCCTCTAACTTCTTGAGTTCTAGTCTTGGAGCGCACAAGGTAGACAGTCAAAGGATAGATCAGCAACAGGAAAAACAGACTTTTATTCTCATATGCACATAGATCTTCATAGAAATATGTGACCCGAGGAAGTAGTGAGAATGTGGGGTTTATAGCTGCTTCAGTAGGGGGTGCAGTAGTGCCTGGTGAGCAGATGATTTCTGGGGAGGGGGATTGGAGAAGGGCACTTATGGGAAGAAAAATGACTTTTTAGACAAATGTACTTTTTAGAAAGAACAGAGGGGATGATGATATGTCAGGTTTTGTGACAATGTCTATTTGGGTAGTGACTTGTTAGGGTTTCTATTGCTATGAAGAGACACCATGACCATGGCAACTCTTATAAAGGAAAACATTTAATTGGGGCTGGCTTACATTTCAGAGGCTTAGTTCATTATCAGTCATGGCGAGAATCATGGCAGCATGCAGGCAGACATGGTGCTGGAGAAGGAGCTGAGAGTTCTACATCTTGATCAGCAGGCAACAGGGAAGACTGTGACACACTAGCCAGGCTTGAGCTTCTGAAACCTCAAAGCCCACCCCCTAGTGACAGACCCTCCACAACAAGGCCACACCTACTCCAACAAAGCCATACCTCCTAGTAATGCCACCCTCTTTGGGCCTGTGGGGACCATTTTGTTCAAACTCACCACAGGTGGCATTCTAGTTTCATTTTTGTTGTGGTGACAAATGACTTGATCATAAGCAGCTTTGGAGAAGAAAGGCTTACTCGGCTTACAGTTCCAGGATACTGTCCCTCATCGAGTGAAGTCAAAACAGAAACTCAGGCAGAAGCATGAAGGTAGGCCTGCTCAGTATTCCACACAGCATGACCGAAGAGCTTACTTCACAGACCAAGAAATCCCACAGGAACCATGGAAGATAATGCTTGCTAGCTGGCTGTCAGGCCAGCTTGTGCTCAGCTAGCTTTTATATATAGTTCAGGACCAACTGCCAAAGGATGGTATTGCTCACAGAAGGTTGGGTCCTCCTACATCAATTAAGAAGCAAGACAGTCTGCCTCCGGCATGCTCACAGACCAATCTCATCTACGCAATGCCTCAATTTAGATGTCTTCCCAGGGGATTCTGGGTTTCATAAAGTTGAAAGGTTAACGCTAACTAGGACAGATGGGTGCCCGCTTCTTGTTCTTGAAGGCAGATTTGAGTGCTGGTAGGAAGAGAAAGAATTTATGAGAATTGAGTTCTTTTAAAGGATTTGCTTCATGCAGACAGGGATATCAAGGCAAAAACACAATTGTCACTTCCAAGAGACAAAGAGTTTATTTTTGAGGTAAATATGAATGACCACACATCTAGTTTAGCCTAAATATCACCATCCAATGTGGTAACTGTTTCCTTAAGTTTTTGAGTTACAGAATAAAAGAAAGCCATGGGTCAGGCTATTGTTCAGATATATTGGAGTAAACATCATGTCACAGCAAAGTGAGGGAATCAGCCATAAAGGTTCAGATGCTGTCAGATGGCGTTCTTAGCCTTTGGGTTGGTAGGAGTGAAGGTCTGTTAAGTTAACCTACCCCTAAAGGGTTAATGTGATAGACACAGACTGTTAGGTCTGACACAGAAGCAGGTAATGGATGGCTGTTAGGGGGATAAAGACAGCAGTAGATGATTGGTTCTGTGCCTGGACCAATCCATGTATCCATAGTCATGAAGTTCTCATCATAAATGGGACTCCCTATCCCTAAAGATTTTAGTTTATAAGAATCAGCTCAAAATAATTTTTACAGCACATTTTCAGCTTTATCTTTTCTGTTATTACCAGAGGCCTGAGCTGGAGAGGCCTGGCTCCCACAGACACCCAATTCTGAATCGAGGTAAAAGAAAAGAGGAATTTATTTCAGTGTGACCCAAACTAGAAAGACAATGGCTCATGGCCCTCCTAAGAACAGCCTTCAAGGACTGGGAGTGTAGTTCAGTGGTAGAACACTGGCCTAGAACCTAGCAGTGAGGGGCTGAGAACATGGTTCAGTGGTAGAAGTCTTGCCTATAATTCACAAGTGAAGGGATAGAGGTGTGACTCAGTGGTGGTAGGAAGACTTACTTAGTATGTAGAGGGGAGAGGCTGGCTTTAATCTCTAGCACCCCTATGAGCAAACAAACTTTTCTTCAAGGTAACTTCCCGGGATTACATATGGAAGAGCCAGGCCCAGGTTGAGAGAGAGAGTGTAACTAGCCACCCTAATCTGGCAGTGGTGAGGGTGATTGTTAATTATCTCAGGTCTGCTTAGCCACATCCTGCTGGACCCCTGGGGGTTGTTACTGCTCAGGGACAACATGGTCCTGGTCCTGGTGTATTTTGCCTACAAGGCTTACTGTTCCTGGAATTTGAGATGGGTAGAGAAGAGAGCTGACTCAAAGACCAGGTCAGAGAGAGAAATGGAGTTACCACAACATCCGTGCCGTCTCTTAGGGCAAAGGACAACCCCATGATTCTCTTGAACTTGTTCCTTAGTTATGTTCACATCTCTGTTTAAAACATTAATCCGGGTGCCAACAAGTTGGCTCAGTCAGTAAAGTGTTGCCATGCAAGCGTGAGGACCTGAGTGCAGGTCCCTAACATCCACACGACGTGGTGCCCTTGTAATCCCAGCACTGGGAGAGAGAGACAGGAGGGTATCTGAGGCTTGCTCGCTAGCCAGCCCAGGTTCAGTGAGGGACCTGATCTCAAAAAATAATGTGGAGAGTGACAGAGGAAGACAACCAATGTCAGCCTCGGGCTTCCACATGCACTTACACACTCATGCACACGTATCCACATGTACTTATTTGTACACACACAATAGACATGCATATGTTAGTTTGTATATGGGGGTCAGGAATCTTTTGTGGCTAGAAAAGAAACTACCATGGCCATCTCAAGAAGAACAAGTGTGCCTTAGAGAGAAGTCTCATGAAGAAATTGGCACCTCAAGTTGACCAAGATAGGGTGAGCATTTAATTTCTGAGAGGGAGACTGATATTAGTGTTATTTAGTTGAGGTCAGGTGCCTTTGGCCTAAGTTCTTGCTCCCATCAATAATAATAATAAGAAGTATGTGATACGTGGCCACAGAAGGCCAGCAAGCAATCTTTTTTATTTGGAAGAAGAAGTATTTGAGAAAGCAATAGCATGCAACTCGTGGGAGCAGTGTTGGAGCAGCAGCTGAAGGAGCCATTGGAGGAGCAATGCTGCATGGGAAGAGCTTTGAAGACCCGGCCAGTGAAGGCAGTACTGGGGCAGTTGGGGTGCTGCTTCTCATGGGCTGCGAGATGTAGCTGTGAGGAGAGGTTTAGTGGGGACCATTGGGTCGGTTCTGTCACTCATTGTAATGAAGTTATACCACAAATTATGTAACTTACCTTAGGCGCATTTGTGTTATTGACTTGAAGCCTCAGGATGTGTGCACAGAAGCACACTCTCCTTTGGTTTTCTTAGATTTACCCTGGTCAACTGAGTGCTACCTGTGGATGGTCCTACGAGGGTCACTTGGTGGGAGTTTTAGAGAACTGTGCATGCTCAGGGGCTTTGCAGTTGGCATGGTTAAGGACTCAGGGAAGGCCAGCAGGGCTGAGGCCGTTTCCTTTCTGGTTAGACGAGACAGAGTTGGCCATTTTCCCTGATCCGTGACTTCTCCACTAGAAACTCTGGCTCAGTATTTAATAAGATGACCCTTTTTGAGTGTCTCAGGTTTACAAGATCTTATGACATATTTATTTATTTAATAAACATTAGCTAAAAGTCTAACATGGTCAGGTAGATTTTTCTGTGTTTGTATATGGCAACCAGCAACACATACACAAATGGCCAATCCATGGGTGTGAGGGAACAGGCTGAAAATTATTAAGTTATTCAATTTGTTAGAGGATTAGAAGAAAAGCCAGGGCCACCAAGATGGCCTGGCAGGTAATGACACTTTCACCAAGGCTGACAACCTGAGTTCCATGCCAGGACCCCACATGGTGGGAGGAGAAAACTGAATCCATCAAACTGTACTCCGACCTCCTCAAGTGTGCAGCGGCACCCATATGCCAACTTGCAAAATAAATAAATGTTAACTAAATAAAAACCTAAAGCTGGATAGGAGGGTGCATGCCTGTAATGTCAGTACTCAGGGGGCAGATGCAGGAGGATCGTGAGTTCAAAGACATCCTCAGTTACAGAGTGAGTTTGAGGCCAGCCTGGGCTACATGAGACCCTGTCTCAGAAGTATGAAGGAAACAAAACAGAACAAACAAACAACCCTCGGAACAAAACAAACCACTGGAACAAGGAATAACAAGTTTCAAAAGAGCCCGTTGTCCCTGGCAGCATGTTCCAGAACACACTTCAGCTGAGGGGGTTTCTTCAGAGGAAACACGAAATGCTTGGCTTGATAATCTACTGAACTGTTTTTTATTTTCATTAATTTTGTGTGGGTGGGTGGATGGGGTGGGGGAGGGGAGGCTGGAGCATTCATTAGCTGTTTTTCCAGAGGACGTGGGTTCGAGTCCCAACACCCACATTGCAGCTCACAACTCTCTGCAACTCCAGTTCCAGAGGGTCTCTGATGCCCTCTTTTGACCTCCTCAGGCACTGCTTGCAATTGGTGCGTAGATACAAGCCTGCCAACACCTATGCACATAAAATAAAATAAAATTAATTTTTCAGTGTTGGGGACTGAATCCAGAGCTGTATGTGTGGCAAATGTCTTACCACCAAGCAACAGCCCCAACCCTCGATTACTTTTTAAATAGCAAACAGAGGCAAATGTCTTTTTGATAAATGCGCAGATTTATCTTTGGGGATAGATGGCTGATGTAACATTTTTCAATGAAGCCATTTTAGCATGCTGCAAATGTCCCTGCTCCTCTGGCCCATGCTTATTCACACATGTGCTTGGGTGCCTATGCTTTAGAGGGCAGAGGTCATTTTGAATGTCGTTCCTTAGTCACTGTCCACCTTGTTTTTGGAGATAAGGTCTCTCATGAGCCTGGGATTCACCCACTGAACTAGACTGGCTGACTGACCAGCAAGCCCCAGAATCTGCCTGTCTGTCTGTGCCTCCCCAGTGCTATGATTATAAGTGTATACAACCACTCCTGGCATTTTAACATGAATTTTGGGGGTCTAACTGAGATCTTCATTTTCCAAGATAAACACTCTACCAATTTAGCTGTCTCCGCCCCCAAAGCCCCCCCCCCCCCTTCCACCCTCTGCTCCAGGTTCCTTCCTTACATCAGGATCTGCAAATACTCTAAGGACCCAAGCTGGTTGGAGATTTGGCTTTCTAGACTGTTGCTCTCCCCATCACATTGGTGAAAGCCTTCTTCAAGTTGGGAGTGGTGGTGCAGGCCTTTAGTCACAGAATTCAGGAAGCAGAGGCCAATGGACTCCGAGATTTCAAGGTCCATCTACATAGCAAGTTCTAGGACAACCAGGCCTACACAGTGAGACCGTGTTTTAAAAATATTTTATTATTATTATTAAGATAATAATAATAATAATAATAATAATAATAATAATTGCTGGGCAGTGGTGGCTTACTCCTTTAATACCAGCACTTGGGAGACAGAGGCAGGTGGATCTCAGTGAGTTTGAGGCCAGCCTGGTCTACAGAGCGAGTTCCAGGACAGCCAGGACTGTTACACAGAGAAATCGTGTCTTTAAAAAAACAAACAAAATAATAATAATAATAATAAAATTATTATTATTATTATTATTATTATTATTATTATTATTATTATTTAGGCAGGGACTTGTGTCTCCCAGGCTACTCTCAAACTGGATAGCCCAGGATGACCTTGGACTTCTAACCCTTTACATGTTGAGTCCTGAGATGACATGGGTGTATCAGCCCTGTGTATGTGGTGACAGAGATCAAACCTAGGGCTCCACACAAGTTAGACTCTGTCAAATCTACCAAATGAATTACATTTCTAGTCTCAAACTTTCTTAGTTTATTTTTATTGTTTTTACTTTATTTTATTTTTTAAGACAGAGTTTCACTACCTAGCCTCATATTCAAGATGATATTCCTGCCTCATTGTCCCTGAGTGCTGGAATTACAGGTGTGAGTCACTTTGTCTGGCAAAAATCTTCGTTTATTTCTGAAAGTTACATTAAATTTTTTTATTGCATATCTGTGTGTGTTCAGGGGACAACTTTTGGAAGTGAATTTTCTCCTTCCACCATGTGGGTCCCCAGGATAGAACTCAAATCATCAAGTTCGGTGACCAACACTGTAACCTGCTGAGCCAATTTGTTGGTCCCCAAACCTTCTTGCTTTAAACTCAAGCCTCACACCCTCATGTTTGTGCTTATGCTGTGTAATTCGAACATTCCATACACTATTCTGTCCTTAGAGGCACTGCATAAAAATTATTAGCTTGATTATGAGATACTGTGCTAGCCAGCTGTGACTACCCGAGGTGTTTATAGACTAGCTATCAGCATGGTTGGAAACTCCCACCTAAGGAAGGAATTGCAAGAACAGCAACAACCCAACCCAAACCGAAACATCCTCAATATGCTTCTAAACGCAATGCTGGAATGAAAAAAAAAACTGCTTAGAGTGGCCCGAACACAGTTATTTTACAAGGAGAAAGACTAGTTGATGGAAAATTTACAGTGAGGTTAAAATAGAAAGAGCAGGCATTTGTTTTTATTTGTAAATGTCCTACTTAAGTTGCAAATAGACAGTTGGCTACACAGAGTTAGTTTATGATGTGTTCTGTCAAGATGAAGAATTCTGCTAGTTTCCAATTTTTACTGCTATGAGTAGAAATAAACTCTTTTGTAGATGGGAAATGTTTTTATTATTTTTAAATCTCTCTTCTCTCCCTTCTTTTCCCCCCTTTCTCCCTCCCTCTCTCCCTCCCTCCTTCTTTCTCTCTCTTCTTCTAATTTTGAGTCAGGGTCTCACTGATAGCTCTGGCTGTCTTGGAACTTACTTTGTAGACCAGGCTGGCATCGAACTCACAGAGATCTGTCAGACTCTGCCTCCCTAGGTGTGCACCCCCATGCCTGGCTCTCCCTCTTCTCTTCACTCCCTCCACGTTCCTTTCCTTCCTTTTTACTTCTGATTTTTATAAAAAGATTTATGCATCAATTTTTATTTATCTGTGTGTATGCACATCCGTGTGTGAGAGCCCTTGGACACCAGAAGAAGGCATAAGAATCCCTGGAGCTAGAATTCCAGACATTATGAGCCACGAAGTGAGCACTGGGAACCAAACATGAGTGTGCTAGAAGAGCAGCAAACACTCTTAACCACTGAGCCGGCTCTTCAGCCGGTTTCCTTTTGACTTTTGAAACAGGATGTTGCCATGTATCCCAGGCTGGTCTGATTACATGGCCCTGTCAGGATAGTTTTGAACTTTGACTCTCCTGTCCTGGCCTCTAAGCACTGAGAGTTCAGATGAGCACCACCACAGTTTTCTAGCAACTTCTCTTTACAGGTGTCAAGGTGTTTTTCCAGCTAATGATTCTTCCACTTTTTTTTTTTTTAATTGAAAGTATGTATCTTTCATTTCTACTTGAGTGAGGATTTCTGTGTTATCTTAATATGCTTTTTACCATTTGCCAGCAAGTAGTAGCATAGCAACCAAGATAATTATATAAACACTTGATGTAAAAATATTCTATCTAAATCTGTGTAATTATATAATAACACAATATAGTAAGCTGTATTTTCAGACTACCTCCTAGGCATTCCAAAGCTTTCATACAGATGTGTTCTGGGAGGCCCAGGAATGAGAAGGCAAGAAGGGACCCGAGAGTTGGCAGTAACTTTGAGTATAGTCTCTGCTTCCAAATTTCTCAATCGCTACTTTAAATATTAAAATGCTAAAGTAGGAGAAACAAATGGCCTTAGCCCCCTGCTTTCGGCATCCCTGCTGGCTCATCACTAGGGTAATGGACCCACTTAGAAGCTCACTCCAGCCTTCTGTTACAGTCCCTTGCTTAAGCAGTCTAGTTTGGTAGGCTTTATGTGGTGGGACGAAGAAACCTGTGCTTTAACAGGGACCTTCCCAACTAGTTCGTTATATGATCTGTGGTTTAGAAAATATTGCTTAAAAAATGCCTCAATAGGGGTTTGGAGAGATGGGTTAGCAGTTAAGAGCACTTGTTCTTACAGAGAACCTGAGTTCAGTTCCCATGACCCACTTCTGGTGGGTCACAGTCATCTGTAGCTTCAACTCTAGGAAATCTGATGCCCTCTTCTGGCCTCTGTGGGCACCTGCACACAAATGCATGCAGACACTAGACACAAGTAAAAAATTATAAAAATGAAAATTTTTTATTAGTTAAATTTATTTTGCATTTAACTTCAGTTTCCCCTCCCCCTACCTCACCTCTGCCACCCCCCCCCCCCACCTGCCTGAATCTACTCCTCTGTTTCTGTTCAGAAAGGGGCAGGCCTCCCATGGGTATCAACAAATCATGGCATATCAAGTTGAGGTAGGATTAAGCTTCTCCTCTTATATTAAGGCTGGGCAAGGCAACCCAGTCTGAGGAATAGGGTCTCCAAAGCTAGCCAAAGCATTAGGGACATCCCCTGTTCCCACTGCTAGGAGTCCTACAAGTAGATCAAGCTACACAACTGTTACTCATATGTAGAGGGCCTTAAAGCATAAGGTCACATCGTGTCTGAAGTCAGGGAGAAGAGAGCAATGAATGCTGGTGCTGTGGATATCGCTCTGTATAAATAAAATACTGATTGGCCAGTAGCCAAGCAGGAAGTATAGGTGGGACAAGGAGAGAGGAGAATTCTGGGAAGTGGAAGGCTGAGGCAGGGAGACACTGCCAGCCGCTGCCATGACAAGCAACATGTAAAGATGCCGGTAAGCCACGAGCCACGTGGCAAGATATAGATTTATAGAAATGGGTTAATTTAAGATAGAAGAAGTACATAACAAGAAGCCTGCCATGGCCATACAGTTTATAAGTAATATAAGCATCTGAGTGATTATTTTATATGTGGGTTGTGGGACTGCGGGGGCTTGGTGGGACCTGGAGAGAAGCTCTCCAGCAACACGCTGGTACTCGGCTTGCATCTTCCTTTTTATGCAGTGTAGGACACAAGCCCAGGGAATGATGGCACCTTCTTCTAGGGTGGGTCTTCTCACTTCGATTAACCTAATCAAGATAATCTCTCACAAGCATTCTCAGAGACAAACTAACCTAACAATCCTTTATAGGTGTGTCTAGAGGTGTGTCTCCTGGGTGAGTCCTAATCCAGTCAAGTTGACAGTCAGTATCAACCATCACAGACATCTTTCTGAAGGTGAGAAAAACTCTTGATGTATCTGCTGTCTCTAAAGTTGAGCATCTCTTATTTGGATATTTGAGAGTATGAGTGTGTCTTAACTTCATTTGTTTATTAAAAGGAGAGTGAAAATAAAATTCAAGGATTCATCTACTACTAAAATTTCAGGTCACACCAAGAGGCTTGCTTGCATGCTTCTCTGCAGGCCTTCTGCAAGAACAGCCGTAGTCTTAGGATGGAGGGATGTGTGTCTTAGGGATAGCAGGATGGAGACTCTCTAAGAAAGGATTGAATGTGGCATGAATGCCTGAAAGCAAAGCCTCAGCTGGAAGCTTCCAGAAGGGCCAAGATGGGTGTTCAATGGTTGGCAGATACAGTAATTCTGAATACAATGGAGCATTTCTCAGGAGACTAAAGAGCAACCAAAAGAAGGCAGGCAGAGAAAAGCCACTGAGGTCAAAGTTCACCCAGTAGAAAATTCTTGGTAACTTGGAGAGGTCATTGGCAACTCCTCCTCATAAACTTGCTGATTCCTGGGAGACAGGGATGCTCTGGAAGAGAAAAAGAATCCCTGAGAATACTCATAACCCAGAAAAGACCCTGTGTATGCCTTTCAAACTTGAGATCTTCCCTGCAGCAGAGCTGGGGACACTTCTGTCATTACCAAGGACTGTAAGCCTGACTCCCTGGTGTCATTTCTTTGGACATCCAAGTGTGGGTTATCTGGTAATAACCATGTTTCTCTGGCTGTCTTCACTTGCTCATGCACAGATATTTCACCTCTCTGCTTCTCATATGGTTATTTATGGCCAAATGCATAGCCTGTTATATTTGTTCATTAAAAATTTATCCATTAAAGATGATGCCTACCTAGATGCTGTAGCCCACATCAGTGAGGGTCCCCTAGGCTGCCAAAGAACTGAAGGTTACCCATTGCTCCGGAGTTCCCTAAGCAACCAAATTGGAGGTGGAGTGGAGACATCCTGTCCTCCTCTCAGGATCAGCCGTTACCCACTGTGACTTGTTGCCTGGACACCAAATGCAGTGCCCTCTCCTTCACAATGCTTAGAACTTCTTCAGACTGTCTACAGTCTTTCTATGAAATAGTTCTGCATGAGCCTCTGGGCCTAGGCCTGGGAAGATGGTGACAGGCAGTGTCCCTTTCCCCCTCCTTCTTCTATGTATGGCTTTTTTTCTTTATGTAAACTAAGTTTACATGCTTATAGGCTTCGTTTCTCATGGTAGGACCAGTAGAATGCTATGATTTGGGGTTAGGGCAATGGCTTGGTCAGTGGAACCCACATAGAAGCTAAGCAGGGCAGCACACACTTTTAATAGCAGTGCTGGTGTGGCAGAGGCAGGAGAATCCCAGGGCTCACTGTCTAGTTAGGCTTGTTTCATCGGTGATGTTCAGGTTCAGAGAGAGACCCTGTCTCAAAGAATAAAGTGGAGAGCGATGGCAGAAGACACAAGGCATTGACCTCTGACCTCCATACACATATGCACACACATGCATGCATACCCTCACACTTGTGCATTCAAACACGTACACACAAAAATTTGAAAAAAAACCCCTAGAATTTAAGATGTCTTCTTTGCAAATGCATTGTGCTCATTGCTATATTCATTTGTGCATGTAATCTTCATTTAGTAATGCCAGATAGAATTCAGGGTGCCCAGTTTATTTTGGATTTCAGATAGACACTGACTTGTATAAGCATGCAATATACTTACACTGAAAAATTATTAAATCAGGTATTCTATATTTTTATTTGCTGTCTGGTAGCTCTAGTCTTTATTAAAAAAATTTCTCTTTTTTAGCCAGGCAGTGGTGTCATACACCTTTAATCCCAGCTCAGGAGGAAGAGCCAGGTGGATCTCTGTGAGTTCAAGGCCAGCCTGGGCTACCAAGTGAGTTCCAGGAAAGGCGCAAAGCTACACAGGAAAACTCTGTCTCGAAAAGCCTTTTTTTTTTTTTTTTTGGTTTTTCGAGACAGGGTTTCTCTGTGTAGCTTTGCGCCTCTCCTGGAACTCACTTGGTAGCCCAGGCTGGCCTCGAACTCACAGAGATCTGCCTGGCTCTGCCTCCTGAGTGCTGGGATTAAAGATGTGCGCCATCAACACCCGGCTTTTTTTTTTAACATAATGTTTTTTATTATTTGGGAATTTCACATAATGCATCCTGATCATTGCTTTCCAGTCCTCCAAGGTCTGCCCTTCCACTCTTGTGTGCCCCCCCAAAGTTAAAAAAAAAAGTCCAATTTGTATTGTTCGTATAGTCACTGGAGCATGGTCAAACTCTTGGTGGCCAGCCTCTTTAAGTGAGTCCTTCCCACCCCACACCCCTCCAGTAGCCTTCTACTGTGGAGAGCTACACTTTAACATCCTTATCACAATTTTAAAGAGTTCTCTTTGATGGGTCCTGTCTAGGTCCTTACTTCTGTTTTTGTGGGGGTGAGGGCTGCCACAGAAGCCTTCTATGTCCCTCTTTCTCAGCTGTCAGTCTGCAGTCACCAGAACCACCGCAGAAGAAGCTTCCCTCTCCTTCCACATGGTCTCCGGTGACAGCTCAGACCATGGACATCCACTTGGCCTCTGGCGTTACTGTGTGCCACAGACCTCAGCATGGTCTCCATGGCCACAGACACCAACATTGTTCTCAATAGCAGCCTGACCCACAGACATCAACACAGCTCCCAGCTGCAGCAGGATCACAGATCCAGGCATAGCCCATGGTGACAGCATAGATCATGGTCATCAATGTGGCCCTCAGCATGGTCTCAGCAATACAGACTGTGGACATTGGATAGCTCCTGATGGTAACATGGGCCACAGAAACCAACTTGACCCCTGGCTGCAGCAGAACCACAGACCCCAGCATGGCTTCTGTGGCAGCATAGACCACAGACATTTGCATGGCCTTTGGTGGTAACACAGGCCATGGACATCAGTACAGCTCCCAGCTGTGGCAGGACCACAGACCCAGACATGGCCACCTGGCGGCAGCATGGACCATCGACATTAACTTGGCCGCAGTTGGTAGCACAAGCTACTCACATCTGCATGGCCCCCAGTGGCATCGTGGGCATCAACGTGGCCTCAGGCTGTGGCATCGACCACAAACATCTGTTGTGGAATATTGCTTTAACTATGTAAAGGTGTGCTTACATTTGTTTATGCTGCATTTGTTTAATGATGTAAAGATGTGTTACTATTTCATTTTGCCTGCCTAAGGCATCTGATTGGTCTAATAAAAAGCTGAACAGCTAATAGCTGGGCAGTAGAGGGATAGGCGGGGCTGGTGGGCAGAGAGAATAAGTAGAAGGAGGAATCTAGGCTCAAGAGAGAAGAGAACGGAGAAGAGAATGAGGGAGAAAGAGAGGGAGATGCCCAAGATCAGCCAGCCAGGCAGCCAAAATGGAGTAGGACATACAGGATGAAAGAAAAGTAAAAAGCCCCAAGGTAAAATGTAGATGAAGAGAAATGGGTTAAAATAAGTTATAAGAGCTAGTGGGATGAGCATAAATTAAGGCTGAGAATTCATAATTAAAAATAGTCTCCGTGTCTTGATTTGGGAGATAATTGGTGGCCCAAAAGAAAGCTTGCTACACTTGGCATTCCAATGTGGGGCTCAAATTTCCACATAGGGCCTGAGAAAACTGAAAAAAAAGGGAGGGAGAGAGAAAGAGAGAGAGAGAGAGAGAGAAACAACAGAAACCTGGATGCAGCTTCTTAAGAGGCTCTGCCAATACAGCCAACATCTGAGTAGTTGGTATGCTAAGTGGAAACAGCAAGCTAAGTAAAAACACCTGCCACAGTGCAGGCACACGCTTCCTAGAGCTGGGGTGGTGGAATGCAGCTGCTGGTTAGACATAGGTCTTGGCCAGGCTTGTGGAGCATAAAGCTTGGCTTTTGCAGACCCCAGAGAGGCTGAGCCGGTCACCAGTGCAAAGCGGCTTGACAGTTGAAGGTTTGACTCACACAGTCAGAAAAGGCTAGAGACATGCAGTAAAGACAGGTCCAGATAGAAAAAACAAACAAACAAACAAACAAACAAAACAAAACTATAAATGGATTACAGTGTGTTTAACAATGTGTGTAGACTTAAGAAAAAGAGAATGAGTATAGACAGCCATACAAAAAAGTTAAAAAATAATAAAGTCTTTAAAGAGAGAGGAAAGTAAAATAAAGGACAAAAAAAGCCACAAGAAGATGGGATCCTATATGGTGTTATGTTTACTTTGAATTTTTTGAATGCTGATGAGTGAATGACAGCTGCTGAGGGATATGGGATTGTAAAAGGGACTGCTGAAATAAACCAGCCTAGATATTTTAGGGTTATTTTAGCCTTAAAATGGAAGTCAGAAAATGTATTGTGTTAGGAGAAGAGGTTATGCTTTTGTTTCCACAGGAAACGAAAAGCTGTGGATCCCTTCAATGTTAATAAAGATCAGGTCTGATTGGGAGAGACCTCCTGAAAATTGTGGCTGCAGACATAAAGAAATAAACCAAGAGAAACTATAAGACAGGTGACATATATGTTGATTCCTCTGCATGGGAAGAGTTCTGAGACTGAAAAGGGAATGTTACAGCTAGTTTTCCCAGGACTTGACCATTATCTCAATTTTCTCAGGATCCCCTAAAGATGCTGTTGCCCCTAGACAACAGGAAGCAGTCTAGAAAATGCAATGCCCACATTCCCAAGAGGTGGGGTGGGTGGTTTTTGGTTATTCAGTGGGTTATGGATGTTTGCCATCATTTGTGGGGGAGACATAAAAAATATAGGATAAAAAGACAGTTTTTCATCTCAAATATTTTACATTAGTATGGATTTTGGTATATTGATACAAATTTAAAGTTATTTTTGTTATACTGTATGTATATTTCTACTCTTGTTTGTGGTATTGTACCTATGCACTTCATTGAAAATGTAATGTATAATTAAGAGATACAGGTTGGTAGTTAGTCATCTATAATAATCTAACATGTAGTTATGTTAGGTATGTTTTCAAGGTTAAACAAATATATCTTAGATAGACAGATGCTCTTTAAATGCTTCAGAGACCTACCAAATATGGCATTTAAGATGTTTAATAACCTAGAGCTTTCCATGACAGTGAGACACATCTGTTCCTGGCAGCACCAATCTACTTCATAAAAGGATGATGAGCATTGAAGAACCTCCATATGGAGTTTGCTTTCACTGTGGCAAAGCTAGCCATTCGGGCAAGAAACTGTTTTTATCTTGACTACTGACAATATGTTTTCCAAACTGGACATGCAAGACCCACAGGATAGTGACTGCTGAACTTTGCCAAAACAAGACAGGACAAATCTTTAAAATTCCTGCTTCATAGAAAAGTCTGCCAGATATTCTAGGCCTATATGTTGAAGATGAATGCCCCAAAGTTGCAGAGGAAATTTGGGTAACTGTCCAGGCAGCCAGCTGTCTCTGTCATTTCTATGGTTTTGGAATTTGCTTGCTCTACACTTCCTGTTTACTCAGGTAACATTATATCCTTCTGAGGTCTTTGATGGAGTTGAAGACTAGTTATAGTTACAGTTTTCCTTAGTTACGATAGAAGGTAAATTAGGTACAGAGCTTTGGACTCATCAAGATAGGATAGATAATAGAGTAATTTCTCTGCATTTGCCAAATGCAAAGGGACTGGAGATTGTAAATGCAATTCTTACTTGATAACTATTCTTATTGTATATAGTTTTACTATGTTAAACTTAACAACTTTTCTTTTTATTTAGACAAAATGGGGGAGGGGGATGTTGTGGAACATTTGTTTAACTAGGCAAAAATTGTTACATTTGTTTATGATGCATTTGTTTAGCTATGTAAAGATGTGTTGTATTTGCATTAATTAAATAAAATTAATCTGCGTTCAGAGATGTGGGATTAGCAATTAGTTGACAGGAAGTAGCAGCGTGGATTTTTTTAGTTGGGGCAGTTGGAAGGAGAGTGCTTCTGGGGACACCAGCTAAGAGAGAAAGCCAGTTGCTGCTTTCTCTGAGCTTGCAGGTTTTCACCCTAGCCTTTGAATCTTGAGTTTTAGTAGAACAATAGAGACTTAGTTAAATCTAACTTTATTGGTAGCAACAGAGCCATTGTCTGGGGGAACAGAACTGCCCCCAGGCCATGGCCTTAGTAGCCAGGCTGCTGGTAGCTTAAAGAGTAGCTACTGTGACGAAGGTAAGCAAATATCTGCATGGCCACATGGGCCACAGACATTGTAGCAGGACCACAGACCCAGACATGGCCCCTGGTGGCAGCATGGACCACAGACATCAACATGGCCTCCAGCAGCAGCTCAGGCCTTAGGCATGGACATGGTTTAAACTCTCTCAACAGCATAGAAATGCTTTGCTCCTCCATCCTTCCCACCCCTCCACCACAAATTTGTGCCTTGCAGTGGCATTGGAAACTGCAGTGCTAATCAGTCTATTTTTTTGCTCACAAAGCTATACATGCAGGCACTAATTGCCAGGAGTCATTGGTCCAGTTCAAGGCTTCTGGTCTCTGAAGCACCATAAATACTGGACCATTGCTGAGACTTCTTTGATCACAGCCATGCTTCAGGTTTTCATCTTTGGTGGTGATGACTTGCTCTAGGTTCTGGTTCCACAGCATTGACTCCTCCTTGTGGTCCAAAAGCTAGTAGATGAAGTAGGTATTGGGGTTGACCTACTTGAAGTGCTGGATCTGGGCATGGATGGCAGCAGAGTTGTTCAGCCTCCCACCCCTACATGTGTGGGGTTCAAATTTACTTTGTCTTAGTGATTATAAAATATTTAGAAAATTTATTGTAATCATTCTTGATGAAACTCTGTAGAATCATATGTATGTATATGTATATATTTATATATACATATATTATATATGTGTGTATGATTGTGCTTCTATAAGGTTTTCTTAAACTATAAACCCTCTGCCAAAGGGCTTTTAGAAATCTAAGCTTCAAAACTGGAGATCTGGTGCCTCCACTGAAGCTGAAACTCTTGTCTATAAAAGTCGTGAGCCGTCAGTCCAGGGAAGGAGGCAGCATTCAGGTTCTGCTGGGGCTCTGAGGTCTGGGTTCCAATAGGAGGAGGAAAGGGACCTGAGATTCTGGGATGTGTCACCTGTGTCCCTGGCTATTGCTCAAGGACAAGTGTAATACGAATCTGAAAGGGTCTTATTAAAAAAACATGGGAGCCAGATATTGGGGTGAATGCTGAAAGATCAGAGAAACAGAACAAGCTAACCTCACCTCACCACTTCCTCAGCTGATCTTGTTTCCTCAAACTGGAAGCCTCTGAGTCCTCATCCTAATGGATTTCAGCTGAACTGCTGCTAAAAGCCTAAAAGCTTAACAAAATTAGTTCCTGGTCCTCATGCCTTATGTACTTTTCTGCTTCCTGCCATCACTTCCTGAGATTAAAGGTGTGTGTCACCATGCCTGGAAGTTTCCAATGTGGCTTTGAACTCACAGAGATTTGGATGGATCTCTGCCTCCCAAGTGATAGGATTAAAGGTGTGTGTGTGCCACCATTTTCTGGCCTCTATGTCTGTCTAGTGGCTGTTCTGTTCTCTTATCTCCAGATAAGTTTATTAGGGAGCACAATATACTGGGGGACACAATACCACCACAGACAACCTACAAGAATCTCTGATAAGGTCTGACCTACAAGAATGAGTTTCCCAAAGTCAGAGAATAAAAGCATAGGAAACCAGTGAGAAGAGCATCCCAGAATTCCTGATGTTTAAAATTGTGATCTCCTGAGTTTCTATATTCTCTGTTGAAATTTTGAACAAAGGCTCTGCACACTTATATAAAAATAATTTTTCCTTTAGAGACGTGAAGCTAGAAATGGAACCTTGAGAACCTTCCCCTTGGAAATGCAGTCTTCATTGATCCAAACTGTAATGCAAAAATAGTTTTTGTTTTTAAATGGATATGTATTTGTTTAAAATTTTTTCATAAATATTGTAGCAGAATATTAACTTCCATTATTTATGATTCTGCTGAACTTTGGGAGGATTTGCTGACAGTAAAAGCATGACGGCTTTAAGGATAGCTCATTTTACACCATAAATAACCCGGAAGGTCACTCAGAGGTTTTCAATACCATCCAAAGAGGAGATATTGAGAGTATTAGAAGTTAAAAACTTGACAATTGTTTTGAAAACGGTTCATAGATTTTATTTTATTTTTTTAGACATTAGAAGTGAAAGAAAAAAATAGGTATTCAACTGACGTTCAGGGGTTATTTTGGATATTTCCTGAATTTCTTATTATTTTGGAAAATTCTTATTATTTTTGAGTATATATATATATATGTACACACACGCACACACACGCACACTTCATTCATGATAATGTTTTAGCTAGAACAATGGCTGCATTATGCCAGAGCAGTATCTTAGACTTGGAGCACGTAAGGTGACTCAGTGGTGAGGTGCTTACTGCCAAGCCTGATGACTTGAGTTGTGGTGTTGACTCCGGCAAGTATCCCTCTAACTTCCACACATGTGATGTGGCTTGGACATGCACAAACACACACACAATAAACAAACTAATAAATGTGTTTTTGAATGTTTCAGAACTAAAGTGGCTTTTTGTTTGTTTGTTTTTTTGAGACAAGGTTTCTTTGTGTTACTGCCCTGGCTGTCCTGTAACTCACTCTGGACCAGGCTGGTCTCAAACTCAGAGATCCACCTGCCTCTGCCTCCTGAGTGCTGGGATTAAGGGCATTGGCCACCACTGCCCATGGAAAGTGGCTTTAAGATGCTAACGTGGTGCCCCTACTCATCTCTGAGGAGCTCTTGGCTCTCAATGGCTGAGGGGGGCAGGGAAGCCATTTTCTTTGGTGCTGTAGCTGCTGTTAAAGTTGCTGCTCCTGTAAGTATCCCACTACCCATGCTCATGCAAAAAACCCTAACTGAACTCAGTGGATCATATCAACAGAATGACCGGGCAACCCAAACAACGGAAAACACAGACATGAAGATGGGTGGCTGAGAAGGTCCAGCTGGAGCAGGGTGGGGGTGTGTGAGGGAGGTGAAGGGGGAGGAATGTTAGAACGCCTAGCCACTCCCCCAGCTACATGACTGCACATGCACTGTCCAGTAGCCAGGCAAGACGCTTAGTCATTCCAGGACCTTGTGTCCTATGTAATCTGTGCACATAATTTGCACACAGTGTGATCATGCAATCTGTGTGCTTGTGTGGCACAGCTACTTAAGCCCTTGTGCACATGTGCAGGGGTGGGAGGGGGTGGAACCTATAAAAGTGGGTTCCACCTGTTCCCCTTTCTCTCTTCTTGCATGGTTATTTCATAGTCCTATGCACACCCTTTCTATTCCCTTTCCTTAATAAATTCTTATAGTGAGTTCCATTGTGCCTCTTGGCTTCTCTCACATGGTAAACAATGCTGCTTAATAAATAACTTTTCGCTGCTTAATAAATAACAAGGAAGAATCACCAAAGCCCATTGTATACGTATGTGAAATAGTCATCACTAATAAATCATATGAACATTATGTTTAAAATATTATCGGACTTCTGATGTACCCAGAAGCATGTGTCTCCAAGCTGCTGCTGCACAGCTGGTGGGTGGTATATGTAGCCCAGCCTGCCCTAAATTTATGTGCAATCCTCCTGCATCAGCCTCTTGAATTAGGAATTTCCAGGTCACATCTCTATGCCTAGCAAAGATTTGTGTTTTTTGTGTATATTCTGTTCAATAGAACCCAATCAAATTGTGATGGTTTGTCACCTGGACTGCTGAGTCACGTCTGGAGCCAATGTTCTGATGTATAAAACCAACAAATGCCAACAAAACCAGAAATGACACTCTTCAAACAGAAATCAAAATCTTCATGTCTCTTGCTTCCTAATAAAATAATTTTATCTTTTTTCTTGAGATGATAAAACTTTCATTATATAACATTGTAAACAACACCCATTCCAAGTTTTTGAGATACTTGTGAATTCTGTGTCAGATGTTTAAAAAGTGAGACTGTCACTATGTACTGAAACTAAGACTGTGTGGCAGTAGCAGGTGGAGGCAGGAGATTATCCTACATAGTGAGGTTTAGGCTAGCCTGGGCTATAGGAAACTTGTCTCAAAACCAACCAACCAAACCAAAAAAAAAAAAAAATGAAACAACAAAAACAGAAAATAAATTAACATTTAGGTTTAATTCCAGATAGGTAATTTTAGGGGTGTCTCTCTATTGTATTTACAATCTACTCAGATTTTTCTTCTTTCAGAGAGAGAACATTGAGAATGGGGTTTTGAATATTCTGGCAGCTACGGCAGTTTTGACTTCCCAAGCATGTTGAGAGATTTCACTGTAAAACTTCTCTAATGAACCATACTGTTTCCTTTCTGCCGGGTAGCTGTAGCATTTGGCTCCTGTCACGTGATGTTGTTGGTGACTTGTAGGCTGCAGAAGGCTCAGTGGCTCAGCACCCCAGCACCCAGTGATAGGGAGGGCCCAACTAACTCAGAGCCCCAAAGCATCAGTTGTGAATAAGGGTTTAGGACTCCGAGCTTTTCCCCTACACTCTGTGAAGTCACGTCATCAGGGCTCCTCTCTAGGCCCCTCATTTGGAGACTGTTCTAGGAGAAACTTCAAAATCTGAATATTGAATAAGTGCCCCGGGAAGTTTAAAAACAATTCATAAAGATGAGCTTCATCTAGGGCATAGAAGGTCAAAGATAGGACTACCATCCGGGGATCCGGGAAACCTCTGCTTCTGGTGATGGGTTGGGCAAGCCGCAGGTCACCATCTCGTAAAGAGCCCTGGACTCTGGACTGCAAGGCAGTTAGTTGTCCATTATACGTATCTCCAGAGGCAATCTTCCTTCTGGGACAATGAGTTTTACGTGCTTTAGTCCGGGACCCACTGTCTGACAGCTACGCTAAGCTTGGGGAACTGTTTCCGAGGATGCATTGCAGCTTTTCTGTTCTCTAATCCTTAAGTGGAGTTGACAATAGCTCTCAACAGACACCCCACTATGCGCAGTTGCCCCCCTCAACCCACTCTGGCTATTACATGCTTTTAATCCTTTAATCTCCGCATTTCTTGGCGCCTAGAATATTTCCCCTTCTTTTACTTTCTTTCTTTCTTTTTTTCCTTAGGCAAGCAGGAAAAATAACGGTGTAGATACTGCAGACTTTTCATCTTTTTCTCTGAGCATTGAATAGTACAAGCTAAAACCCACACTAGGGTAAAAATAGCTGGGACCTTTGCTAGGCAGACCTGTGAAGACTTTATTATTATTATTATTGAATATTTGAACTGAAAAACTCTCACTCCTCAAACTGTTTGCGTCCTTGGTGATTTAAATGAGATACTGTTTCGAATCTGGTTCTAAACAGGGCAGATTACATTCACAGAAGTGTTTCCGGTTTGTGTTGCCAGTTCCTATGAATCTAAATTTCTCTTAGCTTTAAGTACAGTTCCAGAGTGGGGTGGACTTTCTAGTTAATTCCAGATGGAACCAGGCATTTATTCCACATGAACGAAGAACCTCAAGTGGATAGAGAAAACTTACAAGCAGTGGCTTCATTTAGCATTGGTCTTCATTTTCACGGAGCAGTTCCTAGCTCCTGAAGTAAGTGACAACCAGTGGAGACATTTTCTCTTCCATATAGAGTAGGGACCAATGGCATATAGCTTATTAAACATCAGAAAGGGTTGTTTTAAAACTTCCTCTTCTTCTTTTTTTTTTTTTTTTGGTTTTTCGAGACAGAGTTTCTCTGTGTAGCTTTGCGCCTTTCCTGGAACTCACTTGGTAGTCCAGGCTGGCCTCGAACTCACAGAGATCCGCCTGGCTCTGCCTCCCGAGTGCTGGGATTAAAGGCGTGCGCCACCACCGCCCGGCCTTAAAACTTCCTCTTAATACAAGCACCTATATATAGTTAATTACTGCAAACAGCAGGCCTGTTTTCACAAACTACAGAATGAGGCACTGTTTGGTTCCATGGCTGCAGGGACTGTATCCATCTAGCTAATTGTTGTTTCCTAGGTTTCTAGAACATAATTGGTGCTCAGTAAATTCTTTTGCATAAATCAGGAAGCAAATAAATGTGCATTTCTGTCACACTGGTGGGTTACATGTAAAGCCTGCTCTTGAGATGGCAAGGATTCTTGTCACTCCTGTGTCCCCCTTTCATTTACTTGTCAATGAGACAAACATACCATTTAATAGTCACTGAAATAGATCACGTCATAGTTTGAATTAATTCATGCAATCAGAGGAAGAAAAGTCTTGCTTCTGTTATATGTGGACAAGTTCCTTTGATAAATGGACTACTGAGTGCCTTTCTACTTTAGTATGCATGTTTTTTTTTTTCTGCATGTAAGTCTGTACACCATGTTTGTGTCTGGTAACCATGAAGGCCAGGAGAGGGCATTGGGTCTTATAGAACTGGAATTACAGATGGTTATGAGCTACCACATGGTTGCTGGGAATTGAACCTGAGTCTTCTGGAAGATCAGCCTGTGCTCTTAACCACTGCGCTATCTCTTCAGTCCCTTGAGCATTTTTTTTTTGTCCATGGTTAATGGTGACATATTGTATCCTTGAGGAACGTAAGGAGAGTGGGTGTCATTTGCTAGCACTTAAAAATGACAACTCTACATGGCCACAGATTTGTCAACTTAGGAGGATTTAACCATTCCATTCATAGTGCTTAAATACTTCACAACATCATGTTGGTCCAATCAAAATATATGATGCAATTGGACAATTAAAAAAAAAAGCCTGTGGGCTCATGAGGTGGCTCAGCTGGTAAACGGGCTTGCCTCCAAGCCTGAGCCCCTTATTTCTATCCTGGGAACCTACATGCTGGAAGGAGAGAGCTAACTCACAAATTGTCCTCTGACCTCCACACATGTATACAAATACCAGGTAAACAAATGTCATAAAATTTTTGAAAAGCTTTTATTCTGAAAGGAAAAGAATGAATCTTCAGAATCTCTTTCTAGTCATCCTTGGCCTGCAGGGGACTGAAGAGGGGACTTTGGAGTGATGGTGAGGACATCCTTCCTGGCTACAGTACAGAGTGCTGTACTGTACTGTACAGCGGCCGAGTACAGAGTGCAGAGCAACAGTCTTTATTTCGTTGTTGTTCCTGCCGTTGCTGAAGTTGAATATCCTTTCACTTCTGCTGCAAACGGAAGTAAAGAAGTAACAGTGCATTTGAAAGAACCCTTACAGGGTAGGGGCTGGGGCTGGAATGATGGCTCAGTGGTTAAGAGCATCACCTATTCTTCCAGACGACCTGAGTTCGATTCCCAGCACCCATATTAAAGCCTACAACTTTAACTCTGGTCTCAAAGTTCTCTGGCCCCTTCTGACCTCTGTGGGTACTGATGCATGTGGTATGCAGATGTACATGCAGGCAAAGCACCCATACACATATAAATAAATAAACAAACAAAGGGTAAAAAATCCTAACTGTTGTCTAGAGGAAGCTTCAAATCTCTTTGGTGCTTCAGAAATTGCTGAATCCACTATGTTGCCCAGTGGATGTTGCTCTAGGGTCTCATAGTAGCTTCCCTTTTCTTGAGAAATCATTCTCATCTGACACCACTCAGGCTGTGCAACAGATTTTCTATGGAGCAAAATGAAAACTTTTTTTCAAGCTCTGTCTGCTAGGACCCACATGGAACAAACCTTTCTACCATATGACCACTCTGCATATTATGTGAGTGTCACATGCTGTTCATGATCTCACTTGAATCTTCTTGTAACAATTCTGATAGTTGTCAAGCCCTGTGCTAAGATCTAAGGACTTTGTAGGTATTATATCGTTTAACTCCTCCTGCTAAATCCATGCTCATTTTATTGTTTTAGAGAAGTAAGTTACCCAAGGAGGGAACTGCAAAACTAAGATTTGAACATCAGACATTAATTTTGGGACCACTTAACAGTACATTTCCCGTCATTTGTTTGAGAAGTTGGAGTTTTGTTTCTCTTCCTTCCTTCGTTTCTCTTTTTCTTCTTTTCTTCTTTCCTTCCTTCCTTCCTTCCTTCCTTCCTTCCTTCCTTCCTTCCTTCCTTCTTTCTTTTTCTTTTTTTTCCAGGCTGTCCTCAAACTCCTCATGTAGCTGTCTTTGAACTTCCTGTGTAGTCAAAGATGACCTTAAAATCCGTATCCTCTTGTCTCCACCTCTTAAGTTCTGAGATTACAGTTACATGCGATCACACTCAGTTTTATTTTGTGCTGGGGATGGAACCCAGGGCTTAATACATGCTAGACAAGCATACTACCAACAGAGCTATAACTCCAGCTTGACTTTATAGGCTTCCATGGCTGAAATTGTTCGAAAAATGCATTCATGTGTAACAAATCTTTCTCTGTCCCTCCAGCCAGTTCCCAAATTACAACACAGAAACTTCTTATTAATTATCAAAGCTCAGGCCTATTGCTTAGGCTTGTCCCACTGGCTCTTATAACTTAAATTAACCCATTTATATCAATCTTCATTCTATCACGTGGTGTTACCTCTATTATACCTCCTGTTCCTCTCTGTGTGCTCTGGCGTCTATTCTGTGCCTAGATCCATCTCTTCTTCCCTTTCTGCCCAGAAGTCCTGCCTAACCTCTTCCTGCCTAGCTATTGGTCATTCAGCTCTTTTATTAAACCAACCAGAATGCACCTTGCCAAAGACACATCTTCACAGTGTATGAAAAGATTACTCCACGGCATTCGTGAGCCTGCATTTTGCAGCACTCAGCTTCTTTTTGCGGTTTTTGTTTGCTTCTGTCTCCAGTCGCATAGAGTCACAGGATAGCCTCCCCAACCCCACATACCCAGCTCCTTAAACCAAATGTGGTTTGAAGTACTACTGATGGGAATGAACCCTGTCTACAGGCAGAACCAACACATTCCTGTTCCCCCAGGCCACTGGGCAGTCTTTAGGACATGGCATAGCTGTGATGACTCACTCTTCCTCCAAATACAAACTGGGTATGCATTCCCACAGGGGATGGGAAAGCAGTTGCCAAGGTGAGAATGGAAACTTGTTTTCTGTCAGTTTTATCCTCTTATATGAGTATTGTAAGTATATTCCCTTATGCTTATGAGACACTCTAGTGGTGGGTTTTTTTTTTTTTTTCAATTTGGGTGTTTACAAGGACACTCGATACCTTACAATTCTAGGTTGACTTGAGATAGGTCATCCCAGTCTTTTATTAGAAAGTAAATAACACTTTACCAGAATCCTATGATATAGAAAACACAAGTTATCCAAGAACATGGGAAAAATAAACTAGCCTAAAGGCAGGGCAAGAGGGAACATACAAAATCACAAAAGTGAAAAACTGAGCACACACAGGCAACATTTTTAAGAAATATAAATAAAAAAGTGATCCAAACGCATTGAGAATGCCAGCTTCCCACAGTTCTCTGGCTTGATCAGAAAGGTAGCTAGGATGCTGCTATATCAAGAAGATGGACCATATTTTCATCAGTTCTGATTCAATCTGGGGAGTATCTCATGCAATTGCAAGTTCAAGTCCTCTTAGTGTTGTGAGGTATCCATTAGAGCAGTGTAGCTAGTCCCAGCAGCCAGCTCCCAGTTAAATGACACGGAGACTTCTTATTAATTATGAAAGCTCAGCTGATAGCTTAGGCTCTTTTCTAACTAGCTCTTAAAACTTAAATTAACACATTTCTATTAATTTATTTTCTGCCTCATGGCTTCATTACCTCATCTGCGTAGTGCCCATCCTTCACTCTAGCTCCCCCGGCAGCTCCTCCCTTCTTGCTAGTGTCCTGTGTGCCTGAAAATCCCACCTAGCTGTTGACCGTTTGTCTTTTTATTAAGCCAATCAGAATGACTTATCTTTACAGTGTATAAAAAGATTATTCCACAGCAGAGCTGACCACCTGACCACGGGTTCAAGCCAATAGAAAGACTTTATTAGCAGGCTGGCAACTACAGTGGGTGTCCAGGACTGGAGTGCAGTCCCGAGCCTTTCTCAGGGTGACCTTTTAAGCATAAAGACCATGTGCTGCGTTAGCACACCTCGGTTGGCAAGAATAGTTAGCCAGAGGCAGAACTACAGAAGCCAAAAAGCAAAGCAAGTACATTTAGGGAGTTCCCCAGAACCATGGCCTTTGGGGGATCAGATCTCTGTTCTCCTTTTGACAATGTTGCTGCCTTCATGCTGGGATCCAAGGCCTGAGTGGTGCTTCCATCATGTGTCAGTTGCGCTAAGTTCTGGAGGCCTCTGATGTGAGTTACTTCATGCTGTCTAGTCACTTCCTTGTTTTCTACATTTGTGGCCCTCAGTGACTTGGTGTGAAGTCATGGTTGTGTGCCCTACTGAACGTGCTGGCTTGACCATTAGTACCAGTATCTCAAATGCAGGGAGCTGTTCAATGGTCCCCAAATCACCTTGCCCTAGTCAGGTCCGATGAGTCCTAGCTATAGCATCTCCTTTTCATTCCCAAGATTACTAAGAAGTGTGGTGGTATTGTGTTCCCCAAAATATTGTACACCCTAATAAATTTATCTGGGGTCAGAGAACAGAACAGTCACTAGATACAGAGGCTAGAAAATGGTGGCACTCATGCCTTTAATCCTAGCATTCCAGAGACAGAAATCCTTCTGGATCTCTGTGAGTTCAAGGCTACATTGGAAATGGCCAGGCATGGTGACACATGCCTTTAATCCCAGAAAGCGAGCCTTTAATCCCAAGGAGTGATGGTAGAAGGCAGAAAGGTATATAAGGTGTGAGGACCAGAAACTAGAAGCTTTTAGCTGGTTAGGCTTCAGGCTTTCGAGCAGCAGTTCAGCTGAGAGCCATTGGGATGAGGACACAGAAGCTTCCAGTCTGAGGAAACAAGATCAGCTGAGAAGTTGGCCAGGTGAGGTGAGCTGTGGCTTGTTCTGGTTCTCTGATTTTCCAGCGTTCACCCCAATACCTGCCTGGGTTTGATTTTATTAATAAGACCTTCTAAGATTCCCTCTACAAAGAAAGCAAAAGGAAGAAGGCAGTACGGAACAGCCAGCGCTTGCTACTGCACTGAGTGCAGCTTTCTTTGTAGGTCAGTTACAATTCTGTTGTGATATAATCATTTATCTGATTATTAGCATTTCCACATCCATCAGTGGGGTAGCATAGTCAGTCAGAAAAATGAGGTCTTCCCTTGAGTTTATATCAGAAGATTTTGTAAAATATTTGGTGGAGAAGTATTTTGAAAATGAAATAATGCCAAAACAGATTTTAGGAATGCCAGAGGCTATAACAATCTCTGCCTTTCTGGTCACACTTCTACCCAAGATGTATGGATGTGTATAACCCTATCGCTTTGTGGTGAGACACAGTGTGTGACGCTCTGGGTTTTGGTGGTGACAGTCTAAGCAAGGGCAAAGGACTCAGATAGCTAAAAGTGCATTGAAAGACAACAGGATGGAGACTAAGATAGCTGAGAACGAATTCAGAAGCCTCAGTGGGTGACATGCTCACCATGCACTAATGAGGACCTGTGTTCAGATCTACAACACCCATGTAACAGACTAGTCATGGTGGCATGCACTTGTGATTCCAGGGAACAGAGACCGGTGAATCCCCAGGATCAGCAAGTCCAGGCTCAGTCAGAGACCCTGCCTCAGAACAGAAGGTGGGATTGCCGAGATGGTTATGTGGGTAAACGCACCTGCTGCCAAGCTTGATGACCTGAGTTCAAGTCCTGAGTCCCACAGATTGGAAAGGAGAGAATTGACCCTTACAGATTGTCCTTTGATCTCTACACACATGCTGTGGCATGCATACTTGTTTACCGTGCACACACATCAACACACACACACACACCACATTTAAAAACAAAAAGACAAAGCTACAGAGTAAAACAGAATACAGTATTAGTTTGGCTATGTAATAGAGAAAAACCCTTCTGTTTAATATTCAGGGTAGAGACCCATAAAAAGTCAGTTAAAGATTTAAAATTTCAGCACCAAGCCTTGGGCTGCTGCCTGTTTCCTGCTCTGGTGCAGGAATTAACTTTTTTTTTTTTTAAATAATACTTCTTTATCACGAATTTCTTTAGCTCTACCATGCTCCTGAGTCTGCCAGTCTATTGAAAAGAATTGTTAGAAATATTATAATAGCCCAGAAGATCTGAGAGATGCATCATAAAAATGTATGCAGCCAATCCAGTTGATGTAATTATTTCAGCTTCACAAAATTATGGACATTTCTCCTACCATGGTTTGTTTGCAGCCTCCTGAGATGATAACCTGTGATTTTATTCATTAGTCCTTCTATCTCTTCCAAAGGCGGGTGTGGGGGAGGTGGGAGGCGGAGAAGATACATGGTGGGGAGATGATGGGATGGAGGAGGCAGGGAGGTCAGAGGACTCTAAATTCAGAAACTCCACGGGAAACAGCCCTTGTTTGAGAGGGTGTGTGTAAAGGGATTCAATTCTCATTTCACATTCTGCATAAAATATAAAAGACCATGACTCTTGTGTCTGTGTTTCCTGGTGGGCGAGGTGGCTGTTGAACACAATGGGATCTAGGCAATGCAAATGCAGCTGGATGGCTTTGCTTATTCTCCAGGGGAGAAGGCTGGACAGTCTGGGCCCTTGTGAGAAGGACCTTTGTGGCCCCCACCACTGCAGAAGTCAGGATGGGAGTAGCTGTGCTGATCCACAATCAAACCTGGTTGGTCCATGACTTCTAAGGTCCACTACCACCCTGTGTTGACTGTCCCAGAGAGTGCTAGGAGAAAGGAGAGAGAGGCATCATGTCTCTTGAGGTAGCCTCCACTGACTGGAATACAGAAAACAGCTGGAGGAGCTGCTGAACAGCAGTCGGGGGCTTTTCTCAGTAAGCCATGATTTTTTTTTTAATGTGTACATGTCTGTCTGTCTGTCTGAGTGTGGATTTGTGTATGTGAGTGCAGTGCCTGCTAAGGCTGGAAGAGAATTCTGGAGCTAGAGTTACAGGTGACTGTGAGTGACCAGTGTGGGGGCTGAACATTTGTGCCCTGCAAGAGCAGTAGGAGAGCAGTACATACTCTTGACCATCAAACCATCTCTCCTGGCCTGGATCACGGCTGTAAAGAGGGAAAGGGGGCTGCTGATGTGGTTGTGTGCTTATCTAGTGTGCAGGAAGCCCTAGGTTCTCTTCCTGCACCTTAAACCTAGGGTGTGGTAGCCCCCTTCAGTAATCTCAACACTCAGAAGGTGGAGGTAGGATCAGAAACTCAGGGTCAGCCTTGTCTACATAAAGGTTCTAGGCCCTGAGCTACGTGAAAGCCTATCTCTGTAAACAGACAAGCAAACACATAAACAAATTCTTTTTTTCCTGAAGGCCATGACTTTTCCAACATTTCAGAAAACATAAGACTCAAAATTTATGGAAGAGTTTTGATCTTCTAATCTAGGTTATGAGCAGAAATGGGCACTGCCACATGCAGAGGATGCTGGGTATGGGCTGCTTCCAATCACAGCCAGCCTTGATAGAGTTTTTTATTTGTACATTCACTCAGGCTAGTATTCTGAGACAAGGCTTTAACCTAAACATCAAGCTCTCTAGTTCTTCAGGCTTTAATTTTAGAACAAAAGAAACCCACAGAACTTCGCTGCTGGTTTGCACCGGCACACTTCCGTAGATGCTGGTGGTGTCTTACCTTGGGATGCAGGCAACCACCTTCCAGACTTTGCCTTTCTGCCTCCTCCGGGAGCTCCTCGGGTGAGAGTCAAGAGTGGCATGGTAATAAAAGCATCACACATCCATCTTTCCAAAATGCCAATTTCTCTCAGTCCCACAATTCTCTGTATAATTAGAAAGGTTTCTAGAGTAAATTAATCCACAGTAGTAACTCAGCCTTCCCTGAGTGCAGTTAGTTAGACCATCACAGATTTGTCTGCCCTGCTGAGGTTACAAACCTCCAGGGCATGGATTAGGCCTGCCCTTGTCTTATGTATTCTGAGACAGAACTGGACCTTGAGGAATCTCCAATCCCACTAAAATAAATATGAGTGTAATCTCAACTATTATTTTTGTATATAAACAGTATGTACATGTATATGACTTCATATTTATGGAGGGGTATATATATATATATATATATATAATGTTGTTTATATACATAAACAATAATGGGGAACTTAAGGAAAATCCTAGTTAAATCTATAAATGAGTTTAACATTGGAACAATAAAGTATCTTGCCGGGTCCCTCATGTGGAAACTGGCACGACACTTTGGCCGAGCTCGTCTTAGCAGGATGAAACATGGCAGGAGGTTTAGACTTTGGACAAACCTATTATTTGACACCTGTATCCAATTACCCCTCAAACCCTGCAGTTCCCCACATTGTGTGATGTGGCTATTCTTATATATTTAAAAAGTCACTGTCCGTGGTCACCTAGTTCTCAGGTTCCCATACCTGGCAGGTGCAGGAAATCTTGAAACATCCTTTATAATTTTGCAACAATTTAAGCTTTTTATGTTACATTGATTGTCTTTGGGTAGAACTTAGAACCATTTAAATTATTCATCCATTTACTAATTTTCACATGAGACTGGGTCTCTACATCATGCTATGAGATGATGTTTTCAGAGGAACCAATTTATTTACTTACTTATTTGTTTGAGACTGATTCCCTTGTAGCACAGGCTGGTCTCAAAGTTGATTTGTAGCTGAGGATGACCTTGGATTCCTGATCCTTCTGCCTCTCTACCTTCTGAGTGCTGGGATGACAGGTGTGAGTTAGTACACCTGTTTTAGAATCTTGTATTTTAAGTCATACTAGTGGACTGTACTTTTTTATTTTTCATGCTTTCTTTTTAGGTCGAATTTTATGCGGTTTTAGGACAAATTTGGGTCCCACACCATCCAGATAGCAATATTTATCGTTAATGACTCTTCTTTGCTCAATTTTGTCTCCACACTTTGTTTTTCATGGAGCTCGCTCACTTCTCCTCACACACTAACTTTCACATCTCCTCTTAGATAATCCTTTTTCTTCTTATGCCCAATCAGCACCACTCTCGACCTCCTCCGCGTAGTGCTTTGCCAACAGCCACACTTGTGAGTGAACCTTCCTCCGTGCACAAGATGCTAACTTCCTTGCTCACTTCTTTCCCATGTGGTACTAAACTCTCTCCGACCTGGGCTATCATGTCAGCTTTGAGCCATCTTTAGATAAATTTAGGGCCCCCTTCACCCCGGCCAACCTTGAGTGTTACAGATGTCTGTTCAGATTAACCCCTGTGTGTCAGAATGCAGTATCAGCTGGGTAGTTAGTGCTGCTTGTAGCTTGGGCCTGAGTTGGGGACTGCAAGGCCACAGGCAAGTGGCTTTTTTGTGAATTCATGCCCTACAAATTGGATGTCAGATGTCACACGACTCTTTAATGGTCTTTTAATAAAAACCCAAAACCAGATATTGGAAACTGAAAGACCAGAGAAGCAGAATGAGCCACTAGATTAAACATAGATGCCAAGCACTGGTGGCACACACCTTTAATCCTAGCACTCGGAAGGCAGAGATCCATCTGGATCTCTGTGAGTTCAAAGCCACCCTGGACTACATGAGATTGACTCATTCTAGGAGAGAAACAAAGCCCAGACACTGGTGGCACACTTCTTTAATCCCAGTACTTAGGAAGCACAGGCCTGTAACGACTGGGTGGAGAAAGGTATATAAGGTGTGAGGAGACAGGAACTAGAGGCTTTTCGGCAGAAGCATCCCTTTCAGCTAGAGGCCTATTGGCTGAGGCTCTTTCAGGCTGAGCTGGTGAGGTAAGAGGTGGTGGCTGTGGCTTGCTCTGCTTCTCTGATCTTCAGGCAAATTTTATTAGGATACATAATATATCACCACACAAGACCACAGGCTAATCTGGTGGAGACAATTCTTCAGCTGAGGTTCCCTCTCTCCAGATGACTCTATGCTGTGTCAAGTTGACACTAAAAACTAACCAGGCCAAACCCATCTCACAGCTGATGTCTATTTTAGATCTGTGTGTCTGGTTCTTTCTACTTTACAGTATGATTTCAGTGCGGATCAGACATATTGTCATTTTATTCAAGAAAACATTAATGCTTTTAGACTCTTGTGACAAGTGGGCATTTGATCAATTGTAATGAAATTACTCCACTAAATGGATGTGACATTCAGCTGAGGTGGAGAGGAGAGAGGCCCACATATAGCCCAGCTGCTTTCTGGCCCCAAAGTGTGCTTGAGCTCTTTCTATTTTCCAGTCTTAAAGACCAGCTTCTGGAGCTCAAGCGCTTACCCATCTTTCTTCACCTTGAGCTTTGCAGTCATGTTTACCCTTCCCTCTTTTTGTGCAAGTCCTGCAGAGGGAGAGGACCCATGACAATCTCCTCAAGCAATACATGGTTACATAGCAACATACTAACTTGGGAGACTATGTAGGCTTTGACAACAGTTTGGGGGTGCCAGCATTGCTGCTGTGAGTGTCCATTGACTTCCACCCTCATACTGGGTGCTCAGGTCTGCTCTGGTTGGGGCATATGTATGTCAGGATGAGAGCGGCATTATAGTAAGAGCCTTGAGAGGTAGCTGGCAGGTGGGCTCCCTGGTGGCGCTAGTGCTGAGCTCCTGGGGCTGGGAAAAGGACACCGTATGGTAAATACACTGTGCAAATTCAAGTAATTGATAGAGTTCGGAACATGGTCCAAGAACGGAGTCCTGTGAGAATTCTGAGCACTTGTAAGAAAACAAGACAAGAGTCTCAGGACCTTAGTTTCTTCAAAACTCGGAATTATTCTTGGAATGTGCTTCTGTGACCCTCCCACGTGGAGTGGGTAAGAGTGAGTTGACATCGTATTATTCATTACAAGTGATTATTATCTTGTTTATATGGCAAAACATGTTTTTGCACGTGTGGCTTGCCCTTGTGATGGAACATTTTACTCAGGTTACACTTCTCAGCCCCCAGAGTATAAATTGTCTGATGCTCCGAATAAAGTTGGCTATTGCATGAGACTTTAGTCTGCCTCATTTTTAGGCCCTACTCTCCCAGATTCCTGCCACCAACTAGAGTGGCAAACAGGTTGAGTATAAGACAAGTAAATTAATTTGACCTTAAGGTTTGGAATATTTTCTTTCTACAAAGAATTTTTTGGAATGTATGGCTTGTTAGAATGTTATTAATTTTTTTCTACAGAAAATATTAGATATTGAACTTGTTTCCTCTTGCTCTATTTTGCTGGAAAATTTAGATTGTTATTTTTTATTTGTGTGTGTAGCATATGCACATGTGTATGTGAGGGTGTACATGCCTGTGCATAGCCACATGGAGGCCTGAGATGGTTGTCCGTTGTTTTCTTTTGTTCCTCTAGACTTACTTTTCTGAGACAGGGTCTCTCTGGCTGGACAGTGAGCTTCTAGGACATGCATGTCTCTATTTTACAGGACTGGGGTTATAGGCATGTGTGTCCATGCCTGGGTTTTATGTGGGTGCTAGAGAACTGACTCAAATCTTACTGCTTGCACAGCAAGCTTTCTTATTCACTGAGCTGTTTCCCCAGCCCCTGATCCAAATGTCATAACTTCTGAACACATCCAACACCATGTCCTGTCTACTGAAACTGCTCAAATGTTAGCAGCTTCTTGATTGTTTCTGCCTTTTGGCTCTGATGCATCCAACAACTTTTGGGCAAAACTTACACTTAACCAATATATAATACAGCTCAGCTTTATAAATGAGCTCTTAGCCATGGAAAAAATGGTTACATCTCCCTCTGGGAAGAAACAGCAGCCAGATATAAAGAAATCAAATGACTACATTGGGTTGCCCACAAAGTTCTGAAGCATAAATATTTAGAGAAAAGATTTATTTGGGGGGGGGTCGTGGTGGAAAACTTGGATGTTCTGAACTCTTTAAAGCAATACCTTAGCAATGAAAATACAATATTAAAACCTGAATACCTGCTCTCTTGACAGGACAAACAGTATATTACAGCACACTGAGGTGACACACTGTGACTGCTTTATTCTCCTCTTCCCTTCTTTACAGCAGAGCATATATTCCCTTGCTCTGCAGCCAGAGACGTTTCAAGGAGATTAGTGTGTTCCAATAGGTTTCCTGTCCTTCCTTCAAAAGGAGTCGGGTATATGAAAAAGTCAAGGCAGATCATTAAAATTGTAATAATACCCCAGTGTGGAAGATGAAAAGGAGGGGTCCTCCCTCCTGCTGGATTTATTTTTAGCTCTCAGTGGTGTGTTTTTCTGTGTGGCATTTGGATCAGGTCACCACAGAAAGAAAGAGTCACTTTAACACTGGTGGTTTGGGTGAGACATTATTTAGTGGGGTTGTGACTGCTGAAACACCGATGGAAATAAAGGGAGATGATCCTGTATCAAACTCCATTTACTGGAACCAGCTATTTTGGACAGTGATGTGCCTGACAAGTCAATGTTTTTGAAAAAAAAAAAGCAACAGATTGCCTAATTTCAGATAGCAATCCGTTGCACGATACAGGCTAGACCTCCACAAGGTACCTGGCGTTTGCCTGAGGATCTCTGAACCGTACTTCATTTGCTTTCACATCAATAAAGCCTTCGCCACTCCTCAGAAATGTCTGAAAATTCAAAGTCAATGGGGGCAGATATCTTATCTGCTAATAAAAGGTAGCTTGGTTAAAGGTGGCCCCAGTACCTGAAGGATATTCTGCAGTTGCCACCCCCTCCACACTGCTCTGCCTTGACTTTTCCAGTTCTCTCAGATCAATAGTCTTTCTTCATGAGAGCAGGATTCAGGGAATACACAGGAGGGGAGGAGAGTGGGGAAGGGAATTTTAATACTGCTGGAACTTTGGGAATTTAAGTACTTATCCATGGGGTAACAGATATGCAGTTGAAGAGGAGGACACTTTAGCAGTTTCTGTGGTGAAGGTGCCAAAGTTCGTGAGTTACAAACTTAAACTCCAATGCTTCAGTGTGCAGAGGAGAGAGGATTAGGTCATGAGTGTTCTGCCCTTATGCATGGACCACGTTCATTATTGTGAGAGAGTTTGGTATAAAAGCAAACGCACATGTCTTTACTCTCTTGCCTTTCCATTTTCTGCATGTGTGGTGGTTTGGAAGAAAATGGCCCCTAAAGGGAGTTGTACTATTAGGAAGTGTGGCATTGGAGTAGGTGTGGCCTTGTTGGAGGAAGTGTGTCACTGTGGGGGTGGGCTTTGGGGTCTCTTATGCTCAACCTATACCCAGTGACACAGTTCACTTTCTGTTGCCTGTGGATCAAGATATACAACTCTCAGTTCCTTCTCCAGCACCATGTCTGCCAGCATGCTGCCATGTCCCAACATGAAGATAAACCTTCTGTAACTGTAAGCCACCCCCAATTGAATGTTTCCTTTGTAAGAGTTGCTTTGATCACAGTGTCTCTTCACAGCAATAGAAACCTTAACTAAGACAGCATGACTTAGCGAGAATGCTCTCAGTAGATGCCAGCTCCTTGACCTTGGCCTTGCCCACATCCAGAATGATATGCAAAACTCTGGTGTTTATACATGGCCTAGTCTCAGATATTCTGTGATAGTCACATCAAACAGAAGAAGACTAAAATGAACTAGAAACTTGTAGTTTTAATCATCTACTATTGGTATTGCTTGATTGCCTTTGAATTCTTCACATAAACCCAAATTTTCACAAGGACTGCTTAAAAAAATTCATGTTTCTGAAACTGTTAATGGATGTTTCTTTGTTTTCTAACTATATGATCTGGAGAAAAATGGTTGACTTCATTAAACCACATTGAAAGATTTATTGAGATAAAGTTGGTACACATATGGTAGGCATATTAGATGTAATTACAATATTATGTGTTACATAATTTTAAATATTCACAGGATTAGTGAGGAATAGTGAAGATGGATGATCTTTTACATTGACAAAGACATGTAAGAAACTTTCTATTGTCAGATTTTAATACAAGGCTCACATGCTCCAAGCTCAGTTCTGAGCGACTTCAGGGTTACACTGGGTTTTCTTCTTGGAGCTACAGTTTGAGATGCCAACACTCCTTGAATTTCACCCACACCTCCCTTTTCTTTTCTGTTTTTCATAATAACCTTTCTTTTCTCTCTTCACACCCTACTGCTCAATGGCCTTCTAAGTTTTAACTGAGCTCTTGAGTTTAATCGTATATCAACTAATTTTGGAGAAGAATCCACACCCTCTCTGGCAGTGTTCATTTTATGTAATCTAAAATGACCAGAATTTAGCCGAATGTAGTGGCACATGCCTGTAATCCCAGCCCTTGGGAGGTTCTGGCAGGAGACCATGAGTTGGAGGATAGTCTAGGCTACACAGTGAGACCCCATCACAAATGAACAAAACACAGAAACCAGAATTTTATTGAACAAATTTCAGAGTTGGCGTTGTAAATCATTGTGATTTGAATGCAAAATGTCTCCCCATAGATTTGTGTTTGAACCTTTGGGAAGAACATGAAATCTTTCAGAGATGGAGTCTTGCTGGAGAGAGTGGGTCACTGGGTTGGGGCCTTTGAGGTTTTGTAGCTGGGCTCTTCTTCATGTTTTCTTTCTGCTTCTGGACTACTGGCCTCACACACCTACCACCATGCCTTTCCTACCATGATGGACTGACTGTAAGAACAAGCGAACGCTTTCTCCTGAAAGTTGCTTTTCTCAGGGTATTTTTATAACAACATCAGACAAATAACTAAGGCACAATTGTGGAGAATGACACCTGATAAAAAATCTGGTGTTCTCCAGCTGAATTATCACTCAACTGAAGCTTTAAAAGCTTTTTTTGGTGACTATATTTGTATGAATACATTTAATTTTTATTCATTTTAAGTTAATTTTCTAGAATACAAAATTATGGGATTCATCACCGCATCTTTCTGCTTCTGTGTCATTGTGTATTGTCCCCATTCATTGCTTTCCCGGACTGCCTTCATCTACGTCCTCTCCCCGGCCGGGCCCCTTTCTTCCTCTGGTCTGCATTTCTGCTTTCCCATTATGTATGTTCCATTATTCTATTTACTGTGGGGAGCTGAGGAATGCCTGCCTGAGTGAATATGTGTGGAAAAGATGAAATCCTGAATGAACTTACTTTATTGACAAAGACCAATGCCTCAAACCTGGAGGAATTGTCAAAGCTCTCAGGAAGAAGGCCAAGCCTTTTTCTGGTCCAAGTATGACAATTGACGGATGGGTGCAAAAACTAGTAACTGTAGCTTCATCCTCCAGAACGTTTACAGCCCAAGACTGCTGCCCACAGAGAACTCTTACTGAGACTAGCGAACTCCTCCTAGTGCCGTACATAATGAACATGCAGAGGTCCAGGGAGCAGAGGCAGGCAGATCTCTGTCATTGCTGCTCCATCAGGGTGAGCATGGCCCACCGCATCCCAGGTTTTCTGTATATGTGTCTCTGTGTCTACTCTTTTTTCACTTCCTGGTCACCTCAGTCAGATTTCCATCCTAAGCCATGTAGGATGTAGTGATTTACCAGATCTCTTAATCTCTCTTCTTTCTCTTTCTAACTTTGTGTCACGCACATGTACACACACATATGAGAGGAAATAGTCATTATTTGTCTTTCTGAATCTTAAAACATTTTGAAATTACATTGTGTGTGTGCTGTATACTTGTGTATGCATAGTGGAGACCAGATGTCAATGCCAGGTATCTTCCACTATTGCTATCCACCTTAGTAGTTTGTTGATTAACTGGCATTTTGAGACAGGGTCTCTCACTATGTAGCTCTGGATGGCCTGGAACTCACTCCGTAGACCAAGCTGGTCGGAAACTCACAGAGATCTGCCTGCCTCTGCTTCCTGAGTACTGGGATTAATGTGGTACACCACTATGTCTGGCTCCACTTTATTTTTTGAGACAAGGGTATTAGTTACTTTTTGTTGCTGTGATGAAACAGCCTGACCCAAAGTGACTTATGACGAGTTTATTTTGGTTTGTGGTTCCAGAGGGAGAGTCCATAATGGCAGAAGAGGTATGGCAAGCAGGCTGCTGGAGCAGAAAGCTGAGAAATCACACCTTCACATTTTCAACTGCAATTACAAAGCAGAGAGACCTGACTGGAAGTGGGGTGAGGCTCTCCCCGATTCGTGGAGTCCTTCCTCTAGCAAGGCTCTATCTCCTAAAGGTTCCATAACCTCCGCAAGCAACAGCACCATTGGGGACCAAGTGTTCAAACACAGAAGCCTATGGGGACATTTCTCACTGAAACTGCCACACCAAGAGAGAGGGAATCTAGCCAGGACTTGCCATTTTGCCAGATTCAATGGCCAGCAAGTTCTGTGTATGGACATGGAGGCCAGAGGTCGACTTTGGTCTTTTTCTCTATTGCTCTCCACCTTATCTTTTGAAATAGGGTCTTTCATCAAACCCGAAGCTTCCTGTTTTGGGTAGACTAGATGGCCAGTGAGACCAGAGGATCTACCTGCCCCTCCCTCCTCCCCAGCACTGGGCTCACAGGCACTCTCCACCACTTCCTGAATTTTACATGGGTTCTGGTAATCAGATTCAGGTCTTTGAGCCTTTGTACAAACACATTACCCACTTTGCCACCTCCTCACCCTAATCTATCACTTCTTTCATGTATTCATTCTTTTTGGGGTAAGTTGATATCTCACTTTAGTTTTGATTTGTGTTTCTCTGACAATAATAGATTTTTTTCGTATACCTGACAGACATTTGTATATCTTGCTAGAAAATGTGTACTCAGGTCATTTTCCCATTTAAAATCAGGTTATTTCTTTTGCGTTACAGGGTGTTGAATCCAGGGCCTCACACATGCTAGGCAAATGCTCTACCACTAAACTACATCCCAAGCCCAGTTGCGTTCATTTATGTTCTGGCTCGTAATCTCCTGATGGCTGAGGAGTTTTCAAATATTTTCTCTTATTCTGTAGGTTGTCTCTTCAGTTGTTAATTGCTTCCTTTGTTGTGCAGGTTTTTAATGAATCCCATTTGCCAGTTTTTGCTTTTGGGATCAAGCCAAGGTATTTTTGCCCAGGGTAATGTTCTGAAACACTTGCACTGTATTTTCTTTGAGCAGCTTTAGTTTGAATCTTTGATTTATTCTGAGTTAATAAACAGGGAGAGGAAGGGTCTCGTTCCTTTCTGTGTGCATAGATATCCAGTATGTTCTTGCTGCCTTTGTCAAAATTCAATTGTATGCAAGTGTGTGGATTTATTTCCCAAATTATGGGAGCAAGACAGGCTACTTTTCTGGTTCTGAGACTTTGTGAGAGCAAAGCCACTTAGGGGAGGCTGTCTTGGTGTTGGCCAGGGCCATGAGAGGGGGGTCTTTGCCTAGTTGCCTTGCAGAGTTGGGTCAGCAGAGCCCAAAGTTTAGCTTTCTGGTTCTGTTTCACAGAATTCCAGAGAGGTAGCATTTCAACATGTCTCTACAGTGAGAACTGAGGATATGGGGCACAATATAGGTCAGTAGATGATCTTTGTGCCCAAGTTTAAAATCTGGCAATTTTGTAGATGATATATCCATCTCCTGCCCTCACCCTCTGCTGGTAGTTCCATTAGCTTGCATAGCCTGAAGGGCCTCATATGTGGTTGTGGTAGTTTGAAATTGGCCTCCATAGACTCATAGGGAGTGGCACTATTGAGGGTGTGGCCTTGTTGGAGTAGGTGTGGCATTGTTGAAGAAGTGTGTCTTAGTTCACTTCCTGTTGTCTGTGGTTCAAGATGTAGAACTCTCAGCTCCTTCTTCAGCACCATCTCTGCCTGCATGCCACCATGCTTCCCTATCCCCATGATAATGAACTAAACCTCTGAACTGTAAGCTAGCTCCAATTAAATATTTTCCTTTATAAGAATTGCCATGGTCGTGGTGTCTCTTCACAGCAAGAGAAACCCTAACTGAGTCAGTGGTCTAGCTTTTTCTGAGGCTCTGTTGGTCTAAGGCCAGCTCAAGACTCAGTTTTCATGCAGAAACTCCAGGAACTCTGTTCTTTCTGGATATCTGTCCCCAGTCCTGGCCTACTCACTTTAAAGAAAGGTTATCCTTGGGAATCATTCCAATTCCTATAAACTTAGCAATATTTCACACAGCATGCTATTCCAAATTTCATTTGTTCTGTGTAAGGATGTTCCCTTGAATCCCTCATCAGAGGGACTATTAGAAACAAAAATCTGTTGTCTTTCTTTTATCACATCTGGACATATTGTTTTCAAGCATTTAGTAGCTGGTGAGCTAAGTTTATTTTAGACAAATGTCAACTTTCTACATCTGTCTACTTATTCATGTCTCTTTCTCTATCATCTATCTATCATCTATCTATCTATCTATCTATCTATCTATCTATCTATCTATCTATCATCTATCTATTTATCTATCTACCTATCTATCATCTATCTATCTATCTATCTATCTATCTATCTATCTATCTATCTATCATCTATCAATCATGTATCAATGTACCTATATATCTATCATCTATCTATGTATCCATTATCTATTATCTATATCTATCATCATTTATTTATCTATCCATCTATCATCTGCCTTTATCAATTTTCTTTTCTTTTCTTTTCTTTTCTTTTTTTTTGGCTTTTTTGAGACAGGGTTTCTCTTTGTAGCCCCGGCTGTCCTGAAACTCACTCTGTAGACCAGACTGGCCTCGAACTCACAGAAATCTGCTTGCCTCTATGTATAATTTGGTGGCTGGCCCTGTCCTCTGATCCCCAGATAAGTTTACTAGGGTACATAATATATCACCACATCTCATTGTTTTAATAACCTTTTAAATTAAAACACTACTATTTTAGAATTTTAATAGTGAACAGACACAGGGCTGGGAAACTGGCTTGACAGTTAAGAGTGTGTACTGCTCTTGTAGAGGACCTGAGTTCAGTTCCCAGCACACCTATAACTTTAACCACAAGGAGTCCTCTGTCCACTCTGGACTCCTAGGGTATCTGCACTTAAGTGTACACACTCCCTGCTTACACATAACTGAAAATAAATTAGTCTTTAGAAGCCATAAGCAGATACTTACTATTCATCTTTTTCATCACAAATTACATTTCTTTGTATATATAACAATATTTTCATTTATCTAGAAAACATGAGTACATAGGATAAAAAAGTAGATGTAGGGAGAGTTGGTTGCCATTTTCTTCACAAACAATCTGAACACATGGATGGTTAAAGGTTAGATGAAGTGATGGGGCCTTACCAGGGAGGAAGGAGGACATGTGGAAACAGGAAGATAAGAAGGATTAGTGGATAAAACAGAAGATCTTCCCCAAGCACATATGACGCCTACAAACAGGAGACATCAAGGCAGATGCATTTCTAAGGCGTCAGCTCCAGACAAGTGAGAAAAGCCCCAGCATAGAGAGAAGCTCTGAGGCTGCCTTGGGGGAGGAGAGCAGATCCTCTGAGATGGCCCAGGACTTTTGGAGCTGAGTTAACACAGAGGGAACGCCTTTCTAGGAACCCAGCCAGCTCCCACGAAAGGCTGCGCACTCCAGCAAAGCTAGTAAGATCTTTTATGCATGTCTCCAGTGCCTCTGAAACAACCAACTCCACAAACTTGAAACAGGAAAGATCTCTTGACTGAAACGAACGTTTCCATTACACTAATCTTCTTTGTGCTATGCTCATGAGTGGAACAAGCTAATATTTTATTTTCATACACGTGTGCTGGTTTGAACGAGAAAATGTCTTTCTAATTAAAAGTAAATTTTGGTGGTTCAGAATTTTATTTAAGAATGCCAGTTGTGTAATGGCTGTGTGTTACCTCCCCAGAAATGCTCAGGCAAATGAGACACACGTCCTCTGCCTGTCCTTCGCTTACTCTTTAGCAAACCATAAAGAGGTAATTAAGCTGCCAAGTTTGGGATATGCGAGAGACAAACAAAGGGTATTTGATTTGTATTTATGCATTTGATGAGAGGACCCAGTTAACAGGCAGCGTACAGCCAGGGTTAGAGAGCTGTGTGTTAATCGAATGTAGAAGAGTGCACACAAATATTAGCAGCTACTGGTTATTTGTGGATGGTAATGCCGCCATTACCTGTGAGTTTCACTTTAATCATTGTTGTCCTTTAAAACTCATTTTCTGTAATCTACAAAAATTACCTGCTAATAAGTTAATAATCCTTTAATTGATTAGCATTTAAACATTCAACAAGGAAACCACAATAGCCCTTACAGGTAGGGATTAAAGCATTGCCTTTTAATTTGTGACTCCAAGACACATCGCATCCTCTTTTCTGTGAATACAATGGAAAATAGCTAATCACAGATTTACCTTCCTGAGGCCTAAGGGAGTTAAATCAACAGTAACAACAGGCATGGTATGTACTCATTGTAAAAGGAAAAGCACAGACTTTACCAGAGAGGTAATAGCAACAGCGATATGCTAAGTCTTTAAAAACATAGTCTCTATGAAGAATTTGTGGTTGTCACACACCTTCCCAGTTTTTGCAGAGGAGGAAGACAAGATTCAGATTGAAGCAACCAGTTCACAATGACAGTTGCAGGGCTGAGATGGCTCAGCTGGAAAGAGCCCTTACTGCACACGGCCAACCGAGTTCAAATTCCCAGAGCCAAAGAGCTGGGTGTGTTCTAGTGCACCTGTGGCCCCAGTGCTGTGGAGAGGAGGGCAAGAGACAGGAGGATTGCTGCGGCTTGCTGGCTGCCAGCTGAGCTCCAGCTTCAGTGAGAGACGGATTCAAGGGTTAAAGCAGTTAATGGTGGAGTAGGAGACCCAGCATCTTCTTCTGGCCCGTGTGTGTGTGTGTGTGTGTGTGTGTGTGTGTGTGTGTGTGTGTCACACACCAGTATACACGTATGTGCATACACCACACACACATACAGATTACAGCCTTGTGCTTCAGTATCATGAAATCTTTATCAGTTTTCAGATAGACCCAAGAGCAAATTGAGTCTCTATATTTCTACACAGTGTCAGTATGCCATTATACTCTTCTTGCAGATTGACTGGGAATTGCAAAATTGCAGAACGGTTCCATAAATGGTGAGTTGGGAATCAAACCCACAACTAACACCTGATTGTGTGTCCTTGACCACATGGGTAGTGTCTTGCTCTACGTAATCTCATCATCCTTTAAGCATATGTATCATTTTATTTAATTAAAAATTATTTTTGAGACAAAGTCTCATGTAGCTCATGATGGCCTCTAACTTGCTATGTAGGTGAGGATGATCTTGAGCTTCTGATCTTCTGCCTCTATCTCTTGAGTGCTACCACATCCTGTTTATTTGATGCTAGGGATCAAACCCAGGACTTCACTCATGATAGGCAGGCACACAAGCAACTGAACTACATTCCTGATGTATATCATAAATACACATATATATTACACACACACACACACACATTATAACACACATATGTAATTTAGTTTAAAATTTTATTTTAGGTGGGACTATAGAGATTGCTTTGCAATTAAAATAGTGTGTACTGTATTTGAGTTTGGTTCCCAGCACCCATGTCAGGTAGCTCCAGGGGAACCCAATGCCCTTGTCCTCTCTGGGAACCTGTAGTCACATGCCCATACTCTTCCCATCTAAACACACATATTTAAATGAAAATATATAAATACAAATACATTTAAAGAAAAATCATTAAAATTGATTTTTAATGGGCACATAAAACATATAAATTATAACAATAGAGTACCTTGTGATGGTTCAACCTGTGTATATGGTGTAATGTTTAAATCAGATTAAAATATCTATCTACTCCCATACCCACCAATTCTTTATGATAAATTTCAAAATCCTTCTGGTATTTTGCAGTGTTCAAATGTTAGTCACAGTCTCCATACTAAGTTGTAGCGTAATGGAACATTCATTGTTTCTGTCTGTGTTTTAGTGCCCGTTGGTCAATTGTTTCTCATCCCTCTCTGTCCCATTTTATATGGGAAATGGAATAAAAATATACAGTGGAATATTGCACACACACACACACACACACACACACACATTTAACTGTCTTGGAGCCTCAGTTGACTGTTTTGGAAGACTGTACCTAATTTGGACTTTGGAACATCTGGATTGTAAAGCTCATACTTATTTCCCTTATGATGTGTTTCCAATTAGACCGTTAGACCTTCATTTTGTTTTACTCAATCACCTACTCTATACTCATCCTCTGGTGTCTGTAGCCGATACAGAGAGGTTCAAGCTCAAAATATTTTCTGGACATGTTAAGGTGCTTATAGTCTTGGAAAGTAGCTATTACACATGTAAAACGAAAACAAACGATTTTCACAGTAACACACAAGTGAGACTTTTGTTACAGACCCAAGTGCTCTGAGAAGGCAAGAGAAATCCACATGAGCTGGAGAAATCAGAGAACGCAGCTCTAAGATGCCTTTCTAAATTGGCCAGTTTGAAAGCATAGGGAAGGTCCTTCTGGAAGGGAACAGCCAGAAATGATGCTGTGAGAGCCCTTGTTCGTGGAACAATGACCTGGCCTTACAGAAAGGATGTTTAACTCCGGCTAAGCCAGGCTGGAAGATCTCAAGCTGTCACGCAATCAGATATAGACTATTCTGTAGCTAGAGTTTTCCTGCCTGGCCCACAGTCAGGACAAATCTCTATCACCTGCCAGTCCCACAGCCTCAGACCCGACCAAGGAAACACAGAGACTTATATTGGTTACAAACTGTATGGCCGTGGCAGGCTTCTTGCTAACTGTTCTTACAGCTTAAATTAATCCATTTTCATTAATCTATACCTTGCCACATGGCTCGTGGCTTACCGGCATCTTCACACGCTGCTTGTCATGGTGGCGGCTGGCAGTGTCTCTCTCAGCCTTCCACTTCCCAGCTTTATTCTCCGCCCTTGTCCTGCCTACACTTCCTGCCTAGCCAATGGCCAATCAGTGTTTTATTTATTGACCAATCAGCAACACATTTGCCATACAGAACATCCCACAGCACTATTCTTTGTTATAATGGGGAAAATGATCTATTGAAAGTTTTATGTATCAAAGAAGATTTCTAGAAAAAACCCTTCTTTTTGGAAATCTTCATCTTATGGTTTTATTGTTGAGACTGTCACAGCTAGTATTGATTTGCTTTTTGTGTTACAACCACAGCTTTAATTATTTTTCCCCTTTTACTTACATTTTACTTACTTTTCTCCCCCACCGTGTGTGTGTGTGTGTGTGTGTGTGTGTGTGTGTGTGTGTGTGTGTGTACATGCACATGCCACAGCGTGCATGCGGAGGTCAGAGGACAAATGTTGGGAGTCAGTTCTCGCCTTCCACAGTTGGGTCTCAGGGATCGAACTCAGGTTGTCAGGCTTGGCATCAGATGTCTTATCAGCTGAGCCTTCTTCTTGTTCACCTTCAGTGCCAGTCTCGGTACACGGTTAATCCTTTCCTCATCGGGATGTGGTGAAATGCTGCGCCTGCCTCAGTTTAAATCATATGAGCGTCTAGGATGCAATGGCTTTCAACAGATTGGCAGGGTACATTGGCCTGAATGTCCGGTGGTTGGACACGTGAAATGAAGTGAAGCTGACTAAAACTGGGTCTGGAATCTCACACAGATGACCGTAAGAAGTGATGAGATGGTGAGACCGGTGACGGACCGTGGCGTTTTAAGTGAACAAAGGAACTGTGAGTGACGTATCTAAAAGATGGGAATGAGTAAAGGAAATAAACTGCTATAGAATAGGAAGAAAGGGAGAGAGGCAATGGGAGGAGGAGGAGGGGAGGATGTAAGCGAAGCCACGAGAGTATTAAAAAGGTATCAAGGATTTATTAAAATATAAAATGGGGAGAAAATGCACTCATGGATACAGAACAAAGTAAACAGCTGCTGTGGTCCTCCATTCTGCCGGGGGTGGGGGTGGAGGTGGGTGTGGGTGAGTGTGGGTGTGTGAATGGAACCAGTAGTCCGATCTTCCACCACCACAGGAGAGACCGAGCATGCACTCTTTCCTCAGGTATCCAGAGAAAACCACACCTCTATCAAGCCCCATATCCCAAGGTCATTGGCGGAGTGAATTCCCATGACAGAGGGAGAGAAAGCCCCAGTGAGAGCAAGAGGCAACACTTTATACACCTTTGGAGAAATTGCAGTGGTAGGCATAAAGTCAAAAGAGGAACCAGGACAAAGGGGTCACTGAGGTGGTGTTCGGGCCACCAGCCTAACTGAAAAGTGAGCTCCAGGTGCAATGAGAGACTTCACCTCGAAGAAACGAGATGGAGAGTCATCGAGGACACCCAATCTTCCTCTATGCAGGCCCCTGGCATGAGCGCATGCAAACACATCTGCAAGCTGCAAGCATGCATACTGCACCCCCGCTCCCCACGGAACCAGAGAATAAAAAATAAAAGGGAAAAGAGAACCGAAGAAGTACTGGAAGGTCCTGGTGGGAAGATGCAAAGGCCCCAGGTTCTGGAAACTGCAGAAGAAAGCTTGAGCTGCATGGTCTTTTCCTAAGCAAGTTCTTTGAAGCCTTCACCATTTATTGGTTTTCCGATTCCAAAAGAATTCATGAACAGTGGGATGCTGTATGGCATGTGCTCTGTACATGATAAGCTTTGATCGATCCATCTCAGTAGCAGGCCTGTTGTGTGGGGCTGATCTTTGCAAGGTTTTCCCTTAAGCTGCAAGGTTGACTCCCAGTGTGCGGTATGTGGGTGGGTGTGTCAGCTGGGAGTATTGGAGCTTGGAATATACAGTCAGGTTGGCTTCGCTCCCTGATTAAATAAGTGATGAATTCTGAGCTATGCTCATCCATCCTGCCCTCCTCAGAGTCAGCGAGTTTAGAGACTAATGCTTTGATTTCAGTGTTTGGAAAAATGTACCCCCTGCCAGTCGCTTAGCACTCTGGGGGTGGAGGAGAGGGGGCGGGGCAGACTGGTACAGCTGCTCTTTCCTGGCAGCCCTTTGATGGATCACCTGTGTCTGCCCCTACCTACTCTTGATTCCAAGTCAGCTCATCTGGGTCTCTGCTGCAAAGACTGACTCCTGCTTCCTCTGCAGCTACTTCTCTACCGCGCACAGTCTTGTCTTTGCGTTTACTGTTTTATATCGTGCTGGCGTCAAATCCAGGGCTTCACACACACTAGGCAAGAGCTCTACCACTGCGCTTCGCCCACAGCCCTGCTACCTCTGCACACCCTTGATGGCGGTCCTCTCCTCCTGCCCCTCCCCATTTCCATCTGCGCACATCCACCTGTTCTCAATCCTCCAATTAGAAACCAGACAAATCCTTGATGTGGGGTTTTGAGTTTATCCTGTTTTGTTAAAAATCATTGTCATTTTAATTGGCTCTTTGGAAGGAGGGAATTAGAAGTATATGTTTATGGTTTAATATCTTGAACTGGAGGTCAGTTGTCAACCTAAATTGCCACCTAACCATTTTCCTACTGAATATTTGAGAGATTTTTATTTCTCAAACCACATTCATAATAAATAAATGATGATGGTAAATAGATATATTTTTCCCTTAACATTATTTGTCAAATATAAACAGAATTTCTGATCAGCAAGATAGAAACTATAATTATCGAAATAAATGGAGACAATTCCAGGCAGAGGGAAAAATTTGATACTTTTTTTCCTTTTCTAACCGAGCTATTGTACCAGCAAAATATTTTATTAATGTCCAGAGCTGAAGTAGATTTCCCCATTTATTAAGCAGCAGTCGGATTTTATGCACTTTCCCTGGCACTGGGTATACAAGCAAACAAAACAGATGTGTGACATTTATAGACAGCTGAAGGAGAAGGACATTAAGACAATCAAGTATAAATAAAATTGTAAACACTCTTTAAGGGAAAGGTGCAGGTTACTATGAAAAAAAAATAGAGGAACCTAATTGAGTTTGAAGGATCTGGGGAAAAGTCCTCACAGAGAAGGGCCATCTGAACAGAATCCTGAGAAAGCATGTAGGCAGACAGTTGGGAATTATCAAATGCCCAGTGTGGGAGGATGGGACCAAAAATGACAGAGAGTGGCCCCAAATGAGACTGTGGAGATGGGCAGTGAGTAGCTCACAATCCTTCAGGTCTTTGTTCAAGAGACTTTGCCCCTGGCATTGATTTGATCTGCTCTATAATTTTATTCACTTTGATTTTCTGCTGAGTTGGGTATTAAACCTTATACATGTTAGGTGAGTACTGTACCACTGAGCTGTACTCTCAAGCCCTGGTCTGTATTTACATTCTTTTCTTTTTACTGTTGTAGAGAACAAATTTGGTGCTGGTATTGTTATACTAGAATAGGTAAATGATGATGATATGGTTAGAAAATGTCAGTGTATGTTGAAAGTGGTAGATACACATAGACACTGATTACTTCTCTCTTTTCTGTGATAACATATTTGACAAAAAGTACCTAAAGGGAAAGGGTTTATTGATTAAGAGTTCCAGTGTACGGTCCGTTATGGCAGGAAAGACATGGTCGTGGGAGCTTGAGGTGGCTGGCCACATTGCATCTGTAGTCTGGAAGCAGGGAGAAATGAATGCTGGTGCTCTGCTCCCCTTCTCCTCTAAATTTAGTCTGGAATCTCGGCATATGGAATGGTGCCACCCACAATTAGAGGGTCATCAACCTCAATTAACCCAGTCTGGAAACTCCCTTTCATACATGCTCGGAGGCACCGGTTCATGGCAGTTCTAAGTCCAGTCAAGTTGACCAGATTAACCATTTCTATATCCCTTGTCAACATGGCGTTTCTAATCACAGCCTTCCGCTTCTTGTCCCTCTCATGGCCTCCTCATCATGCCGATGTGTTCAGTCCACAAAGTCCTCTTAATCTTCAACAGTTCTAACACCATTCAAAGGTGTAAGCGTAGAATAGCCTTTGAGATTCAGACAATCTCTGAGAGCCCCTGTATAGTAAGCAGAAGTTCTGTTTGTTTATCTATCTATCTATCTATCTATCTATCTATCTATCTATCTATCTATCTATTTATTTATTTACATACTTACTTTGAGATAAGGTCTCACTATACAGCCCCGGTTGACCTGCCACTTGTTATGTAGACCAGGCTGACTTTGAACTCACAGAGATCCATTTGCCTCTGCCTCTCAAGTGCTGGGATTAAAGACATGCACCACCAAACTGGGCAAGTTACATGCTTTTAACATGTAATGGCACAGGGTAAGCGTTCCCATTCCAAATTAGAGGGATGGAGGTACAGCAAGGAAAGACTGGACTACAGTAAGACCAGAATCCAGCAGGACAATCACCAAATCCTGTAGTTACATGTTCAGCCTCTGGGACTCATCAAGGAATCAAAAGACCTTGAGTAGGTCTGTCGGCCTCTCTAGCTCTGCTGCTCGCTCCATTCTACGCCTACGGCTATCCTCTGCAGATGATCTGTTGGGATAATCTTTTTGTGCACTGTGTGAAGATGTGTCTCTGTCCTTCCTCACCTGCCTAAGGCACCTTCTGATTGGTTTAGTAAAGAGCTGAATGACCAATAGCTAGATAGGAGAGGAGAGGCAGGAGTTCCAGGAAGAGATAGGAACTCTGGGAAAGAAACTGAGGTGTGGGAGATTCGCAAGCCAGACTAGGAGGAAGTTGGACATATAGTATTGAGGAGAGCCATGTGGCAGAATGTAGATCAATATAAACAGGTTAATTTAAGTTTTAAGAGTTAGTTGGGAACAAGACTAAGCTAAGGCCAAGCTTTTATAATTAATAAAAGGTCTCAGTGTCATTATTTGGGAGCTGGTGGTCCAAAGAAAGACCTGTTACATTGTTCCCTGCTCCTGGCTTCTCCAATATCTTGGGGATTCCTCTGAGCCCTGGGTTTCATATACTCAGCTTAATGATGTGATCTCTCAGGATCTCTTTACAGGTAATCCAATCCTGCCTCACATTAACTGGCCTTGGAGTCCATAACACTCTCAATCTTGCATCTTTTAGGTCTGCAGAACTGTTACCAAGTAGATGATGCTCCCAAGTTCTGCTGTCAGCTCAGGATGGACCCTGGCCCCCCTGGACCACATTTGAACCAGGTTCTGCGTGATGACCCTGGAAAGGCACTTTCAGAGGCAATTACTTTCAGGATTCAGGAAACTGCATCAACCTCCTTTTCAGTTTAGGCTCTCTCATTTAAAATGATTTACATTTTCTTTTCAAAAATCATAGAGGTTTTGAGGGTGGGAATCTACCCTCAGGGTGCCTTTCTTGCTTTCTCAATGTAGAGTGCCAGCTTTCTTTTTGATGACACTAATCTCTAATAATTACAGCTGCTTTACCATCTGTATTCTCCCGCTCTACTCTTGAAACCCACTCATAGGCTTTGGCTTGACAAACTTTGTAGTTCTGTAATCCTGCTCCTTCACTTCTTGCTCTCACTGTAGGCCTGGGGAAGAGCAGTGGGCAGTGGTCGTGACACAGAATGGATACCACGCTGTCTGGAAACGTCTTCCACCAAACAAATCAGTCTATTACTTTCCACTCTAATCTCAGTCTAGTTCCTGGGACATGGGCAGAATACCACCAGTGTCTTTGCCGGAACGTCGTGTGAAAGGGCCCTGAGTGCTGTTGAGAGTTCCCATTCCCTTCTGAAGCCACACTGGCCGGATGTCCACTGTTCCCAAAGAATTTCATCTTCCAAGCCTCTACCAGAATGACTCATCAAGCTATGCTAAAGGTACTGAAAGGCTCTCCTAGCCTAGGCTTACAAACAACCTTCATTCCTCCCTCAAGCCAGTTCTAATGACCCTAAAACCACTTTGTTGGGTTCATTTCAGCAACAGCCACACTTTTCCAAATCAATTTTATGTGTTGGCTACTTTTCCCACTCCTGTGATAAAATGCCCTGCAAAAGCAATGTAAGGGAGAAAGGATTCATTTTGACTCACAGTTCTAGGGGTACGGTCTGTCCAAGTGGGGCAGTTATGGTGACAGGAGCTTGTGGCAGCTGGCTACATTGCATCTACGGTCAGGAAGCAGGTGGTGGGGGAGAAGGAGACACAGAGAGAGAGAGAGAGAGAGAGAGAGAGAGAGAGAGAGAGAGAGAGAGAGAGAGAGAGAGAGAGGAAGAGGAAGAGGAAGAGGAAGAGGAAGAAGAATGCTGGCGATCAGTTACCTCTGTTAGTTTTTCTTAGGAATGGTACCACCCATAATTAGAGTAGGTCTTCCCATTTTAATGAACCCAGTCTAGAAGCTCACTCATAGATAAACCCAGAGGCATGTTTCCATGGCGATTCCAAATCTAGTCATGATGACAGAATTAACCATCACAGACACATTTTGAACCGACAGTACTTAGTCATGGCTGTAGTGTGTAGGGAGGGGAGTTTTCACAGACCACATCTAGAGTTCTGATTTTGGCAAATGAGGAGAGTCAGGTGCTGTTTACTGAGATGAAGAATATAAACCAAGATGGACTTGTAATTTTTACTTGGGAGGGAAACAGATCCAAGTAGAAATGTCAAGTAGACAGTGGGATGTATAGATCTGGATCTCAGAAAACAGATATTGGCTAGGGACAGAAATTTGAGAATTGCTACCATATAGAAACTACTTAATGTCACAAGCTTGGAAGGTATCAGGGAGAGAAAAGAGGGAAAGAGGAGGGTCAAGACTAGTCCTCAAGGAGTCTCCAATTTAGAGGTTGGACATAGAAGAAGCCGGTCTGAGACCATCTTAGTTAGGGTTTCAATTACTGTGAAGGGACACCATGACCATCGCAACTCTTATAAAGGAAACATTTAATTGGGGTGGCTCACTTACAGTTCAGAGGTTTAATCTATTATTGTCATGTTGGGAAGCAAGACAACAACATGGTGTTAGAGGAGGAGCTGTGTTGCTGGAGAATTTCTCTCCAGCTCCCACCACCAAGTCCCGCCAGTCTCAGAGCCCACTTATAAAATAAACACACAGACTCTTACATTATTTAAACTGCTTGGCCATTAGCTCAGGCCTGTTATTGTCTAGCTCTTACTCTTATATTTAGCCCATTTCTATTAATCTTTACTTTGCCACATGGCTCATGGCTTACTGGTACCTTACATCTTCCTTGTCCTGATGGCGGCTGGCAATGTCTCTCCCTCAGCCTTCCACTTCCCAGAATTCTTTTCCTTGTCCCGCCTATACTTCCTGCCTAGCCAATGGCCAATCAGTGATTTATTTACTGACCAATCAGCAACACACTTGACATACAGACCATCCCACAGCACTTCCCCTTTTCTTTTCTTAAAAAGGAAGGTTTTAACTTTAACATAGTAAAATTACATATAACAAAACAATTATCAAGCAAGAATTACAGTTACAATATTAAAGAAGAGATCCTATCTATCTTATATTTGTAAGTTTAAGGTTTTATATCTAACTTATCTTTTATTATAACTAAGGAAAATTGTAAGTATCTAGTCTTTAACCACATCAAAGACCTCAGAAGGATATACTACTACCTGAGAAATGGAGAAGGATATAAGCAACTTTTAGGAGTCTTGTAGGGTACACAGAGACAGCTGAGCCTGGACAGTCATGCAAAGTTTTCTTGTAAAGTTGGGGCATCTGTCTTCAGCCCACAGGCCTAGAGTCTCTTATTCACTTTTTTCTGTGTCTTGTAGAATGTCTGGCAGTTTTCTCTGCAAAGCAGGAACCTGAAGGACCATTTTGTCAAGCAAAGTTCAGTGGTCACCTTTCTATGGGTCCTGCATGTCCAGTTGATCAAGCAGTCCAGGCAAGAACAGTTTCTTGCCCAAATGGCTATTTTTGTCAAGGTGAAGATAAACTCCATATGGAGTGTCTTCGATGCCCATCCTCCTCTCTGAAGTAAATCGGTGCTGTCAGGAGCAGACACGTCTCACTGTCCAAAAAGTCTAAACTTTTAAAACATTTTAAATGCCATATTCTGTAGGTCTTTGAAGTGTTTGAAGACTACCTATCTATCTGAAATATATCTATGTATACCTAGAAGACTTAACTAACATGGCTACAAATATTATCATAGATGACTAACTATTAATCTATTTTTTAATTATCCATTACAATTTTAAATGAGTTACATAAACATAATACCTCAAACAAGAATAGAAATATATATATACAGTATAACAAAATTAAGTTTAAATTTGTATCAATAAACTAAAATCTATAGTAATGTAAAACATTTTAAACAAGTTGTTACTCTTTCAAAGTAGGTTCATTAATCTACCCTTTCATCCTATCATATCTAAACTATCCCCCTTTTTGTTTTAGAAAGAGATTGTATTTATAATCAACCTGATTTAAATAAAAATATTGGTTTTTCTCTGTCCCACACCAGAGGGCTCTTCTGATTTGGGACACAAGAATCTCTTAACCATTTTTTTTTTTTTTTGAGCAATATGTCTGGGTTTAGAGGGGGAGTGAGCCAATTCCATCTCTAAAGCCAGCTTGGTATATTTGGGAATTTGGGCGTAGCTTCTCTTACTACTTCCTGCTGGAGGGGGGCGCTGTATCTTATGGGGACACGAAGAAAATTTTAGGATCATGGAGTAGTCCATGAGGCTGTATCGTCTGAGCCAGTTGCCTTGGAACCATTCTGGATGTTGAGTCATCTGGGCCATGGTGTCATTGGAGACCTTTCAGGGGGTCTTGGCTGGTCAAACCTGATGTATCTTAATCTGGAACAAATCCATAGTCTCTGGCTTTCTGTGGAAACAAAAGCAGAGACTCTTTTCCAAAGCAACATATCCTTATATCCAAATTTTGAAGTCAAGGTACCTTTAAAATATACATTTTGGCATAACTCAACAGCTTTTACAATCAAATGTTTTTCTGCAGTTACGAATATCAAAGAGAACATAATCCAGATTCTCTGTGTGGTAGCCATCTTTACGTGGCTTATTTTTTTATATTAGCTTGAGCCTATTGCTTTTAAACTGCAGCCTTCTAAGCCTGAAACGGCGCAGTGGCTGCTGGCTCCGCCCATCTCAGCTTCCCAACATGGCGGCGGTCCGCTTTCCGCCAGCTCTGGGAGCCATGACTCTCAGAAATAGTGGGTCTACACTTTTACCAAAGTAGCGTGTAGCCCAGAAACCTCTTTTTTTTTTGTTTTGTACTAGCAAAGGCTAAATTCATCACACAGTTTAATGTGCTACTTGCAGAGGCCTCATTCCCACCATACTGCAGGTCGAGAGCGCACGCTAGGAACCCGCCAGTAGCTCAAACCGGCAGCTGCCGCTCATTTGAGAGAGACAATTAGGAAGCTGTTTTTAGTTCCGTTTTAGAATCTTTTTTCTAAGTTTTTAGGTGGAAACTCTTGCCACCACGTTGGGCGCCATTTGTTGCTGGAGAATTTCTCTCCAGCTCCCACCACCAAGTCCCGCCAGTCTCAGAGCCCACTTATAAAATAAACACACAGACTCTTACATTATTTAAACTGCTTGGCCATTAGCTCAGGCCTGTTATTGTCTAGCTCTTACTCTTATAGAGCTGGGAGTTCTTAGGTCTTAATTTACAAGCAACAGGAAGTGGTTTGAGACACTGGGTGTGACTTGAACATATAGGAGACCTCAAAGCCTGTCCCCCCCACAGTGATATACTTCCTCCAAAAAGGCCATACCCACTCCAACAAAGGCATACCTCCAAATAGTGCCATTCCTTATGAGCTTGTAGGGGCAATCACATTCAAACTACCACAGAGACTTTGGTCCAGATCAATAGACAAAAAATGAGGAAAGAGACTGGGGATGTGGCTCAGTTGGTAGAGTGCCTGCCTAGTACACAGAAAGCCCTGAGTTCAGTCCCTAGCATCTATTAACTATAGTTATCATGTTGTATAATATATTTCTAGAAGGTACTCTTCTTATCTAACCAACAGCTCCCCAACCCCATTCTCACTCAACATTCTCATTTTCTGATTCTACTCTCAACTCTCAACTACTCTCTATGAGGTCTATATTTTATACATCCACATATGAGCGAGATCATGTGGTATTTGTCTTTTTGTCTCTATCTATTCATCCATTGGATACCTTGATTGATTCACTCCCTTAGCTGTTGTGAATGTTGCCTTGTTAAACATGGAGCATCTCTTTAACATACTGATTTTGTTTCCTTTGAATATTCATTCAGAAGTGAGATGACTAGATCATGAAGTGGTTCTGTTTCTAATTGGGGGTGTGTGATAAGCACCAAACTGTTTTCCATTTAAAAAGTCCATCTTCAGTTCTAGTTTCTGACTAATAATCTATATTTGGTAAAATCCTAAGGGTTTCAAAGACTCAGGAGCTTCCCTGTGTGGAACTGAACATTAATTGAAAACCAGGTAAAGTTCTATTCTTCCCTTCTTTGCACTCTTATGAAATTGAGATCATTAAGTACTGTGACCTGTTACGATTTGAATATGAGATGCTCTTCACAGGCTCAAGTGTTAAGGCTGAGGTCCCCACTGGTGATGCTACTTTGGAAAGTTCTAGAAACTTTAGGAGGTGCAGACTAGTTCTAGGAAGTAGGTCATTGGGCAGGGGTTCCTGTAGTTATCTTGTCCCTGGTCTCCCCCTCTCCCTCCCTCCCTCCCTGCCCCCGTTCTGTCTCTCCCTCTCTCTTCCCCACCTCGACTTTCTGGCCACATGATGGGAACATCTCTAGTCCACTATGCCCTCTCTGCCGTGATAGACGAAGTTCTTTGAAACTGTTGGCCAAAATATAACCTCCCTCCTTCGTTTCTTCTCTCCTTTAAGTTTCTTTTTTGGGAGGGCAGTGTCAGGGTATTTTACTATAGCAATGAGAAAAACAACTAAAATAGGACCTTTTAAAAAACATTCAGCTTTTAAAGACAAGTGTTACAACCAACAGTTACATTTTAAAGTGTTCTGAAGTTGCACATGCATGAGAGAAAATATTAGGTTGAGCCACATAAAATCATCATTTGTTTTGTAAAAAAAAACGATCCAATACAGGCAATTTCAGGTGACTTGATCTAAAACTTGGTATGTGGCAGCAGTTCCTTCCAGAAATGACAGCTGTTGTTGGAGACAGGGCATCAGGCAGACTAGGCTGTCTAGTCCTCAGGGACTTTGAACTGTTGATGCTCTTGCCCTACCTCCTAAGTGCTGGGGTTGTGGGGTGCAGTGCCATCCTGGCTGCTGTAGCTGCTGCAATCATTTCTGGTTGTGGTGATTTGTGGGGACTCTGCTTTTAGTTCTGCTTTCTAAACCCCAACATGCTAGTTTGTGTTTTATTTTCTTATACAGTGGAAGGCTCTCAGTTTTCACACGCTCATCTCCTTTCTTTGTGCCTAGGATTTAAACAGATGGGATTTTGTAGAAACGAATTTAACCGCAGAATCATTTCCCAGCATCTTCTGGTTAGTCTTGAAGCATGGTAACCACTCTTTCGTTTCTCTTCTCACTCCAGTCTTCTACACTTTGTTGAAGAATTCCATAAGAAAGTAGATGGAAGTATACTTGAAATGGCTAGACAGAATCAGCTATCATGTAACTAATTTTATTTCATACAATTGTATTTATTTTATTATGTATTTACCTATATATTTATTCCATATAGTTATATTTATCTTAATTTTTTATCATGAATAAGTTCAACATTCATTAATGTAGATATGGATTTTTTATGATGTATAGCCACATGCAAGTATTTGGTTTCCTTATTTCTATAAATAAGCAAGTGGTATTTCTAATTCACAGAGTAAGTTATTTCCACTTGTACGTACATGTTTTAAATTTAAAAGACTATCGTGGCGGAATGAATCAAAATTGAACTAGGCAGGACTCATCTATCTCTTGCTCCTGTTATGGGTAAATCATCAAATAAAAGAGTTCTCAGACTGCTTTGCAATCTATGGACTCTAAGGAGGCACACATGAGTGCATTTTCTTGGGATAGTTCATATAGCATCTCTTAGAAGTTCAGAGAAAACAAAAGAATAAAGGAAAGCAGAGCTCCTTACAACTTCTCCACTAAGAAATAAATTCTATTATTATTCCCACGTGTTTTGTTTGCACATATGTAATGCTATGCGCCAATCTAAATTACTTTCATTTTTTCTTCTATTTTCTTTGAATGAAAGGCAGCATCCCTCTATCTGTTATTTTCAGGAAAGGGTTGGAAATAAAACTTTCTCTGTATTCTGTAGCTAGAGTTTTCCTGCCTGGCTCACAGTCAGGACAAATCTCTCTCACCCGCCAGTCCCACAGCCGCTCAGACCCGACCAAGGAAACAAGAGACTTATATTGCTTACAAACTGTATGGCCATGGCAGGCTTCTTGCTAACTGTTCTTACAGCTTAAATTAATCCATTTCCATTAATCTATACCTTGCCACATGGCTCGTGGCTTACCGGCATTTTCACATGCTGTTTCTCATCGTGGCAGCTGGCAGTGTCTCTCTGACTCAGCCTTCCACTTCCCAGCTTTGTTCTCCTCCTTGTCCTGCCTATACTTCCTGCCTGGCCACTGGCCAATCAGTGATTTATTTATTGACCAATCAGAGCAACACATTTGCCATACAGAACATCCCACAGCACCAGTGAGGGGAAGCTATTTTCAAGTCCCCTGGAGCAGGCAGTTGTGAGCTGTCTGGTGTGGGTGCTGAGAACTGAACTCTAGTCTTCTGACAGAACATCAAGTGCCCTTTTAACTGCTGATCCATCCCTTTAGCTCCAGTTTTTGAGACAGGGTCTCATGTAGCCCAGGTTGCTCTTCAATTTGTTATAGTCAAGGATCCCCTTGATTCCAGATTCTTCCAAGTGTTGCGATTATAGGCATGTACTTCTGGTCAGCTCAGCTATGTTTAAGTTAATTGATAAGGCTAGAGAGTATGTGTTCAATGGGATTTATGGATCTGTTACTTATGAATAAACAAAAGGAGACCAAGCTTTGAGAATAACACTGAAAGAAATCTAAAGAGAAGGGAACGGGTAGGGAGTAAGGGCCGTGGGGTATGGGTGGAGAAAGGGGGAAGCCACAAAGTGTTCCTGGAGAGACTTGAGTTGACTGTAGAGAGTTTGTCCAAAGAAGACAATGGCTCCATTCCTGGGATGTGTCAAACAAGTTGAGCTGACAAAGAACTGTCTGTGGAATTTACCAGAACATGTTGGAGTTGAGTCATTGTCCACTGCCACGTTCCTGATTCTGCATCTCACAGCAAGAGTTATAGTTTCTTGTTCTTTCGAACGGGACCAGAGGGGATCTGTGTTCATTGGCTGACTAATTGAAACATCTTTCCACGTTACAAAACTTCCCATGGTTCCTATTTGAGTGTCTCGCATGATGACATGAGACTGTCATGAAATGACATGAAATGCCCTGGGAATCTTTCTTAGATTGGTTTCTTCTAGAAGTACCAGAGATTAGATTACAGGCAATTCCTCGGGGCATGGTCCTGGACAGCCATCCTGGTAGAAAAGTGGAAAGGTCTGATGGGATGGTAGAGTTTGAAGGTTTTTTTTTTTTTTTTTTTTTTTTTTTTTTTTTTTTTTTTCGAAACAGGGTTTCTCTGTGTAGCTTTGCGCCTTTCCTGGGACTCACTTGGTAGTCCAGGCTGGCCTCAAACTCACAGAGATCCGCCTGGCTCTGCCTCCCGAGTGCTGGGATTAAAGGCGTGCGCCACCACCTCCCGGTGAGTTTGAAGGTTTTTAAGGGTTATGCACTGACCATTTGCTCAAACTCTGACTGTTACACTACTCTCAAATTCACATGGACCATGCAATAAGTTCACTTCATTCTGTGTGTTGAGTAGTGGCCATCTCAATAAACACAGCCTTTTTTTTTTTTAATTTAATAGGTGCCACGTATATCCCTTGAATTTTAAACAAGCCTTTCCTGCCCCTATAATGAATTCTATCATTTTGTGAGCGTGAGATACTCTTGCTGTCAGAATAACTCTTTTTATCTATTTATCCATTAATGTGAAGAATATGTTTGAGAGTCTCAGGGTGGGGACATGGCTATATAGTATTATATATACATGCTGCATGTGCCTCCTTTACCCTTAGCATCATATAGTAAATGTGAATATATATACATATATATGTGTATTTATTTAAAACATGTTTTAAGTTCATTAGAAATTTCCTCTTCAAATTAGAATGTGAATAATTTTTAAAAAGATTTGCTATTTATTTATTTATGTGTGTGTGTGTGTGTGTGTGTGTGTGTGTGTGTGTGTGTGTGTGTGTGTCTGAGTTTGTGCATGCATGCATGCATGCATAATTATGCCCACAATGGCCAGAAGAAGGTGTTAGATCCCCTGGAGCTGGAGGTACAGGTAGTTATGAGCCTGATGTGGGTGATGGGAACTGAATTGGAGTCCTCTGTGAAAGCAACAAGCTTTCTTAATGACTGAGCTATCTATCCAGCCCCAGAAAATGAGTTACATTTCTATACTGATGATTCCTTAGAGCTTGAACAGAGCCAAAAATTTTAAAGGTATTAGAGATATATGCAGATACAGTTTTTGTTTGTATACCTACAATGTATCCATTAAAAAATGCAAATTGCAAAGCAAAGCTAAGACATGCCTACAACTGTGTACAGGGAGTTCCTCTTCCACCTTGTGTCTTATCTGGGCTCCCTATCTCTCTTCTGGCAGGGCACCATCTGTTCAGGGCTCCTGATGGACAAATTGCTTCCTTGCACGTGCCTGGATGGCTTGTGGGGAGTAGTGCTTAAGAAATAATTGCTTTGGGAGATCTCAAAGCACTCAGAACTCACAAATTCTTCTGGCATCTTCTGAAGTAGTTATGGGACATGTGACTGAGGCAATAAAAGATTGATCTAGAATATTGGAAGTAGAAACGAATGAGTAAAGTAGGATCAAGAAATGCAGCAAGGTCTGATGGCATGCACTTATCTTCCCAGCACTCAGCAGGCTGGGCAGAAGGAGAGAGACATCAAGGCCATCTGGCAGACCAGAGCCAACTCCTTTTAAGATGATCCCACATTTACTGTTTAAAATAAAACAGAAAAAAAAGCAGTGTCTGTGCTCCTAGACAAAATGTACCAAATGACATCTTCATAAAGCGCATGTAACTTGGGTTGGAGTGATACTCAGTAATTAAGAGCACTGACTTCTCCTGCAGAGGACATGGGTTCGATTCCCAGCACCCAACCACCAGTACCTCCAGTCTCAGGGGATCCCACTTCCTCTTCTGGCATCCCAGGCACTGCACACACTCAGTGCACAGGCATACATGCAAGCAGACTCATGTACTTAAACAAAAAGAACTGGTGTTCTAATTTCTTCCAACTGAAAATGGACATGGGATTTCAGGGTAGTATTATTGATAGGGGGAAAGATTATAGGCTAAGACATTTATATCATTCATGATGTTAAAGTGTAATTTCCCCCACAAGCAGGCCAGAGAAAAGAGATTTCCATAATGTATGCAAAGCTGCATTGTGTGTGTGTACGCTGTGCATGAAATGAGCCACAATGGGAAGGAGTATAAATTTTATTAGCTTTAGAAATGTCTGTAATTTTCTTCTCTATTTCTGGTTCCTGCCTGATGTTTCCAGCAGGTTTCATAGTTTTTTTCTTTCTTTTTAGTTACTCTTAGATAAATCAGTAATCCTGTTGTTTTTGCATTAAAATCCCAGTTGGGTCTAATAAACACATGTTTCCTGTCTAGACCTGTGCTTGTAAAATCTCCCAGTTTATCTAGGCTCCATCCTCTCTGCCCGACTCTGCTTTAGGCTGGCCTGCTTGCAGGGGAGAAGGGCTTCGGGCAGCTTCCCGCTACTATGGGTGGGGTCCTGCACTCTTGCAGAGGCACTGTTTCAGTCCCTTGGGGCTTGGCTTGGCAGGACAGCAGAATGAGTGGAAAGGGTGGGTTTTCTGTGGCCACTGTATCTGGGGTCAATTCCTTCTGCATTCAGCGCTGGTGTTGCTGTTGCTGTATTCCCCTTTCCACTTTGCTTTCTTCTTGCAGAGCACAGGATGTGGGAACGCTGGGAGAGACGACTCCACTCTTCTTCCCAGCCAGGCCTACCCTTAGCGCTGATATGTGGGACAAACGCAAGGCCCTCCTACAGATGAGCCCTTTGGGGTTCCTGGTGGACCAGACACATATCCTTTCAAGATGACCCCAGATTTATCAGGAACAGCCACCCATTTCCCCCACCAACAGCGGAACAGCGCATTCCAGTGCAGCTCCTGACGTGGTTTGAATATGCTTTGTGTCCCCCACCTCTCGCCCCTGCCCCAGGTTCATACTGGAGGTTTGGCTCCTAGTCTGGTGGATGGGAGATGGGGTGGAACCTTTAGGAGGTAGGGACCTCCTGGGTCTTGGCTGAAGTTGGAAGAGATCAGCACTGGTCTTGTGGACTAGAGTAGGTCTTTGGAGAGTGTCCTGGCTAGTTTTATGTTAAGTCGACATAAGCCAGAGATATTTTGGAAGAGGGAACCTTCAACTGAGAAAATTCCCTAACAAGACTGGCCCATGGGCAAGCCTGTGGTGCATTTTCTGCATTGATGAGTGATGTGAGAGGGCCCAGGAGGTGGCATCCGTGGGCTGGTGGTCCTGGGTGCTATAAGAAAGCATGCTGAGCAAGCCAGTAAGCAGCACTCCTCTGCATCAGATCCCGCCTCCATTCTCTCAGTGATAAATTGTGATGTGGAAGAGTAACCCAAAATAAACTCTTTCCTCCCCAGGTTGCTTTTGGTCATGGTGTTTTATCACAGCGATAGAAATCTAAGACAAGGAGTGAATCAACGTTATCAAAAATAGGTTGTTCCCCCTCCAAGGCCCAGGGAGCATCACAGAAGAGAGGTCAGACAGATGTAAGGGCAGGATGGAGGGGCGGAGGGATGCACCACTGCTCTTTGGTCTGGCTCTGCACTCTCAGGTTCTTTGCAGCTAAGATTGTCTACTCAAGAGTGGGTCTGTCAGCATTCTGTCACGGAGGAGGGAGGGCTCACCAGGCCCTGCCACTCCTCGGATCTGTAGGCAGTTGATGGGGGTGGGCAAGGCGTTTTCTGTAGGACTGTAGGTAACCCTACTTAAATTTATTGGCACCTCTCTCTCTCTCTCTCTCTCTCTCTCTCTCTCTCTCTCTCTCTCTCACACACACACACACACACACACACACACACACACACACACACGCAGAAGCACATGCAAATGAGAACAGAATGGGGACTAGTGAGGAAGACAGTCAGTAGGAGGGAACAAGATTATATTTACAGCAATGGGGGATGTGAATATAATCAAGACACATCATGCACAGATAACAATGTTACAATGAAATTATTGTTTTAGTAATTAATATTATTTGTTAATTATGCAACTATATAGTGAATAATAGTTAATATTATCCATTATTATTTGGTTAAAGGGTCAAAATGTGACCTCTCCTGCTTGTACTCTGGGCAATTCTTTATCTTCTTAAGCTTTGCCTTTTGCATCTGTCTGAGGGGACAGTGAGATGGTAACACCTCTCAGATACGAGCTTGGGAGTGCTTCCCATGCAGATGCTCATGAGACCATGAACCTTGTCATGGTGATGCCCAGGGCTGAGGCTGCTGAGTGTCTTCTCACTACCATCGACTGACTGATGAACCCACATTCTTAGCAGGCTGGAAACAGATGCAAGGAAGCCGGAGTGGCTCTGCCAGTCACTCACTTCTCCTCCCATTGTTCTGTCCTGAGCTCACCAGAACTGGGTCCCTCTTCTACCTGCACTTCCTGCTCATCCCTTTCTCTCTAGGCTCTTTAAACAATGCTGTACTCTAACATTATATTAACTCTTTGAGAATTTTACACACCATACAGTATATTTTGATCAGATTCACCTCCTTTTCTCCCCTAACTCCTCCCAGGTCCACCTGATTCACCTCTCACCTACTTCCAACTTGGTGTCTCTTCCTTCCTTCCTTCCCTCCCTCTCTGCCTCCCTCCCTGCCTCTCTCCTTCTCTTTCTTTCTTTCTTTCTTTCTTTCTTTCTTTCTTTCTTTCTTTCTTTCTTTCTTTCTTTCTTTCTTATAACCTGACAAGTCCAGTTTGTGCTCCCCATATCTGTTCACTGGATGGTGATGGTTGGTCGATAGACCAGGGGCCACACTTTTAAAGACAACCGACTCTCTCTCCTGGAGAAGCCACCAGCTATCAGTAGCTCCTGAAGCGGGACTGGAGCTCGTGAGTCCCTTTCTGCTCCATCTCCAGGCCATCCTACCAATCAGGAAGAGGGCTGAAGGAAACCTTGCCTGGTGGCAGTGTGCCAGCCAGTCTTGGCTTGCAAGAAATTTTGATGTGGCAGTTATAGCTTATTATCCTCGCATTTGCCATGCATAGGCCAGAGAAAAGAGCGATGTAAACAGCCCGAGGAGCCGATGGCACAACTCCGAGACCGCACTGCAGCACTGAAGACACCATGACAGGGTTCTAATTTACTATGGCTTGAAAAAAATGAGAGTTACCTTGAGCACTGAATTACCACGTCCCGAGGGCATTCTGTGGCATTCCACCCCGGCTGTAACCAAGTCTTCCACGCTTCATTTATGGGATCTGACACTATCACAGACTCCAGCAGTGTAGCTGTAAGCTCTAGTAAACTCCTAAATTAGAAGTCAACCCAGTCAAGGGTATTGCGATGTCCAGGGATTTGCACGCAGCTCCCACTAGGATTACTGCCTGAGTCGCTTCTGACTTACAGAAATTAATGCAGAACCTTCTTGTAGCTCCGTGCTTTGCATGGGAAGTCGAAGCTGAGCTCCACATAGGCCAGTCTGTCTAGGGATGCTTCGTTTTTCGTACAGGAAGCACGTTACATATGTAATGCAATAACCCGAAGAAAGCATAAAAATGCTACATTGACACTGCCTCAGCACTTGTGAGACTTGAGGTGGGGAAAAAGTTGGGGTTCAAATGTAATCTTTGTTCCTTACTGGATATTTGTGACTAGAGAGGAATTTCTTTTTCACTTTAGTAGGTCTTTGTCTGGTTGTATTCTGCTATGGTGACAAACATCATTACCAAAAGCAACTTAGGGGTGGAAGGGTTTATTGGCTTACACTTTAGGTCACAGTGCGTCACTGAAAGGAGCCAGGGAAGGAACTCAAGGGAGGAATTTGGAGGAGAAACTATGATGGCATGCTGCTTGCTAGCTTCCTCACTGGCTCCTGCTTAGCTATTTTTATTTATCTTAATTTGTTAAAAAGTCCGTGCGTATGAATGATTTGTCTGCATGGATGTATGTGGACCACATGTGTGCAGTACTCATGGAGACCAGAAGAGGGTGTTGGACTCTCCAGGAACTGGAGTTAAAGGCAGTTATCAGTGGCTATGTGGGTGCTGGCAACTGAAACTAGGTCCTCTGCAAGAGCAATGATTGGCCTTTACTACTGAGCCATCTTTCTAGCTACTGGCTAGCTTTCTTGTAGAGCCAAAACCACCTGCCCAGGGAATGGTGCCAGCCATGGTGGTCTGGGCCCTCTGACATCATTTAACCATCAAGGCATTCCCCTACAGACATGCCTATAGGCCGGTCTGATTGGGGCAATCACTCACCTGAGATTCTTCCTGATGACTCCAGGCTTTGTTGAGTTGATGTTTAAAACAATATAGGTTGAGTATCCCTAATCTAAAATCTGAAATGATCCAAAATCTGAAACTTGATGGGAAAAAACACACACCTGGTACCATGTGGCAGATCACAATCAAAATACAGGCTGCACACTGAGATATATTAATTTTTTTAAATAAAAAATTACCTTTGGGTGATGTGCATAAGGTGTATATGAAACACAAATGTATTTTATATTTAGACCTGTGTGGGTTCCCGGTGTATCTATTTATATATGTATATGTTCCAAAATTAAAAAAAAAATCCCCAATCCAACATACTTTAAAGTATTTCTTAGATTTGGGATATTCAACTTATCATATGTAGCTGATAGTATAAAACCTATAACTCCATTTCCCGAGGATCCAATACCCTCTTCTAGCCTCTTTGGGCATCGCATTTACACAATGCACATACATATGTGCAGGCAAATACCCATACATACAAAATAGAAATGAATAAACCTTTAAAAAATACTGTAGATTCTTGGATTTGATTAACTTTGTAGCTTTGGCAAATAGTTTATGTTTCTGAACTTCAGTGTATTACTGTGTAAAATGGCCACAACATTTGCTTTGTGCTAGGTGTAAATATGATTAATGTTACTGTTTTAAAACAATTGTGCTGCACTATCCACACAGCAAATTATAGATTTAAGATATAAAAGTGCTATCCTAAGGACCTGGCACTTGAGAGGGAGAGGCAGATGGACCTCTGAGTTCAAGGCTAGCTTGGTGGCCTGGGCAAGACCCTGTCTCAAACAAAACAAAACAATAATAACAAAAAAACCCTCCCAACTCCCCCCAACAAAACCCACAACCCCCCTCTCACCACCAAAAATACTGTACTGGCATAAACTCTTCTCTTTGGCTTTGTGCTATATTATCTGCATCCGAACAGAGTCCAGCTAACACTCAGCCGCTGAGGAGAGGGCACATCCACCTGTTTATGAAGCTGGTGAAATGCCTTTGTCAGCCTTTTGGTTCACAGACATTCCGGTGTCTGACCAGAAGCCACCAGACACTTCATGGTAGAATTTTGGTGGTACAAATTGGTATGATGCCAACCCGTTGACAAGAGACTTTAAAAACAACGTATGCGGCAGAGCAGCGCAACTGGCTACAGTTCCCGCTGGTACATTTTCTTTTTTTTTCATGCTTGCCCGTGACAAGCAGTTCAGAGTGGAGAACTGCTCCAGTTACTCAGCGCTGATGGGTAATCAATGTGCTCAGCGGCCACTCTGTCACGGGTGAGCAAAATACAGCTGGACTCTTTGATCTTACAACATGTGGTCGGTAACAATTTGCAGAAATGGTAAGAAGTGAGGGAAGCCAAAACAAAAACAGAAGAAGACCTTCTGGGAGTCATGTTGCACCTCTTCCCTCGTGGGCAGCCTCCTCTCAGGCTCCCTGGCACTTAGAAAAGGAAGTCATTAAAAACGGGACTTAAGCAGTTGGTCTACTTCATGAACTTTGACCTTCAGAGGCAACCAGTCATTTGTCATCTTAGTTATTCCAGACTCAGTCACATGATGAGAAAGTTCCATGTTTGTCAAAAACAGAGCAACAAAGCATTTTATGAGAAAGGAGTACATCACCAACGAAGTGCTTCTAACATGAAGTTCGTACAGCCTTTCAAAGGTTAGAACTGGAAGGAACCTTACAAAATGGAAATGAAATGTCATCTTCATCTTCCTTGTGTCAAGGAGTAAACTGAGACCTTAGGCACCATGACTGTCCCCATTTTCAGTGCAAGGTAATATTAACTTGTCGTATATGTGGATGTGTCTATCTAGTGGAAGAGTTTAAAGGCTATAAGAAGCTAAGACAAGATGGGAATTAATCAAAACGTGTATTGATTCATAATATAAACTGACACAACATACTAGATCCAAAAGGATATAGAAATTTAGCAATTTCAAATAAATAGAGAAAAATGGCCAATTTAGTAAACAAACAGCTTCTAAAATAATTACTACATATAAAGAAAAGAATCCTTAAATAGTCCAGAGCTTATAGAGCCTTGTGGATGGAATGTGAAATGTTGGCCACAGGCTCACATGCTTGAACATCCGGTCTCCAGTTGGTGCTGTTTGGGAATGTTTCAGGACCTCGAAGAGGCGGGTCTTGCGGAAGGAAGTGCATTGTTGGGAGGTGGACCTTGAGGGTGACAGGCCAGCTGCTTCCGGCTAAGTGCTCTGTATACTGGTTGTCATGTGAGCATGCCCCGCAGATGGGGCTGCCCCAGATTCCCAACCATTATAGATCTACTCTGAAACGATGAGCCAGAATAAGCCTGCCCTTGAAGTTGCTTCTGTCGGGTCTTTGGTCTCAGTGAAGGGAAACAGATAATGCAAGCCTCAGTGTGGAGAGGTGCTTTCTCTGACATGAAGTCTAGAGACCATAAAGGAAAAGATCCATAAATCCCAACAAAGAAGATCTTCATAGGAGTTTATTTCAGCCTAGTATTTTATTCTTTGAACTAAGAGGGTCAAAAGGCAAATGAGTAAGTATGATATTAGCACTTCATGTCGCAATCAAAACACAAAGCTTCCTGATGCCAGGGAACAGCCAGATGACATCAAAAGACCTTCTCATGTAAAAACCACAAGAAGATTCAAGTAGATTATACAGCAAAGAGAATAAAAATGTCCTGAACATACTGAAAAGATGTTCTAGGCCATTTCTGTGGAGCAAAGTGCAAATCACAGACACACACGCACAAACACCACAGATACACACACACACACACACACACACACACACACACACACACATCCCTATAGGTTTCTGTGGTATACTGAGTTGGCAAATATTCTATAGGTCAGCAGTGTGCTTGCATTAGTGAGAACGGAGAAAACAAGGGGTTCCCACACAGACACTTTATCTGAGAGTGGGAGGACCCAGTTCTTGGTGGGTGGTGCCACACCTGGGCAGGTGGTCCTAGGTTGTATAAGAAAGCAGGCTGAGTGAGCCATGGGGGGCAAGTCAGTAAGCAGCACCCCTCCATGGCCCCTGCTTCAGTTCCTGCCTGCAGGCTCCTGCCCTGACGTCCTTCAGGGATGGACTGTGAGTCTTAAACTAAAGTAAACTTTTCCTCAAGTGGGCTTTGGCTGTGGCGTTTATTACAGCAGTACAATCCTAGCTAGGACACTTGTAACTAATTGTTTTTATATGCAAACTACTGCTCAATGTTCACAATGATTATGGATACCTGAATCCCATGGACTTCTACCAATCTCCATGTCAGTGTTTATAAAGGGTATTCATTTGATTACAGCTAAGTGTTGAGAGTGGAAGAATGTTTCCCAGTTGAGGTCTGGTTAAACAAATTAGGATATAGACATGAAATGGGATATAGTACAGCTGAGATAAAAAGAAGCTGTTGCATATTGAAATGGAAAATCCTCTAGAAATATTGTCCAGGGGAGCCAGGTGTAATGTCACACGACTGTGATTGTAGCTCTCTTTAACCTCTGGTCCCTACCTTTTGAATGCTGGAGTTACAGATGTATGCCATATGTCCAGCTTGTATTGATTTAAACACGGATAAAGAAAATTTAGGTCATCTGGAGGGCCAAGCAGGTAAAAGGGGTCTCCCTCCACCCCAACGACCTGAGTTTGGTATTTGGGACCCACATGTGGAGGGAAAGAGTCTATCAAAAAATTATCCCCTGACCTCTGTACATTCATGTGGCATGTGCATGCCCACTCATAAATACATAAGTAAATATATAAATACTTTAACAGCTAATAAGTAAAGTTTCTTGGAGAATAAATAATTTTTAAAAAGGTAACAAAGAAGCAATGATGGTGGGCCCCTGTTATGAGTGTGGTGGGTCGGGAGCTGTAGGATAGGGGTGGGGGGTGCCTGAGGGCAATAAATGTCGTCACTGTGATACTTTACATGAGCAGCATGAGGCAATACCACCAAAAACCGGATATCAGAAAAAGAAAACATTGGCCCTCTGTATCAACTAGGGTTGAAGTACAGGAACTTGTATAACACACAAGTTTCATGTTCATACATTACTGTAAGAACTTGGAGTATTCTACTGTCAGTGCTAGGCAGGGGGGACCCAAATCTATGCACCTAGAAGTGCTGGCTGGCAACTCTCAGGCAGGAGCCGATACCATGGGATTTTCTTTTCCTCAGAGAACTTCAGTTCTGTTCTTGGATCCTTTCAGGTAATTGGATCAGGTTCCTGAGATTATGGAGGATAACCTTTACTCAAGCTCAACGGATTATAGATGTTAACCATGTCTGCAAATACCCTTACAGCAAAATCCAGATTGAATAACCGGAGCCTCAAGCCCCTTGACCTCCTCACTCTTCCTCTGAAATCCAGCTTGGGAGTAGAGGCTTTGAACTCTGTGAGTAAAGACAACATGTGTACGATGTGACAGAAGAAGACAGGTCATATTCCCTGGGCTTTCTGAGATAATTCTGAGGTCAAGCGCATTTTGTAAAGTCTAAGATTAGAACCCACTGTTATTTGTGCGCTGCTATTGAATAAGACGCCACCAGTTCAACTGACAGGCTCCTGAGAATAAGAGATAACTATTCTGACGATGCTAACTTCTCGTGCGCATGAACGAAGCTTCTCCAGAGAGGCAGCGCTTACAGGAATCACGTGCCTGTTTGTAGATGAACATATATAGGAAGAGGTTTAATAGGGAGAGCAGATTCACTCGGGATGAACATTCTTTGAGGGTTGTGGAGCTTTTCTTATCTCTTGGGGAGCTTAACTCAGGGTCCCAGGCAATCAGTCAATGGCCACCAAAGCCACCCTGAGCCAGAGGCTTCTGATTTTGTTGTCTCACTCCCAGAAAGAATAAAGAAATGTGGACAAGGCATGAGCAGAGCAAATATGGATTTATTAAGGAAAAGTGAGAGAACTCCCCAGAGTGGGTGGGGCTCCAAAGGGGAAATATTGAGGTGCTGCTATGTCCAGTGGACATTTATGGGTCTAATGACCAGGACTGGATGGAGGCCAAAGTAATCTTTATTGGGAGAGGCTGTTTTGAGTACATTGTTGCCTAAGCCAGTAAGGCATCCATTTAGCCTATTTCAGCTCCCTGTGGACAATTAGAGAGCTATTAGTCTATTTAGGGGAGGAGCCCCAAATGCTCTGTATCCATTGGGTTCCCAATTCAAAAGGCAGATACTGAACAAGTTGGTAATATGAGTATTGCTAAAGGAGCTGTCTTCTGTCTCGGTACTATTCAGAAGGCTGAGAGTCGCCACAGTCTGGAAGCTGGGTGCTCAGGGGGGCGATGCACATCCAGCCCATGCATGGAGACTTGACAGCCAATAGTGTAAGACATGGTCCAGATCTGAAGGTCTCAGAACCAGGGCACTGGCAACAGAGGCAAGATGGATGTCCCAGCCCAATCAGAGAAGTAAACTCACCCCTTCTCAGGCTTCTGTGCTATGCATATCCTCAGCGGCGTAACTGGAGCTCAGATGTATTGATGAGACCAGTATCTTTATCAATTCTAATGGTGAAGAAATACCTTCAGACACACACAGACATAATGTTTCCCTAACTACCCATACCTCCCTTAGCCCAGTCAAGCTTACACGTAAAACTATCACATCACAAGTACCTTATAATGGGTGAAAATTCTCCTTTTGGTGGTTCTGAGATGTGTGTGCTTCAACTCCATTTTCGGAACTAGAATCTGATCATCCACAGCATATTTTAGGAATTGTCCATCTCTGACCTACTTCAGGAACTGAAAATTAGCGGTCTAGGATGACTCCAAAATGTCACCAAAGAATCCTTATAAAAGATACATTCCTTTTCTCCTATTCACCCATAGCATGGGTGGGGCTGGAAGTCTTTTTTGGATTGGGAGCTGAGGCAGAGAAGAGCTGGTTTTCAAGACTGTTTCTTGCCTTCCGGCACCCAGTCCCTACTCCCAATAGGCAGGATGCCAGCCAGCAGCAACTCATGTATTATTTGTCTGTGGTACTGCAAATAACTGTAATTGATTCCTGCATGTGGCTTTTCCTTGTCTTTTCTGACATCCAGAGAATTCAGGGAGGCCTTACCCAACATGTTTCACATGCTGTACCTAAATAATATTAAAATATCAATTTCATATCACGTTAACTACAGCAATCTGTACGTCTTGTGTGTGATGGGTTTTGAAGCTTAATGGGTCTCAGTTTGGTCTAACTTTAGGACACGAGGGTAACAAAAACTCTCTGCTGTCCAGTTTAGTCACACACACACACACACACACACACACACACACACACACACACACACTAGTTGGGTGCCATAGTTTTAGCCAGTGTGAGAAGAAACGGTACCTGCTTCAACTGAGTCATCTTAATTAGTTACAGTGACCTACAAGTCACAAGGGAGTGGGTGGTAAGCCTTTCCTTTTGTCAGGGCCAACATCTTCAACTGCCATTGTGAGTTGGAGCTCTTACATGTAGCAAGCGTTTGAACGTTACCTCATCCAGTGGGGCCACTGTATGTGGGACATGAGTCTTGATTCCTGACTTCAAAGAGGCCAAAATATCAGGCCCTGACTTTGCTCAGAACAGCTCACTCATCTTGCCATCCTCTGCTATATTGTGTTTTATGGAGTCCACAAAGGAGTCTTGCTTTTGGCAGTGTGTGCTCAACACAGTGAGATGTAATTAATTCACACAGCTTTGAACCCCAACATAGGAATGTAATGTTAAAAACGACCATTCTACTTCTATTTAAACTCATAGTAAGACATATAGTACGAAATCAAAAATTTAAGAGCAGCCCAATCACAGATGTGTGGAGGTCGGAGGACAGCTTGTGGGAGTTGGTGCTCCCCTCCACCCTGTGGGCTCTGGGGATTGAGCTCAGGCTGACAGACTTGGCACCAAGTGCTTTATGCACTAAGCTTTATGCAGGCCAAATTATAGGTTGTTTGTTCTTTTTTTCCTTTTTGGTTTGTTAGTTTTATTTTTTGAGATCAAGCCTTGGTATATAGTCCTGGTTGGCCTGGAACCTACTGTGTAGACCAGGAAGGCCTCAAACTCACAGAGATCTGCCTGACTCTGCCTCCCAAGTGCTGGGATTAAAGGTGTGCTCTGCCACAACCTGTGAAATCACAGGCTACTATCCCCAAAGACCTAAGTAATAATTTACAGAACACTTGTGCTGTTTAGCAAGATGGCATCATTTTGTGCTTCGAAGCTGGCATATTTTGCCGGGCGGTGGTGGTGCACACCTTTAATCCCAGCACTCGGGAGGCAGAGGCAGGCAGATCTCTGTGAGTTCGAGGCCAGCCTGGACTACAGAATGAGTTCCAGGAAAGGTGCAAAGCTATACAGAGAAACCCTGTCTCAAAAAAACCAAAACCAAAAAAAAAAAAAACCCCAAAAAAAGAAATTGGCATATTTTATTGATTTCTATTTCTTGAGCAATGAATTATAAACAACTTAAATCCCAAATATCTCTCCTCATATGTCAAATATGGAGGCGCTGGCTGGCAAGATGGCTTGGTGGATAAAGTCTTTGCTGTGTAAATATGAGGGCCTGAGTTTGGACTCCCAATACCCAAGTAATATCCAGGTGTGGTGTGTGTAAGCCCAGAACTGGGAGGTGGAGGAGACAGGTAGGATTCAAGGCATCCTGACTATCCAGTGCTGCCGAAGTCATGAGCTCCAGGTTCAGTGAGAAGCTCTGTTTCAAAAACTAAGGACTATAACTTGTGTAAGCCAGTATCAGTTCTAATTGCATTCTAAATAAGTATCGTTACACCCACAAGTGAGTGTAGCTCCTACCCCACATCAAAGATCATCTTTTTATAATAGACTGGGATCATTATAGAAAGCCACAACTGGCCAAGGTGCAGAGAACAACTGTATGTGGAGTGTCCATCCCCAATTGTCGTAATTACAGTGAAGCCCCTCTATCTGAAGCTCAGGGGACATCACAGAGGAGAGGGCAGAAAGACTGTAAGAGCCAGAGGACAAGAGGTCTGCTGTGAGGTAGTACCTACTGTGTATGATAGGGAAGCTGCACTCATTAAATCTCAACCAAAAAATCTCAAAACAAGATGTGGTGGTTTGAATAGGAATGCCCCCCCCCCAAAGACTCACATGTTTGGCCCATAGGGAGTGGCACTATCAGGTGTGGCCTTGTTGGAGTATGTGTGGCCTTGTTGTGGAAGTGTGTCACTGTGGGGGTGGGCTTTGAGGTCTTCACTGCTCAAGCTATGTCCAGTGTGGTACACAGTCTCCTTTTGCTGCCTGCAGATCAAGATGTAGAACTCTCAGCTCCTTCTCCAGCACCATGTCTGCCTGCATGCTGCCATGGTCCCCACCATGATGATAACTGACTGAACCTCTGAACTGTAATCTTTTCCTTTATAAGAGTTGCTGTGGTCATGGTGTCTCTTCACAGCAATAAAGCCCTAACTAAGACAGAAGTCCTCACAATGACAACATGGGTGGGGTATTCTAACAACTTCCCACTCCTAGGAAGAGCTCCAGGCAATCAGTGGCTGCTGAGAGAGAAGAATCAGTCTTCTCCAAGGATGAGCCTCTTGATAGGCTATCCAGTCCTAACCAGTCAGCTCTAAACACACACACACACACACACACACACACACACACACACACGGACACACAGACACACAGACACAGACACACACACACAGACACACACACACACACACACACACACACACACACACACACACACACATGGACACACGAGCAACCCAAAGTGGACTCAGTATCAATAACTGAAGAGATCATGAATTTGAGGAATGTCTATGGAGGGCACTGGAGAAGCTGAGGGAGAGAGAAAGGTAGAAATGATGTAAACACAGATCTCACATGTATGAAATTCTTTAAAAGCAAATACATTAAAAAACAGGCTCTAGAGGAACAAACTCTAAGTCAGTGATTGGCCTCCATGCATGTAAGCATAGGCAATCCCACCTGTGTGCATGCATGCAGACACCACACACAAATAAACTATACAAGTAAAAAAAGTAGGTCAAAACAAAACATGAAGTACTATTGTATATGCAATGTCGAAAGAAGAAAACCAAATCTCATAAAGATTGGGGGGAACCGTATCCCAAACTTTGCGTGCTCCTGAGAACAGCTGTTAATAGCTATTGTGTGGAAAGGCCACTTGAAATGTGCAGGTGTACACAATAGCCTCTTTACAGCCCATGGAGCCCTTTGTGTTTAACATGGAAGCCATTGGAATGCACAAAGAATGGCATTGTACCTCAAAAATAGATTTTATGTTAAAAAGCCTTTGAGAAGAAAAGTAGCTAAGGGTTCAAGTTTCTGTCTTGCAAAAGAGGTTTAAGTCATTTAGAGGAGTGCCCTAGGAGCTGGTGAACTTGGACACATCTCATCACTCACTGTTTACAAAATCCTCCATTGTGCCTCCAATTCTATTGAAAAAAAAAGTCTTATTTTCGTCTCTACTTTCAAATGTACAGCTCTGAAATGTAATGTAGGATGTAAATTTGGCAGTGGGCTCTTAGGTGAAAGTCAGCTCCTTGAAAAGGCAGAGGCTGGCTGGTTAAAACATTTATTGAACATCTCCTATGCATAAGATATTGCCTCAGGGCTGTGGAAGATGCAACACGAACATGGTGCAGTTTCTCTCCTTGTGAAGCGTACAGTAAAATCATGGCTTCTGTACTGCAAGTGAGCCACACTGATGAACACAGAGGAGCACGGGATCTTTTTATGAATTCAGCCCCTTCATCCATTCAGACTTGGAAACTGATCATCACCAAAGCCAACCCTACTTCTTCACTGTCCCTTCTCTCCCTGTAATGCACCGTTTCATGCACCGAACTGCTCCATTCCACAGTGTGGATTCTAAGTGACTCCTGCTTATGTTTTCCTGTCTCCCAATGGTGCTTTGGGAACCTGTGAGCGGACCTCTAACTAAGCTAGCATTAGGAACAGTTTCTTTGTTTTCCAACTTAAGCATTTCCTTTCAGCACATGCAGCATGATGTCGCTGTTCTGTGATGAGACCAGATGCCAGTGTTCTATACAGTTATAACGGACTCTTTCCACAGATGAAGGGACCACACTGGATTTCAACTGTAGAGATCCTTTGAACAGGACAGGAATGGAGGACAAACACCATGGGTCTAGATTCAGATTGGAGTCTCAACTGTATGACACGAATTGCTAAATGATCTTATTAATAAAATCCCAGAGCCAGATATTGGGGTGAATGCTGAAAGATCAGAAAAGCAGAACAAACCACAGCTAACCTCACCTTGCCAATTCCTCAGCTGATCCTGTTTCCTCAGACTGGAAGCCTCTGTGTCCTCATCCAGAATGAATCTCAGCTGAACTGCTGCTAAAAGCCTCTAGTTCCTGGTCCTGTGGGATGTTCTGTATGTTAAATGTGTTGCTCTGATTGACTAATAAATAAAACACTGATTGGCCAGTAGCCAGGCAGGAAGTATAGGCGGGACAAGGAGAGAGGAGAATTCTGGGAAGTGGAAGATAGCAGAGAGACGCTGCCAGCCACCGCCATGGGAAGATGTTAAGATACCGGTAAGCCACGAGCCACGTGACAACTTATAGATTAATAGAAATGGGTTAATTTAAGATATAAGAACAGCTAGCTAGACGCCTGCCATGGCCATACAGTTTATAAGTAACATAGGTCTCTGTGTGTTTACTTGGTTGGGTCTGAGCAGTTGCAGGACTGGCAGGTGAGAGAGATTTGTCCAGACCGTGGGCCAGGCAGGAAAACTGTAGCTACAGTCCTCATGCCTTATGTACCTTTCTACTTCCTGCCATCACTTCCTGGGATTAAAGGTGTGTGCCCCCACACCTGGCTCTGTTCCCAGTGTGGCCTTGAACTCACATAGATCCAGACAGATCTCTGCCTCCTGAGTGATAGGATTAAAGGTGTGTGTGTCACCACTGTGTGGCCTCTATGTCTAATCTAGTGACTGTTCTGTTCTCTGATCCCCAGGAAAGCTTTATTAGGGTGCACAATACATCACCCACACAACTGAGACCTATGTAAGAACAGAAGAGCCCGAAGACTGCTGATCCAAATGACCCACGGTTTCGTGGAGACTGAAGCTATGGAGACAGGACAGACACAAGTCAAAGGTGATTTGGAGTGTGATGGCCAATCACTTTTTTCAGTGTGAGGAGTAACTGAGGGACAAGACTTAGCATCAGTCAGTGGCACCTTCCAGTGGTGGCCCAGGTACATATAGGCAGTGTCATCTGTATTCTTCACTTTCTGAGGGAGTGCATCTATGGCTGCTGTTATCATTCCCTGCTCACAGAAGACTTCAACTTTTTTGGCTAAGGACCGTCAACTTTGCAGGTTCATCCAGGCATTCAGAGCTGGATTGGGACTGTGGAGGCATCCAGCATTGAGGAGTAAGCAGCTACCGGGTTCTTGTTGAACTACCCAGTCCCTATTGTGTCAGCCATCCTATAAATTCCCTTGAGCAACACACACCCATTTTATTGGTTCTGTTCCTCTAGAGAAGCCCACTTCACCCAGTGAGTACTGACATCTTACTTCTATCCACTTTGGACTTGCTCTGACTGCCTTGGCTTAGCCAGGGACCCAGATATACTGAGATCACCAGAGACTCTGATGCATCTAATTATCCCCGAGCTTCATCACCCAGTGGTGTCTGAGATATACCCAACATGCCATACCAGGGAAGCAGAGCCTATCAGACTGTATTAAAAGAACTGCTCAAATTGTGAGCTAAACTAAATCAGGCAGATATTTCGCTCATTTTATTATGATGCTTTGAGCTCTCAGATGACTTTCTGCTTACCTTTTGGGGAAATAAATAATTAGCAGCCATCCAATGCTCTCTACCTGCCAGGCATCCCACAGAAACCTCACACAAAAAATGAGATAAAAATTATGCCAGTTTCTTTTAGGTTATAGGAGCATAGCTAACAAGAACTCTCAGGCAGATTTTTTTATGTTAATTGCAATATTTGGAAACATGGAAGGCCTGTTTGTCATCTTGTGCTGTGAGAGAAAGCCAGTTCAAAGTTTGCAGAGAGCTGTCATAATGAGCTCAGTAGTCAACTTGATGCAGCCTAAAGCCACCTGCGAATGGAGCTGCAGATTGGTCTGTAGGCATATCTGTAGGGGATGGCTGTGGCTGTTAATTGATGGAGACGGGCAGGCTGTGCAGCTCCTTGAGCAGCTGGCCCTAGCTGTACAGGAAACCTAGCTAAGCACGAGCCAGCGAGGAAGCCAGCCAGCAGCCTGCCTCCACGATTTCCGCTTGAGTTTCTGTCCTGACTTCCCTCAATGATGAACCGTGACATGAGGCTGCTATTTAGGAAGGGGGCAGGTTGCATCCTCAGGTAGAAGCAGGGGCTTGCAAGTAGGCATGAGTGAATAGACACTGGAAACCAGATGTGGGGTGGGACATCCTGAGCTGGAGCCTTGGGATTTTGACGAGTTAAAACCAGAGGGTGGGGTACCACGGATGACTCCAGATGTGGTGGCCAGCAAGAAAGCATGGCTCAAACAGTTGCTTTTGGTCCGAGTGTTTGTTATAACAACAGAAATTAAATGGGCAGGAGCTCAATGGATTTCTTGAAGGAAGGGGCATGAAAATTTCTTTCTTTTGGAGATTTCAAATGAGAGAGAGAGAGAGAGAGAGAGAGAGAGAGAGAGAGAGAGAGAGAGAGAGAGAGAGAGAGGTCTTCAGGCCCTGCTGTCTGAAACAGGCCTTATATTGGATACATAGTGCACCCTACATGGATATCCACCCAGAATTTCAGAATATGAGCTTATGTGGAAATAGAATCTTTGCAAATGTTGTTAGCTAAGATGTGGTCATCCTCTTCTCATGAGAGGTCCCCAAGAGCAGCGGTTTATGTCCTTATAAGAGAAGGGAAGAATGGAGTGAAGAGACACAGACTGAAGAAAATTCATGAAAGTGAGATTAGAGTGATGTTTCTACAAGCCATGGCTAGTAGAGAAGCCACTGGAAGCCAGAGTGTACAGCTTTCCTCCCCATATCTGGAAAGAACTAACCCTGCTGAGACGTCTGTGGACGTCTGTCCTCCTGAACTGAGTTACAATGCTTTCCTGTTATTTTTACCTAACCGTTGGCTGCACTATGTTATGGCAACCCCAGAGAACCGACACAAGCATATGGTCTTGAATGGTGGGTGTGGAGCGGAAGGCGATGTCTGACGTAGCACCTAGGACCGGTACAATCCTGAGGAAGGATTAACTGCAACAGAGCAAATAGCTGCCATGTCGGAGCCACATGGGAGAGGCCCTCTGACCTCAGCATTGAAGTCAGCAAAGTATTACTGAGGCAGCCTTCATGTGACAGAAACTGAGTCTGTGGAATGAGTAGTAAGTTCAGTGCTCTCTGACACATCCCACTTTGACCCGATCTAACAGAATAAAAATCTTCAGAAGTCTTGGGCTGCTTGGTATTTAGGGTAGGTTAGACTTCAAAAGGCAGATATAGAACACCCTGTTAATGGGAGTATTTGGATACAAGTTATTATTTTCAATGGAAAGAGACCTGACTATATGCTTACCCTGAGTTGTTGAAGCTGTCCAAGCTCTTTATACCTTCATAATTTAGTGTTTGTCACCAACAGCTGGTATGGAAACTTGAGTGCAGAAAGACAAGGTAACTCCTTTACTGTTGCACACCTGAGATCTGAATTCAAAGCCTATGCCTCCAATGGCTGCACATTTCTCTCTACGAGACTCAGCAGGAGGCTGCTGGTTCTTCATCACATCACCTAGAAAGCTGTAGCATCAGAAGAAGGTTTATCCTGTTTAAGAAGGGGGCAGTCAGCCGGGCGGTGGTGGCGCACGCCTTTAATCCCAGCACTCGGGAGGCAGAGCCAGGCGGATCTCTGTGAGTTCGAGGCCAGCCTGGGCTACCAAGTGAGTTCCAGGAAAGGCGCAAAGCTACACAGAGAAACCCTGTCTCGAAAAACCAACAAAAACAAAAAAAACAAAACAAAACAAAACAAAAAAAACCAAGAAGGGGGCAGTTTGCACCATTAGGCAGAAGCAGGGGCCTGCAAGTGGGCATGCAGGAGTGGAAGGCAAAACCAGATGTGGGCGGGCCCAGCCCGAGCCTGAGCCTCAGGGATTGTGACAAGTTGGAACCGTAAGGTGGGGTACGATCGGATGACTCCAGATGCGGCAGCCAGTGAGCAAGTATAGCTCAAACAGGAACAGGTTGCCATGGAAACAGACAGATCGAAAGGCCAGAACTTTGGACTCCAAACCAGGTCAGAATGAGATGGTGTTTGAGGCCACCACTGGAGCCAAAGGGGTGCACACAGGGCCCTGGCAGACAGATTTCTTGACTGCCTGGCTGCTGCTCAGCTGGTTCTGGTTCCTGCTGACTGCACACAGGAGCTCACTGCCTCTGGAGAGCCTTATGGTCTTTCTCATTCTTCTGGCAAATGAACAGGCCTTCTAGAACTTCCCATTACCTTGCTGGCTCCGGCTTGATGGGATCTGTGGGAAGGTTCTGAAGTAATGGTTCTGTCTTTAAATTTAACTACGGTAACTTTCCCCCTTGTGTGAGACTGAGCCTGGTTCTGAATCAACATTTTTCTCTCGGTATCTGTCCTTGAGTACTTACTTAGTCACAGAGACTGGCTGGGAATCTTGAGATTCACAAGGTTTAAGAAACCAATGTTTGGCTTTGATAGATTGAAGGCAGGGGAGGGGTGTGTGGGGTGAGGGGTGGGGGTGGGCAGCTAGTCTGCATTTAGAAAGCATCCCCAAGTGCTGCCTCTCCGTGGAAACTGCTCTAAGCTTCCCAGTGAGCCTCTTTTAAATCCGGTTGATTCTACCTGCTGACTATTCTGCAGATAGCTGGGGGCGGGGTGGGGGTGCCCTTTGTTCTGCTGGCCTCACAAATGGAGATTTCATCAGGGTCCACAAGCATGATGAAGAAGCTTCCCCCGGTCCTCTCATTTCTGGTCTTGTACATTTTAAAATTACAATTTGTAAAAAGTTTTTTGAGATTATAATGTAAATTACATCATTTCCCCATTTCCCTTTCCTCCTCCAACCCCTCCCACATACCCTCCCTTATTCACTTTCAAATTTAATGACCTATTTTATTTAATTGTTGTTCCATATATATGAATATGTATCCCTAAATATATAAGTACAAGCTACTTGGTTGACATAATGTTACCTGTATGTATGTTTTCAGGGCTGGCCATTTGTTATTGGGTTACCAGTTGGTGTGTTCTTCCCTGAGGAAGACTGTTTTTCCCACTCCTGGTATTCCTTAGCTGCCTGTAGTTCTTTGTCTAGGGTCGAGGCCTCATGAGCTTTCCCCTTTCCAAGTTACCCTGTCTGTTGGTGTTGTCCTTACTTAAGCCATGTGTAGGCAGACATTTTGGTGAGATTTCATGTGTATAGCTTCTCTGACATTCCTTAGAGACACAGCCTCACAGTAAACTCCCTGATTCTTTGGCTCTTACAATCTTCCTGCTCCCTCTTCCTCGTTGATCCCTAAGCCTTAAGTGCAAGGATTGTGTTGTAGGACTAGGCTCCACAGCTCTGCGTTTTGATCAGTTGTGGGTATTTGTAACTGTCTCTTTGAAAAGAGAAGTGTCTTGATGAGGGGTGAAGGCTACACGTATCTGAGGGTATAAGGACAAATACTTAGAGTGTAGTTAAGGATGATGCTAGTTTAGTAAAGGGTCAGTTGTAGGGTATCCTCCAAGATCCATGACTTTATTAGCCCTGGGTTCTTGGTTAGGTTTCCAGTACTAGACATGATTTCCCTTTTGTTTTTCTGGTCTTAAGTCCAATTAGAGACTTAGTTACCAACAGGGTGTCTGTGCCACTACTACACTCCTAAGGTTACCATGCTGTGCTGGCCATTGCTGTGGTTCCTGGGTGTCACAGCTGGGTATAGAACTGTTGGTTGCCTCCCTCCTTTGCAGCTTGCATGGCACCTTCTGGTACTATGAAAGCTAGTCCTCATGGAGGCAGTCTTGAACTCCTTAATCTATTCTCCCCTCTGCTGATAAAGTAGCTTTTTAAAATTGCACACATGAGCACGAAGCTCCTCACTTACTCTAGCATTCTGTGCTTCCTCTCCATTCCAATGGGAGATGAAACATGATCAATAAACACACGACCAATGGGAGTCAGACCTTTGTCTGCCTCCTTCTCTCTAGTGCCTCTGCTTTGCCAGACCTCCAGATTCTCTGATGAGTCTCACTTTCTCTTCCTTTGATCAAACATGTTTCTTTGATTAATTTCTCATCATCCTTCCATATCCACCTTTGGCATGGTCTTTGCAAATGAGCCATACAAAAGTACTCTGGAGCACATCATTTATTCATAAGGTGTTTTGACTTGGACCTTCTGATTCCAGAAACACTTCCGTGTAGCATCATTTTATTTAACTCACCTCTAGGGCCAGTGAGCTGGCTCAGTGGTTAAAGGCTCTTGCCTCCAAATTTGATGACCTGAATTGGATCCTCCAGACCCATGGTGGACAGAGGAAACCAACTCCCGCAAGTTGTCCTCTGATATCCACAAACATACAGTGGTGAGCACTTACACACAGACACAAAATAAATTTAAAAGAAATGAAAAAAGTTAACTTTGCTTTGTAAGAGGTATCAGAATCAAAACAGAGTCACTTAGCTGGGCGCAATGGCTCAGGCCTTTAATCCTACCACTCGGAAATCTGAGGCAGGGGGAATCTTTTTGAGTTCAAGGCCAGCCTAGGGTGACAGAGTAGGACCCTAGTTCAACCACTTCTGCAAAGAAATAGAGTCATTTACATCAAATCCTAATGAAACAGAGAGAGGAAGGCCTTCATATATGTTCATCTGACAAGAAGATCTTTTGCAGAGTCCCTGAGAGTTCATGTGCACATAGGCTACACACACACACACACACACACACACACACACACACACACACGCACGCACACGCACGAGCGCACATATATATACACATACATACATATACATATATATACACATACATACATATACATATATATACACATTCATACATATACATATATACATACATATACACATATATACACACATATATACACACATATATATATGTATATATATGCTCTGATAGCACAGAACATTTCAGAAAAGCTGGTTCTGTGAAGACATCTCTCCACCAACCATCAGCATTACTACTGAGTAAGGGCTAGCTCTTGCAAGGGACATCCATAACCAAGTAACCTCTAGGACAGTTTATACCAAAGGTACCTTTCTGCCTTTACAGGCTCCTTGTCCATCATTCATCAACACACACGTTCCAGAATGAGGATTCTTCCTTATTCACAAATAAACCTATCACTCTGTGGAGAGCCTTTCTGCCTGTTGTAATTTTAACAACTTTGTCGGAGACTAAAATAATGAACCATCCATTCTTTACCTGTTAGTTCAGCCTATCACAGCAGTGAAAGTGGAGATAGGGAGAGAGAGGGATTAGGATTTAGATCTGTCCTATACAGAAGTGTAGGTGATTTTGTAGGCAGGGTCTTGCTATGTGCCTGGACTCGGCTCCAATTCTTGACGTTCCTGTCTTCCTAGAGGTCAGATTGCAGGTGTGTGCCACTACCTCACATATGCGTGTAGTTCTAACCACACCTTTTGCTTAGTGTCTTAGTTACTTTTCTGTTGCTGTGGTAAAATACCATGACCAAGGCAGCTTATAGAGGAAAGAGTTGATGTTGGTTTACAGCTCAAGATGGTTAGAGTCCATGCTGGTGGGCATCAAACTGAGTCAGCTCATAGTGAGTACTCCTTGGCATCTTGAAGGACTTTGCCAGATTCTCTGGTAGTGCTTTTTATTCAAGCTACATCTCTCCTACCCCATATATATATATATTTACTAATGATTCTCCTTCGTGTAGACTTGATCTTAAATAACACCAACACTGAACTCCATCTTCCATCACCTCTCAATGGAGATCCTAGGTCAGTATTTAGCATTGCTTACAACTGTTGCCAAAGTCTGGCTTCATATTATGACTGTCACCTTTCTCCTGTGTGGCTCTTTCTAATTCAGAAAGTTCATCCAACTCTCTGCTCTGTCATTCTTTAATGACTACAATTCATTTTTTTTGTTGTTGCTGATTTTTTTTTGAGAGAGGGTTTCTCTATGTAACAGCCCTGGCTGTCCTGGCACTTGCTTTGTAGACCAGGCTGGCCTTGAGCTCACTGAGAGCTATCTGCCTTTTTGCCTCCAAAGTGCTGAGATCAAAGGTGTGCGCCACTACAACTGGCTGCCTACAACTCTTGATCCTAATCCACAACCTTATACTTATCTGTTAAATTGTAGGTGGTTTTTGTCTTGTATTCCGGTTTACTGAAAGACTTCTGTATCTCAGGGTATTGACCTGATATTAGCTTCACATCTTAGGGCATCTGAACACAGGGCTCAGTGTATATGTTTTCAAATCATTGCTAAAAATTTTGAACAGCTGGATGTTTGTGGAGCACAGAATAGCTGGGCAATTAATCATCTGGCTTCTATTTTATCTTTCCTCTATGTGGCCCTAGACCAAGTCAAAACAAAGGCAGAAATCAGAACAAAACCTTCCAAAGTGGTGGCCGGCCAGCTGCTGTTTGCACACACCTGGTAGCTGTTGGTGAGATGCCCACGGGTGGCAGATTCTTCCTTGTATAACTGTCCACCCAGTCTTGGTGAGGTGTCTCTGGCTTCTGGAGTTTAGCAGTTTCTCCACCTCAGGAACTGGCAGATCACCATCCATCTGCTCACAAATTCCCCAGTTATAAAACGTGGCTGGACTGCCCTTTTTGCTTTCTTTCCCCTTTAAAAGTCCTGTCAGTGAAGTGTCTTAGTCAAGGTTTCTACTGCTGTGAAGAGACTCCATGGCCACACAATTCTTATAAAGGAAAACATTTAATTGGGTGGCATACACTTTCAGAGGTTTAGTCCATTGTCATCATGGCAGAACATGGCAGCATGCAGGCAGACATGGTGCTAGAGAAGGAGCTGAGAGTGGAGAAGGAGCTACATCTTGATCCCACAGGCAATAGGACATGATCTCTTTCACTGGGTGTAGCTTGAGCATAGGAGACCTCAAAGCCCACCCCCACAGTGACACACTTCCTCCAACAAGGCAATGCCTACTCCAACAAAGCCACACCTATTAGTGCCACTCCCTATGGGGGCCATTTTCTTTCAAACCACTACATGAAGATTTTAAATAGTGAGTTGGCCAAATGCTGCTACTATCTGAGATGTCAACTGTTGGAGCATACTGTTAACTTGGGACAAAATACAGTATTTTAGAGCAGGAGGTATAGAATTTGTCTTGTATTTAATTTCAGCTCTGTTACTGGACTCTGTAGCCCTAGACAAGTTATATTAAGCTCTGGGCTTCAGCTTTCCCATCTGATACAAGAGAACAATAATCCTCTTGCTGGTGAACATTACGCTGAATCAGCTCATAGAAAGTACTATCATATGCTGGTTCTGGTAAGCAGCTTTCCACTTCTGTGACAAAAAACCGGAGACAAATACTTTGTAAGTAGGAAAGATTCATCTTGGCCTGTAGATTCAGTGATTAGAGTTCATGGTATGTTGGCTTCATTATTTTTGGGCCAGTGGCAAGGCAGAACATCATGGTGCAGGTGGAGAAGGGGGATCTGTATTCTCAATATGCTGCTTAAGGGAACACCACTAATGATCAGCTGTCTTTCACTAGGTCCTACCTTCTAAATGTTTCACCTTCCCTTTATGCTCCACAGGGGACCAAGGTCTTAGCACAGGGATTTAAGATTCAAACCATAGCATTAGCACATAGGGAGTAACAATAAACATTATCATTGTTGATATTTAAGCATAAAGCATTTACATCTTTTCAAATCACCAAGACTTCAATTTTAGCCAGCTTTGCTAACACAAGAGCTGAATGTGTCCATCCATCTCAGCATGAACAGGAACTTGATTGAAATAATTCCACACCTTTAAGGATGTCTCTAAAGGAACTGAATAGTGCACCTGATTGCCCAAGCCCAGCAGAGTTGATTCACCCTTCTAGTAGACCTTGGAGAGAAGTAAAGTGTGAAAGGGGAGGCAATCTCATCAGAAGGCAGTCCAAGCTTTCCTGAAACCAAAGCCGGACAAACTCTAGAAGACCTTTGAAAGAACAGAGACCAATCCTGACGAGGTCTAACCAGCACTACTAACTAAATGGGAATGCTTCCCTACCATCTGTATGTTTGACCAACATGCTCACTGAAGGCACTAAGGAAATTGTTGTTCCATTGAACTAGCTTTTATGGTATGAGTTTTATTGTCTCAGTTGGCCCACTGTCTTTGACTCTCTTTATTTACTTGTCTCGAAAGACTGGTTTTTCCTGTTGGATTGAGGCCAGCTGTACAGGTTGGTAAAGCCTTTATGAGCCCTGCCATGTGAGGATCACGCTAATAATGGCTGAAGGCAGTAGTAAAATTTCAGTTCGTTGGGCAGACACTGATTGTGTGTCTTTAAATATGCAGATACAGTGCAAGGACCCAGAGGGGATACAGGGATTACTTAGTTTTGTTTTCTGTTCTCAAAGCAATTAAAAGCCAAAGGGGACAATTGCAAGTTTTTTTTAAAAAAAGAGCAAAAGTGTTGGGAGGCCATGGGAATTGCAAGATGCTCTAAGAATAGCAGAAGGAGGAGATGATTTGTTTGGGGGTGGAGGAAATTGGGAAAGGAAGGCTAGGGCCTGATCATGAGAGCATGACTGTAATTATTTTACATGCCATTTTCTATTTCATAATTGGCCCAATACAGCAAGTGACAGTGTCTATTGAGCAAAACATTGAAATGATGGCTCTTGATGAGACGATGTGGTTGTTAAGCAGATTTTGACCATGTATCTGTTGGTTTTCTCAGAATTACATTTGTTTGCCTAACATATTATGATAGATTAATTAGTGATGAAGGTACTGCAAGACTTCTAAGGAGAGGTTTACAGAAGGATAGCCAAAAACATGTGGATTCCTTTTGCTTCTAAATTCTATGTTTTATTCTTTTCTTTTTCTTTGCACTTCATTCCCTTATGTGACTCTCCAATAAGTCAAGAGTCTTTCTTCCTCATATTATTTCAACCAGAGGGAATTTGGAAGTGGTGGGATTATAGAAACATTACACTGAGCCTGAATGCTTTAGGAATAATGTTCAGCTTTTAGTTCACTTGAGAGATGTCTGATGCACTGGCAAAGTAAAATCTCGATTAAAAAGACATCATGGGAGCTGGAGAGATGGTTCAGTGGATAAGAATGTATATTGCTGTTGCAGAGGATCTGAGTTCCATTCTCAGTGCCCACTCAGAAAGACTTACAGCCTCCTGTAAGTCCAGTCCAGCTCCAGGGGGATCTGATTGCTCTGGGTTGGTGTACTTCTACTCTCTCTCTCTCTCTCTCTCTCTCTCTCTCTCTCTCTCTCTCTCTCTCTCTCACACACACACACACACACACACACACACACACACGTGCATGCACACACACACATGCAAATACATGCATATAATTAAACATAAAATGTTAAGCAAAACAAAATGATAAGAAAAGGCAGTGCTGGTGTGATAAAACACTGGCTGAAAGCGATGTGGGAGAAGAAAGGGTTTATTTTAGCTTACAGGTTACAGTCCATCACTGAATGAAGCCACAGGAAGAGTTGAAGGCAGAAATCTGAAAGCAAGAACTGAGGCAGAGACCGAGAGGCATGCTGATTACTGGCTTGGCTCTTCTGACTCGTTCAGCTATATTTCCCAGACCTGCCTAGGGAGGTCACCACCCTCACTGGACTGGGTATCTGGATTTTTTTGTTCATATCCTTTTGTCTCAAATTAGACAAAATAAATGATGTGACAGTTAATGTTGATTGCCATCTTGAGATTTAGAACCTCTGGACATGCCTATAAAAATTGTTTTCAGAGAGGCTTAACTATAGAAGGAAAAGACGACTTGAATGTGGGTCTATCTTTGGGCTGGGGCCCAAGACTGAATAAAAAAAGAAAAAGGAGAAAACCAGCTGAGATCCAGTGTTCATCTTCTGCCTCTTGATTGCTGATGCAATGTGACTGACTGCCTCATGTGCTTGCCCCCCTGCCCCCCTCCCCCCCTGCCCCATCATGACTGTAGCCTCTTGTACTGTTTGCTTTCCATTGCTGTGATAAAGCACCATGACCCAAAGCCACCTGGGGAAAAAAGGGTTTGTTTCATCTTATAGGTCACAGCCCTTCATTGAGAGAAGTCAGGGTAGCAACTCAAGGCAGGAATCGAGGCAGAGACCATTGAGGAATGCTGCTTACTGGCTTGCTCTCCATGGCTTGCTCAACTTGATTTTTTTTTTCACATAACCCAAGACCATCTGCTTAGTAATAACATGGCCCACAATGTGTGGGGCACCTTAATATCATTTATTAATCAAGAAGATGCCTCATGGACTTGTCTAAAGGCCAATTTGATTTTATCACCTGAGGTTCCCTCTTTCCAGCTGACTCGTGTGACAAAATCTAGCCAGCACTCTCCTCAAGCTGCAAGCCTTCTCTTAAATTGCTTCTTGTTAGGTGGTTGGTTCCAGTAACAATTAGATAATCAGTAAACATGGTGAGAAGGATGAGCTGCTTTTTTCTTAATACTTTTTTTTTAATTAAAAAAATTTATTTTGCAGTTCTGGGGACTGAACCAAGGTCCTTCTATATTATAGGCAAGCAATCTACCAATGAAATATGTCCCCTGCCCTCTGATACTCTTCATAAATCTATTCAGGATCCAGGATCTTTCCTTTCTCTAGTGACTATTCTAATGACATCATAGGCCACACTGAAGATTTGGTTATTATCTTAAAAGCTATGGGGGAGTCTTGACAGATGGACATTTTAGGCAAACAATAACATGATAAGATTTGAATTCAATCTTGGGTTGGAGTCTGTTCCTTCATTCATTTGTTCTTTCTGGTTCTGCAAGTAGCTGAAATACTTGAGCTTTGTATTTTAGCTAGGATTACCTTTACCAGAGCTACATAAAAAGTCAAAGGTAATTGCTTGAAGCAAGCTGAGTTTTTTGTTACTTGCTTAGATGTGGCAGTCAAAATATAGGGAATGGGGTTACCTGAATTTTTGGGTCAGGGCAAAGATGTACAAGAATAGGACTTTTAAAATAAATGTATTTTTTTCCTGGGATGATTTAATAAGCCAATTATACATGTGAGTGTATATTTATTTATTTCTGTGCAGTCCAATTTTTTAGTGTCTTAAAGTCAATTATAGAACATGTGTTTAGATGGGAATAGACTGTACAGTTTACAGTTGAAGGTCACTGGTTTATACTGGGGTCATTGTCCAAGAATCACAGGCAAACGCTTGATGCTTACTAGCTGTTGAGTCATGCTTTAAAATGATCCAGACTCGACCTCTAAGCTTGTGGCAGGAAGCAATCCTACACTAGCAGGAAGCTGAACTGAATGCCCTATAGATCATTTCCACTTAAGAGTTTCCGTTGCGGCCGGGCGGTGGTGGCGCACGCCTTTAATCCCAGCACTCGGGAGGCAGAGCCAGGCGGATCTCTGTGAGTTCGAGGCCAGCCTGGGCTACCAAGTGAGTTCCAGGAGAGGCGCAAAGCTACACAGAGAAACCCTGTCTCAAAAAACCAAAAAAAAAAAAAAAAAAAAAAGAGTTTCCGTTGCACAAAACAAATCCATATTCATTTTGATGATTTCTCCACCATTCTTCTCCAACTCCCAAATGGGAAAGATTAGATTCAAGCTTCCTCTCATAAATTACAGTTTTAATTCAGCAGGTTTGCATAAGTTCCAAACACCAAGCTTCTTACAAATAGTTGAAATAAATACAGCATCTATGCACCACATTATCTATTCATAGAGTTTCAAATTATAAATCATCTAAGTTCCACAGAATAGGATGGTGGTCAGATTAAATTCCCAGTGCCAATATCAGGCAGAGGAGCCAGCCTACTTAATGAGCACAAGGACCCTGAATTAGAGCCTAAGAAAGTGTTAGGAGATTCGAAGACCGAAATAGATCCCAGAGCAGGCAATTTTTAAATGAAGCAAATATTTGGAGGGGAGTCTGCACATGAAGACTTGTTAAGCCCCAGATCCAAGTCATCTGTGTGTATTCACTCCATGCTAAGGTGGATATTGGGTAATCTTAGTCCATGATAAGCTTCTCTTGGGGTCACCAAAGAGCCTTGTCTGGAGATGGGAAGAAATAAGAGGCATTGATCTGCTTGTGACTAGCATTGTGGACATGCTTGTCTAATTTCTCTTTAGAACATTTTTATTTATTAACATCATTCTCTCTCTCTCATCTATCTGTCTTTCATGTGTCTATTATCTATCTATCTATCTATCTATCTATCTATCTATCTATCTATCTATTTATCTATCTATCTACTATCTATTAATCTATCTATCTATCTATCTATCTATCTATCTATCTATCTATCTATCTATTTATCTATCTATCTACCTGCCTACCCCCCCCCCCCATGTGTACACATGTGCTACAATACCCATGTAGAGATCAGAGGACACCCTTGTGGAGCTGGCTCTCCTCTTCCACATTTATGTGGGTTCTGGAGATGGGCCTCAGGCCACCAGACTTGTCCACCAAGCTCCTTAACGGACTGATCCACCTTGCCATCCCTTTCCTTTTCCTTGTTGTGCTTCTTTTCCTTGCTTCTGTCTGTCAGGTCTTCTCATCCCTCTCCTCCTCACATCTCTCATTTCTGTGAAAACAAAACAACTGCCTATGGCCTTTATCATGTCGATTTCCAGCTTCAAAATGCATCTGTGTCACCTAAGGACCACATCCATCCTCATCTGATCTTATAAATTCTCCTTCCTCTGGAATGCTAGTCAGTCTTTTTCTTTTCTTTGAAGACAATTTGTTCTGAAAACCAGCAGAATTTCATGTCTAAACTCTTCAAAATTTAATGAGGGCTGTTGAATCGCTGTCATAAACTGTCACCTCTGTACAGCAGTGGCCGGGTCAGCTCCTGATGTTTGGTCTCTTTAACAGACATCAGAGAGCAGATAGAGGCCAGGTGACTAATTCTACTGTTCTTCCTCATCCTCTCAAGATTGATTGCACTAGATCATTTGAAGAATCTGCTTTACTTGCATTTTTAACAGTATGGGTCTTTCCCAATACATTAAAATAAAATCCTTACAAATTTAAGTCTTTCAGTATTATGGTAAATGGATTCTAAATTTTATAGATTGTCAGTTTTCCAAGCTTTCATGGCACTTATGTACAATCATACCAGCTACTGAAATAATAGCAATAATTATATATATTTTTAGAGTTATTTTAGTATTGAGAACACTTCTGATACTTATTGAAAGTGGAGGAACACCTTGTATTTGTGACCTTAAAAACAGAAGTACAGGTGGGTACAGGAGGATTGGGGGGCAAAGCCATTCTTGATTATATATTGATTGAAAGGCCAGATTTCCCACCTGACACTATATTTCAAATAGGCAGAAAACTAAAATCAAAACTCTAAACAAGGTAAATCCTTAGGTCTGTAAGATATTTAGATTTTATTATGACAATACTAATATTATTTAATTAATGATTAATGAATTAATTACAGAATTAATAAGCAATTACTGAGTGATAACTATTGGTAAATTAATATTTTTTATTAATTCTCCATGCTTGTAGCTGGAGAGTTTCTCTCAAGGTCCCTCCAAGCCCCCACAGTCTTGCAGCCCACTTATAAAATAATCACTCAGAAGCTTATAAACTTATAAACTGTATGGCCGTGGCAGGCTTCTTGCTATCTAGTTCTTATATCTTAAATTAACCCATGTCTATTAATCTATAAGTTGCCATGTGGCTCGTGGCTCACTGGTGTCTTAACATCTGCTTCTCATGGTGGCAGTTGGCAGTGTCTCCTCTTTTGTCCTGCCTGTACTTCCTGCCTGGCTGCTGGGCAGTCAGCACTGTATTTGTTAACCAATCAGAGCAACATATCCACAGCATAGAGAACATCCCACAGCATGTGCTTCAATGTGTATTTTATGATTTTCAATTTGTATCAGCATGTCCTATGGAATTACTTGCTTATATTAAATAATTACTTCTGACCCTGGCGAGAAAAACTGGATTTTCTTAAAATACCTGATAGTTTGGATCTGGAGATGTGGAAGATAAAAGATTTATTTTGTCTTTTAAAATAAAAAGACAAGTGCGTAGTTTCTTGGAATGGTTTAAAATGCATTTCAATGCAATATAATGTTCATTATATATAATTTTATTATAAAAAATAAAAAATAAAAAGTAGAAAATGGAGGACTAAAAATTACCATGATCCCAGAGCCCACAATAACTATTGTTAATACTTTGATAATGCCAGTCTAAAAAACAATATTTGACAGTGGTTACAAAATGCACTTGATGGTTGTTGTTCTTAGCTACACATAAATAATTATAAATGCAAGTAGTTATATGCTTTTAAAGTTGTAAAATGAGTACATTTCATTGACTTTAAATATAATGTTTTGCTTTGATTTTGGTGATATTGTGCTCCCCAATATATTGTGAACCTTAATAAACTTATCTAGGGTCAGAGAACAGAACAGCCACAGATAGACATTGAGGCCAGAAAATGGTGGCACACACACCTTTAATCCTAGCATTCTGGAGGCAGTGATCCATCCAGATCTCTGTGAGTTCAAAACCACACCGGAAACAGCCAGGCATGGTGACATACGCCTTTAATCCCAGGAAGTGATGGCAGGAAGCAGAAAGGTATATAAGGTGTGAAAACCAGGAACTAGCCTGGTTAAGCTTTTAGGGTTTTGAGCAGTGGTTCAGCTGAGATCCATTTGGATGAGGACTCAGAGTCTTCCAGTCTGAGGAAACAGGATCAGCTAAGGAACTGGTGAGGTGAGGAAGCTGTAGCTTGTTCTGCTTCTCTGATATTCCAACATTCACCCCAATATCTGGCCCTGGGTTTGTTTTTATTAATAAGACCATTTAAGATTCATGCTACATTTGATGATTTATGTGAAAAGTCTACATTTTTGCTCAACTTGCAGAATTTTAGTTGTTTTATTTTTAGACAGCATCTCTCTATGTCACTGTGGTTGGCCTGGGGCTCACTATGTAGACCAGGCTAGCCTTGAACTCCTAGAGATCCACCTGCTCTAGCCTTGGGAGTGCTGGGATCAAAGGCGTGTACCACTATCCCAGACTTGAGCTTTAGTTTTAATCAATGTATCTATATGCAAACTTGCTGATTCTTTTACTTGAAGGAGATTGATTTTGTTTAAAATACTTATGGATAAAAAAAAAAGTCTTGTGGATAAATTGTTGACCACAGGCTATAACATATGCTCTAGCTAGAATTATGGGCACACTAATTACTCCCTCAAATTTTCCATTCCAGATGGACATTGATGTTAAACCAGAAGACATCCTGAATACTGACAACAGGAGAAAGCCTATCTGCTGCTGGAAAACTTAGTAACAATGGGCATCACAGACAGGGCTGAAAACATGCATGTGAGGCTTGTTCTTTAAGATGGTTTTTATTTTACGTTCAGGCATGCTGGTCTGTATGTGTGCACCACAGGGTGCAGTACTTGAAGAGGCCATCACATCCCTGAAACTGAAGTTATGGGTGGTTGTGAGGCACTGTGTAGATGCTAGGAGCTGAACCTGGGTACTCAGTCTGAGCAGCAGGTGCTCTTAACCACTGAGCTAATTTTCCAGTCCTAAAATTGGAGATGTGAATTTGTAAAAGATAGTGAGGATCAGAGATTGATGATGGTAAGTCATATAACAAATGTGCTGTAGTAGTCAACACACACACACACACACACACACACACACACACACACACACAGAGAGAGAGAGAGAGAGAGAGAGAGAGAGAGAGAGAGAGAGAGAGAGAGAGAGAGACACCCCAGTAATAAGCAGCAGATTCTTGATTTTGCAACTTTGGAATGATTTCCTGTGTCATGTTGAACATTTAACCCTCATTTTTTTGAAATATGTATTCTGAATATAGTTTAGGTAAAACAGTGACAGTCATAACTGCTTAGAAAATTACGCATTCATACATGAGCACAAACATTCATGGGAATGTGTCTACAGCTTTGCCATTTAAATGACCTGTATGAGCTTCAGCCTCAGAGCACAAGTCAGGACTCACATTCTCAGCCATGTCTGTTGAATCCCTTCACTTTTGTTTGTGCTGCTATGAGAGACTACATAAGACTGAGTAATTTATGGAGAACATACATTTATTTCTCACGTTTCTAAAGGGTAGAAGTCCAAGATCAAAGATGTTACTGGTTCAGTCTGGTGAGGGCTGCTTCCTCTGAAGGGGGGAATTCTGTGTCTTTGGATGGAGGCAGGCATAAGGGTAGGAAGATAATATCCCGAGAAACCTCTTCTAGGCTTCCAGTCTCACTGTGAGGAGGGAGCCTACACTGCCCAGTCATGTCCCAACACCCCCGTGTTGATAGTATCTGCGTTTTGGAGGGGGCAGTGCTTAAAACACAGTGACCTTCTTCAACTCCACTGAGCTAGTATTTTATAACAAGGTAGAGAGAGGTTTCCAAGAAGTCTCTTGTTTCCTTGGTGTTGTCTGCCTCTCACCAACCCAGTACTCGCGCTGCTGCCACAGCTAAGGGGAAAATTCACTCTCTCTCTGTGTCTCTCTTTTTCAACACAAATTCATGAATAAACTTATTCAACAAACCCATAGGCCGGTTGAATGAATGATTGAATGAAGACAGTAAACTCTCAGACGACAGCAGAGTTACACAGAGGATAGGAAAGGTTGAGGTCAACCAGAAATAAAGCTGGAATTGTGAAGGATCCAGATTTCTTAAAGAATTACTCCAAAATAGTATCAGAGAAACATTTGAAGGCACCTGGGTAAATTGGTAAGAAACACAATACACAGTACAGTTGTGTATAAGGAATCGGGTGGGGTAATTTGATAAGCTTAATTGTGTCCCAACCCCCAAACAGGGTTCTTCTATGAAGACAGATTGCGAGAGAGGAGAGTTAGAGGGTAGAGATGAATGTTTGCCCTGCTGTGATTCACCCTTCTTTCAGATCAAGATTGGCTTGGCTCCCACACCCAGCCCAGCTGTGTCTCCACCCACTGGGGAAAGAGAGGAGTCAGGGCAATTACCTTACTAATTTATCTGAAAAAGACAAAATTGCAGAAGGAGTTTTCTCATTTCCCCCTTAATTATCTAGGTGGGGGTCCACTGTGATTAAGTTTCTGAAGGACTCTTCCTTTTCCTTCTGCATCTCTGTGTATGAGCTCTCTCTTGCATCTCTGCAGCTGAGATTTGCTTTCTATTAAATACTGCTATAACCCTGTGAGTTTATAAATTAGCCCGGCAGACTATCTGTGAGTCTCAGAAGCCACATCCCCCATCACACACAGATAAGATCCATGCACACATGAGTTCTGCCTTGATGTGCTCCGTATTTCATATGTGTCAACTCAGGAATGGAAGCTTCTACAGAGTGGGTCAAGATTTGGTGGAGACTTAATCTTGTTTTTTCTAAGATTCTCTGGTCCTTGATGGGAGGACCATCCATATGGTTCTCAATTTCTCATTTTAACCCCCCCAACACTGAAAATGGTGCGATTCATATGGATGTGTTTGTTGTGTTCTTGTTTGTTTGTTTGTTTGTTTATTTATTTATTTATTTGGAGGAGGTCTCGTGTAGCCCAGGCTGGCCTTGAATTCACTATGTAGCCAAAGATGGCTCTGAAATACTGATCATCCCGTCTCTCTCCCCAAGTGCTGGAACTAGAGACATGCTCCTCCACACTTGGTTTATGTAGGGTTTCATGTATGGTAGACCCTGTAGCAACTGTGTCGTATCCTCAGACCCGCATAACTAAAAAATATATTATTGTGTGTGTATTAGATGTATATGTGATTATAGGCTCATATGTAGGTCAGAGGACAGCTTTCAGGATGATTTTCTCCTACTGTGGGATCTGGAGATCAACTCAGGTTGTCAGGTTTGCGTGGCAAGCACTTTTACCCCCTCAGCTGTCTTGCCGGCACTGTTTTTAATAAAATACTTCTGAAATATAAAAATGATTTCCATGTAGTGCTTATTATTTTTTATTTGTTTTATTTTACAACAGGATCTTACGATGTAGTCCAGGCTACCCTGGAACTCAAGGTGCCTAGTCAGCTTCTGGAATGCTGGGTTTATTAGCATGTACCAGTGCACCAGGCTACCAGTTGTTCTCTTAAACAAATTTGGTGGGGATAGTGGTTGTGTGTCCTGGGGAGCACGTGTTAATCCCTTCCTGCTGTGGTAGGGATAGCAGAGGCAGAGCCAGGCAGGACTAGCAGGGCCTGCACAGCTGTAAGGACACAGCAGTGCCTTAGGTCGCTATTCTCAACAGTCTCTCAGCATTTATTGCAAGAAGCTACTGGAGAGGGGAGAGAAGATAAGAAAAGACAGGTCTCACCTTTTTCATGATAATCACCAGAAAGTCAGGTTTGACTTGTAATTTGCAAAAAAACAAAAGCAAAATCCCAAGCCAGTGGCCATCAGTTGCAACTTTCTCAGGAGGCAGAGTTCGCTAGGCAGTGTCAAGGTGTCCAGTTTCTCAATCTTCTCTTCCTGGCACTTTCAGGGGACTTTATTCCTTCCACCTATCAGCATTTATCTCAGAGAAGAGCTTAAGCGTACAAACAAATTTCTGTGTTTTGCTCCTTTCCCATGACTTAAAGTGACTCTTAAAATGGTCACTATATGTAGTTGCCTAGCCTCCCTGTGGTCTGGCTTAAAACCCTTGTGATGTGAAAAAGTTTGAATAAACCATTTTTCAGCACATGCTTGACCTTTGTGCACCAAAATAATGGAAATATCCTGAGCTCAATCAAAAATGTCTCCCAACCTTTGGAGATGACTTTCTGCAGAGGTTCAATACAGAAACAGAAAAAGAGGAACTGCTTAGGCTGTTGTTATCCCCCCTTTCTTCCCGGGAAGACTGACTTATTGAAGAGTCTGTATGCCAGCCCACATCCACAATGAATGTCACTCGGGGAGCTGCTGCAGGTGTGCACGGTCTCACCTTCTGGAGGGCTTCTGAAGGTCAAATTTTCAAAAACAAATAATTGGCAGCCACCAACGGAAGGGCCATCACAAAGGCTGCATTTAGCTTTCTTTATAAAAATTTACATTGTTAATCCTTAATCACTATTCTAGGTCTTCAAATGTGTTGGTCTGAATGTACATTAGCACCCTCTGGGTTTTAGAAGCAATTCCAGTTAAAAATGGAATTGTGGCCCACATATAAATAGGCATGATCCTTAAAGCAAGTCAAACAAAGGCTCTAATTACAAATCCATTTAATTTACAGACAGAGAATTAACCTTTGGTTCACTGATAAATATTCAGAGAAACTATGATCCATGGCTTAATAATGTGAATAAAGCATTTCTTATAAGCTGCAGGGTTCTTTGACCACAGTTTTCAGATCATTTCCGTTTTAGATTTTTAAAAGGTTAAGGAAGAAGACATTTGTATGGAGAGAAAAATGGATCAACTCTGAATTAGAGTCATGTGTTTTTCCCCCATTGGTTATATCTGAAGATTATGATCCCAGGGGAGGAATAGAGTTATAAAAAGTGGATTGTAGGACCTGGAGTGATGGCTCAGTGTTTGAGAGCACCGTTTGCTCTTACAGAGGACCCAGGGATGGTTTCTAGCACCCATATGGTCATTCACAACCATCTGTAACTACAGTTCCAAGGAATCTGATGCCCTCTCTGGTCTCCATAGGCACTGCATGCACACGGTGCATACACACACACACACACACACACACACACATTAAAATACACACATAAAATAAAAATTTTAAAGGTGGCTTAACAATTCCATTCATATTACTTTGTTCGTTAGATACCCTTATGTAGAATACCCTGGAATTTACAGCCATTTAATCCACCTTTCTCTCCCTCCAAACTGACTTGACCATGCAAACCTCCGAGGTTAAATAAAACTTCTCCCTTGAAGGAACAATTTACAGAAAATAGTGATTTATCAGAGGAGACTATTGAGACTTGGGGATGGGGAATTCAGTGTACTATAAAATTTGGTCTCTGGTTTATGAACCACATTCCCATCTTTCCCAAACTATAATTGGAATAAACAAAATAAGCTGAAATTAAGCACAACTCATAACCTTTTCTGCTAGCTAAGAGCCCACTGAATATTGGTAATTTCATTAAAAGAATGGAAAGGAACTGTTCCCCTTGGTTTCATGGAATGGAGTGATGACTAGAGACGTGATGCAGCACAAACCCACCTACTCTCCTGGATACTTCAGCAGGTCCACTGATGGCTGGGCAAATGCAGCCTTGTGGACTAACGCACTTTGTTTGAATCCCTCTACGAAATGCCATTTCTGCATCTGTGATGTTTGTAGAAATCTTTCAAAGCTTCTCAGTGAGTGTCAGGGCTCCAGCAAGTCTCCTTTTTTGGTGACTTTCGGAGGAACCCAATATTTTTTGCTTATTCATTGCATAAGCAAACATCCATTTTATTGTCTTTCTGTTAGTGAAGTCAGCTGGGCAGCTCTTCTGTACGGTCACAGCTGGGGTCTTGATTGAGCTTGTCATCTGGTCCAGCTTGCTGATGTGACTGGCATCACGCTGTTGTTGGCTGGAAGGCAAGCATCAGCTGGATGCTGGAGGACTGGAAGCCTCCTAGAGGCTTCAGAACTTGGCTTCCGTGTGTAGCTCCCCATGCAGCTTCCTCAGCATGGCAGCCTCATTCAACACGGTGCCTTAGATTTCCCCCAAGCACAAATAAAAAGCTTCCCAGTTTTCTTAAGTTTTAATCATGAAATTGGTACAGGATCACTTTGCTGCATTTATTGGTTATATAAAGTTACAGAATCAGGCCAGTTTCAATCTAAAACAAAACTACTCAAGGTAGAACTATAAGAAAGTTTGTGTACAGTTATTATTAGAGATTAGTTGTCACTTTCACACACAAATAATTACTATATCTAAACACTGATTTATGACCGTGGTAGGCTCACTACAAGCCATCTATCTTGACTTTTATTATTTATTCTGTATGGCCAATTGGTAAAACTGCATATAAAATTATAATCAGTGTTTCATTAGAAAAACAGTATCCCAAACTAGTGTTATAGTCTGAATTGTGCACTTGCAGAATTCATATGTTGAATCTTCATATGTCTTTGACAGTGGTTGGAGATGGGCTCTTGAAGTGGCAATTAAGTTAAAATGAAGCTATTAGGGTGGCCCCTTATCTTAGCTAATTTGTGTTACTCTAAAAAATATCTGGCCCTGGGTAATTATAAAGAATAGAAAGTTATGTTTTTCACCATATTAGAGACTACAAATCAGGGCACCATTTGGTTTGTGGCGAGGGCCTGATCTTTGCTTCCAAGATGGCTTCTGGAAGGTTCCGTCTAGAAGAGACACGTGCTGTATGCCAGAAGAAGGCAGGGCAAAGGTGGTGGTGACAGTGGGGTGGCTCAACGGCTCAGCTGGCAAAGTGCTTACTCCACGATGACGAGGACCTGGGTTTGGATCCCTAGGCACATGTCAACAGCTGGGCATGTCAGCAACATCTGCAAACGCAGTGCTGGGGAGGGAAGGCAACTGGATTCCTGGAGCGCACTGGCCAGCCGGCCTCACCAAATCACTGCGTTTTAGGTTCAGGGAGAGGCCAGTCTCTCAACATTTTCATGTTGTTGCGTTGCACTGGGATTTAGTTTTGATGTAAATTTTAGAGGAGACCAAAGTTTCAAAGCATAGCAACCCTAATCCAACTTATTTAGTGTCCTCATAAGAGATGGAAATTGAACACATGAAGAGACATTAACAATTGTTCACGGAGAGAAGACCATGGTAGAGAGAGGACAGCTTGGCCTTGAACTCCGAGCCCACAGCTGTGGGAAGAATGAACGTCTTTTGTGGAAACCCTGCAGTCTGTGGTATTTTGCGTTGGCAGCTGTAGAAAACTACAGTAGTGTTAAGGGAACAGGAGAGGCTCCACAGAAATTAGAATTTACCAACTGTTAAATGGTGAAGTGAAGGGAGGGAGAAGAACAAGTCACCAATCCTGACAGCCTACAGGGGTTCTGTTCCCGAAGTCTGGGGACACAGCAGTGTCCGCGAAATCTTTAAATGGCAGTTCAAGATCATTTTATATATTCACTAGGTCAAAAAGATTTTAATAACAATACTGAGTTACAATGGAAACATTTAAAATCTTCCACGAGGGTACAGTGAGAGTTTCTGGAAGCCATGTGATTTGAGACCATACATCATGATGGGCATATGTGCTCTAGAAGTTCCTCAGTTTTAGCTTATAATATTGATAGACATATCACATACATATTAATGTCCTCTGGGTTTCTAATATCTTTTAAAGGGGTTTAAAGAAAGAAGTATAAGGGAAAAAAACAAAAAACAAAAACCAACCAACTAATCAAAAAACCCACAAAAAACAAGCCAGCTTGAAACTTTTGGCCTGATTCTTTGGAGAAAATATAGAGTTTTTTGGGGAAAGTCCTAGAAGCTGTAGGTGTGGTCACTGGGGAGCAACTGCAGAAAGAAGCTTTGGAGAACCCAGTGGAAGCCAACCCCCCGCTGCAGGCAAGTACTTGGTGGTGGGCTTGGTTCCCCTGGGTCTATCACCCTGTGATGCTGCCTCTGAATCCCATAGACTGCTAGGGTCAATGGCTTCTCCTTCAGCTCTACCTTGCCATAGTTTTGCATATTTCTCCCTTGATGAACTTTAATCCAGTACATTCTCAGAACATGTACAGGAGAGGAATATAACAACAGTCAAAACTCTGCAGGGCAAATCTACTGTTTGAATGTAGCATCCAGATATCCAACTTTTAAAATTATCATTAACTTTAATAAAAAGGCCTTAGGTCTGTATGACACAGCACAATGAAGCCAAAAGACAACTTATCCTTGTAACTAACTTCCTTGTAACTATACTTGTAAACTTCTGAGACAGGACCAATAATTATAATTTTGTTATGTGGTAAATAAGGGAAAATTGGCTCATATCTATTTGATAATAGTAACAACAAGGAATCAATGGTCATAAATAGTTGAAGCTGGTATTTAAAAATTCCATTATTCATGTCTATGATGGTTAATATTGATGTGTTGCTTTGCTTGTCTAAGACATCTGATTGGTCTAATAAAAATGCTGAATGGCCAATAGCTAGGCAGTAGAGGGATAGGCGGGGCTGGAGGGCAGAGAGAATAAGCAGGAGGAGAGAAGAGAGGAGAAAGGAGAGAATGGTTGGAGACGTCTGGGGCCAGCCAGCCAGGCAGCCGCCAACCAGCCAGCCCCAGAGAAGGACATACAGAATGAAAGAAAAGTCAAGTCTTGAGGCAAAACACAGATAAAGAGAAACAGGTTAATTTAAATTATAAGAGCTAGTGGGACAAGCATAAGCTAAGGCAGAGCATTCATAATATAATAAGTCACTGTGTCATGATTTGGGAGCTGGTTGGTGGCCCAAAAGAAAGCTGGCTACACAAGAATTCTCATGACGCAGTGCATTAATTCCAAAAAACCTCTGATAGTAACAATCTTGCCTTTATGGAGTTGTTATCATTGTTTAGGAAGAATTACCACAGAATTTGAGATGTTAAACGGCTCCATAGAGAATTTTCAAGGTTCTAGTACACCATCACTTGCCCACATTGTAGGAGAAAAGTTCCAGTGTTCCCATCAAAGCCAGATTTAACCCCTCCAGCCAGTATGCTAACCCCTTTCTTTGCCTGTACAAAGTGTCTGGGAAAGCAATCTCAGCTTCCAGTTCTGTGAATCTAATAATGTGTTATTTGGTAGAAACCATCCTCTGGGAAATAAACCATCTGAACAAGGATAGCCCAAAGTCGTAGAGACAAAACTTTTACTATTGGATCATTAGATGTAATTGCAAGACAAGTTGCTAACATTCCCAGGCCATGAATCCTAGCTGTGGCAGAAAGGCTATCTTGCTTGTCATGGAATCTTAGAAGGCAGTACTTGAACTCCAAATATGTCATTTCACAGTCTTGGAGGCATCCCACTGTCCTTTCAAGTTGGCCATTTCAGAATGGTGGAGAACTAGATGAGACCAGAGCACTCCTTGATTATAAGCCTAGTGCTATATTTCATTCATCTAAAATGTTCCCTTTGGTCAAAAATAATGCTTATGGAACCTCATGAAGGCAAATAAAGCCATTTCTTAGCCCAGAAGCAGCAGCTTTGCCAGAAGTATTGAAGATAGGGCAAAACCATCAAAAGACATGAAAAAAAAAATGCTGCCTTCCAGTGACAGATGTTATTCAAAGAATCAACAGATGGTTAGTCACCATCTTGGAGCTCAGTGTTTGTCCCTGGTCCTTCATGAGTGGAACTGGGTAGGAACAATCACCTCTTCTTTGTTCAGGTTCTAAATGATGAAACTGACCTTTACAAGACCATCTAGTTTTATTTTTTTTTCCATTGCTAGACTATTGCTGAACCTTGGCAGTCTCTATTCTTCCGCCGCTCTCATTTAACACACAATTCCAGCAGGGTTTAATTCAAGATGACTGCAGAAGTGACTGGTTTCCACAATTGAACCATATTTTCTACTCGATTGCTAAGAGCCTCCGTTGTGGTAAGCTTTTACACAAGGTATAGGCATCCTCACTATTGGCAAATTCCCAGAACTTTATACAAATGGCTTTCTATGCCTGAACATTTGGCCTCTAAAGGATTCCCTGTCATTATTGTCCTTCTACCAATCTTGACGATTCAGGGCTTTGGTTTGTGCTATTTGTAAAATATGTTGAAGTGTTTCCTTGTTACTTCACTGGTTATGAGCTTCAATAGTAATGATAGTTTACACATTGCTCAGTCATGACGAGTGGCTCCATTTGAATAAAACTGCTGTTTCATTTTCTAAGGTCTGTTGTCTATGGGGTCTGTGAATGAGCCAGAGGCTGTTTCTCAGGAGGAAAATCTACGTACAACTTAGTTACAAAATACTAAAAGCTTATGTTGTGATTCATATATAATACTTAGCCACAGGCTTCACCTCACAGTTCTGTGGATTGGATCTACTGGGTCGTATGGCAGAAACAGTAGAGCAGTTTACATGACGATCTGGGCCAGGGCAGAGCCTCTTATCCTCTCACACTCATTCAGCTTGGATCAATCTGGGTACACAATTCATTCAGTCCACAGAAGTTATTCTGCAATTACAATCTGGAGCTCGGGAAATAACCAAGTACATCACTGAGTCTGCTCTGGGAGAATCCAAGCTGAGTTGCAGTAATTGCTTAACTTACACTATTCTGTACTCTGACTGGTAGAACACATTAGAGCATCTTTAAATCAATGTTTGAACATCTATTAGATTCATACCAAGATGGTCAAAGTGACACACTGTCTTAGTTACTTTTCTATTGCTGTGATAAAACACCATGATTGAGGCAACTTATAAAAGAGTTTAATTTGACTTATTGTTACAGAGTTCATGATGATCAAGAGTCCATGATGGTCAAGAGTTCATGATGGTCAAGAGTTCATGATGGTCAAGAGTCCATGATGGTCAAGAGTCCATGATGGTCAAGAGTCCATGATGGTCAAGAGTTCATGATGGTCAAGAGTCCATGACGGTCAAGAGTCCATGATGGTCAAGTGAAGGAATATCTGAGAGCTCACATCTTGATCCACAACCAGGAGACAGAGCAAGAACACTGGGAATTGCATGAGTCTTTTCAGACCTCAAAGCCAACTCCTAGTAACATACCTACCTCCTTCAACAAGGCCATACCTCCTAATACTTCCCAAATAGTTCTCCCTACTGGAGGCCAAGTATTCAAATATATGAGCGTATGGGGGCCATTCTCACTTAAACCACAACACGTACCAAAGCCAGAATCTCAGGCTAATGCACCTAGTTAACAAATGTATTACAATTTAGCATCAAATTCTTCTGTCCCTGATCCAACATTTCTAAATCCATTCTCACTCATATTCCCAGGCTGCCATGAGAACAAATTGGTAAAAACTAGTAATTAATTTGAGACTCATGAGACTACTTTCTTAGTCACCTTTTTCTTGGTATCTAGCTCCCAGGAACTATTGGGACTTGAGGCTGGTTATATCTAATAGCAACATGAGGTGCAGATATTTTTTAACTTTTTTTATCCTTTGGAGAATTTCATACATGAATAAAATGAAATATCCACCTTTTCTATCCCCCCAGCTTTTAAGTAATCCCTAAACAATCCCCTCCCAACTTCATGTACTCTCTCTCTGGGTCTCTCTAGTTCTCTCTAACCTGCTAAGACCAATTATTGCTGCCTGTGTGTGTGTGTGTGTGTGTGTGTGTGTGTGTGTGTGTGTGTGTGTGTAGGCACCCACTGGAGCATGGGAAACTGACCAGTGGCCAGACCCTCAAAGAAGAAATGATCCTCCTCCCTCCCCAGCAATCAATTGTCAATATCTCCTCAGAAAGGGTGGGGCCTGATGAGCATCTCCTCTATCTATGCCAGAATTTTGGCTAGCTTGATCTTGTGCAGGTCTTGTTCAGACAGCCACAGCTGCTGTGAGCTGATGATGTTCTGAAGATGTTATATCATAGCATTCCCCTGAATCCTTCAGCTCATGTGTTCTTTCAACCTCCTCTTCCCCCACGCTCCTTGGCAGGTGTGTGTGTGTGTGTGTGTGTGTGTGTGTGTGTGTGTGTGTGTGTCCGTGTACTCACTCGCGCATGTGTGAAAGATATCCCATTTAGCCCTACACATTCAAGGGCTCCTATTCCCAGCACTTTGACTAGTTGTGAGTCTCTACATAGGTTGCTGGTGGGGTGGATCTTCAGGGAGATTGTCATCCCTTTCGAGTCCTTGGGAAATGATGCTGCAGACTCTTCAGGTGAGGACAAGAGATGAGGAGCTGTTCCTTTGGAAAGAGGAAATTTGGCAGAATTTGGATTTTGGGTAAACAGTCTCTTAAAACCTGCCCTATCCTTTAGCACTTCATCACTTCTTTCCAATTGTTACCTGAACTTAATCCAAGAGGCCTCACAAAAGAAAATTCAGCATATACTGCAATCTTCTCATTTGTGGATTCCATCATTGGGCTTAGTTTGCAGAATGATTAATCCCGTGTGTATAGGAACTAAGATTTCCTTCTAAAAAGTCATGGGTGGCTCTTTTGATACCTTCCTATGTCATGATTGGGGCATTTTAAAGCTCTGAGGTGATAATTTTCTTTCTTCAGTTTACAAAGGATTATGTCATGTTTATTTTAATAGGTTATCAGGTAGATTCTGCAACCTGATTACCTGAAAAGAGCCTTGCTGTCTCTAGGCACTTAGTTACAGATGTCTTCAAGCCATTATTTAAGTACCCATTGCTATTGGATGCCATGGATTGCTATTATTCCATTTACTATCACCATGAGGGTCATTAATTACCTTTACTTCTAATCAGAACAGATAACAGATTTCAGATTTGCATCAACGTTTTACCAGCCTCACAGGGTGTGCATATGCTCTGGTGTTTGGCTTCTGAAGTTTCCTTCAGGCTCTGAGCATGCTGTTGTCCATGTGACAGCCAAGTCCAAAGAAAATGGAAAGGAAGTGGCAAGAGTGTGGAGGGAGGGAGGGAGGAAAGGAGGGAGGGAGGAAGGGAGGGAGAAAGAGAGAGAGAGAGAGAGAGAGAGAGAGAGAGAGAGAGAGAGAGAGAGAGAGTCTACCTGTCATGGCTAGCATGACTAGGAACAGCATGGTGGACAGTTATGACATCCTTACTGTACTTTGGCAGCTTGGAGTCTTGAGGTTTGGGAAGGACAATTTTTAAGTGTGGTGCAACAAAGAGGCTTTTCAGTGCCTGGTTTAGGGTGCAGACATTGGCTGTTGTGTTTGATTGCTGGAAGGCACACATTGCCCAGATTGCTACTATAATTTCCCTTCATTTGACCCCTTTAACCAGCTAGATTGCATGTAGCCCACACTGGAGCCTGCATGATTAGAAAGCATTTGATTTTTGTGCCCCATGTTTAGCCGAACTTGAAATGCTTCCCTACCGCTTTCCCCTCTTTGGAACAGTCCTAACTCTTTATCCTCAGCTTGTAATGCTACTTGGTTTCCTTTGAGAATGGTTCCTGATTTTTTTTTTGTTAGGCTTAATTCTTCCACTCACTTGACTATAATAACAAACCAAACCATTGATCAGGGTGGTACTATGGCCTTTAAATTCAAACCATACAATATGTAACTACATTATGGGCTAATTGTGCTCCGCAAATTTGCATTCTGAAGCTCAAGTCTCTAGGCCTTCAGAATATGACTGCATTAGAGAGAGCCTTTAAAAAGCAGTTCATTTCAATGAGATGTTAGGGTTGGCCCTAATCCAACTTGTTGGCCAGCTTTGTGGGAAGAGGCCATGGCTGTGCAAAGATATCAGAAGTGTTCACTCACCATGGTAGACAGAAAGGGTGACTTAAGAAAGCAACCATGTCTGCGGCCATACCCTCCTAGACACACCTAATTTTGTCTCAATTCAAAAGCTAAGTAGGGTTGGTCCTGGTTAGTATTTGGATGAGAAAGAATGTAGCCTTGCACAGGTGATCCAGAGGCTTCCAGAGTGTCCTTAAAAGCAAGAGGATGAAATCAAGTTGCATAACCCACCCTGTTTATTGCATATTTTATGACATATCAAGTTGACAGAATCTAGAATAACTCAGAGAATTTTGTAGAGTAGATTGATTGAGGTAAGAAGACATACTGCAAATGTGGGCGGCACCATTCCCTGGGCTGGAAGTCCTATACTGCAAAAACAGAGAGATGAACACTGGCATTCATCACTCTCTGCTTCCTAGGACCAGCTGTTTTGAACTCTGACTGCCATGACTTCCTGTACCAGACTTTCTTTTAGGCCATCAACAAAGGCAGCATAAACAAATGTAACACATCTTTATATAGTTAAATATTCCACAACAATGGACTGTATCCCTTCAACCTATAAGCCAAAGGAAACCTTCCTTCCTTAAGGTGCATTTGTCAGGAAGTTTTTCACTGCTTTGAAAAAAGTAAAATATAGGCCTAGCTGGGTGAGACAAACCATTTTCCATAGAAAAACTGCCTCTGCGTGTGTTCACTGGTAGGAAGAAATGAAGAGGATTCTATCATCTTTCTGATTTTTTTTGTTATTGTTTTATGTTTTCATCCATTAAAAGGCTGTATTCAAGTTTATACATTTATGCTAATTGTCCTTTTTTTTTTTTTTGCACATATCCCTATCATCCCTAAGCAGACCCTATTCCAAACTGTAAGACGAATTGCTAAACGGTCTCATTAATAAAAACCTGGAGCCAGATATTGGAGTAAAAACTGAGAGATCGGGGAAGCAGAAAGAAGCCAGTCACATTCTTACTGCTAGAAATCCTCAGCCAAAGAGAGAGCTACTTCCTGTATACCCACGTCTATATGCCTTTCTGTTCCCACCATCTCACTTCCTCTCTCCGCCCAGCTCTATCACTCCTTGTCTGTCTGTACAGACCTCCAGACCTCCATGGTTAGTACTGTGATTAAATGTATATACCACCACTCCTGGCTCTGTTCCCAGTGTGGCCTTGAATTCACAGAGATCCAGATGGATCTCTGCCTCCTGAATGCTAGGATTAAAGGCGTGTGTGCCACCATTGTCTGACTTATATGTTTAATATAGTGGCTGGCTTTTTCCTCTGATCTTCAGATAAGCTTTATTGGGGGATGCACAAATAAAATATCACCACACCAAACCCTTTTTCTCCTCAAAAAAAAGCATAATTTACTATGACATACAAATGCAATATATAGACAATCTAATATCCTTCACTGGTGTGCTTGTCAATCAAACCAAATGACCTATATAAAGCATAGGCCTGAGGGACCCTAAAAATGGTAATCTAGGTAAAAAGTGATCTAGGTCACTCTGCCTCATAGATTCATTTCTTTTTTTCCCTATAGGCTCTTGTACCCATACTGTGTCAAAAATGAAGTGGAGGGATAAATATAGCTATGTGGAAACCGTACATGCTCAGCTTTTACACAGAGAAATGCAGGGAAGAGCTGAGCACCATGTAGCTTTCATAGAAAGGGACTCCAGCAGGGCACTGTGTGGGAGACACCCTGTCTACTGTTTCCTTCTTCAGAGCAGATTTCTAGGATAAGCAGCATCATTTAGCTGCTGTTTAACAGCAACATCTGTTCCCAGTTTTTACATAGTTCAGTTCTTTATCTTTAAACATTTCTATTCTTGTGCTCATTTATTTATTTACTAACTTAGGAACCATTTTAAAAGCCTCATACCAGGTCTGTACATGGAATGGAGGGTACACTGCACAAAATTCACCCTCAAGAAATGACGTTCTAGGGACTGGACAGATGGCTTGGTTGTTAGGAGCACTGGTTGCTCTTGCAGAGGACCTGGGTTCAGTTCCCAGGACCATATGGAAGTTCACAGCCATCTGTAACTTCAGTTCTGGGAAATAGTATGTCCTCTTCTGACCTCTAGGCACATGATGCACATACATACATGAAAGCAAAACATTCATACACATAAATAAATGTAAATACACACACACACACACACACAAATACAATTTCATTCTAGGGGCTGGAGAGATGACTCAGTGGTTAAGAGCATTTGCTATTCTTTCAGAAAACCCAAACTTGGTTCCTAGCCTCTATGCCAGGTGGCTCTCTCCCATCTCTAATTTGAGCCCCAGGGGATGCAGTGCTTCTGTTCTCTGAAGGCACCTGCACACACACGGAAACAGGTCACACACATATACATTTTTTTAAAAGCCACTCTATATGAAGACCTAGGAGAACATCCCCTTGGGCTACGGTGATTTTACTCAGTCTCTTTTTGCATAGATCAGCAGGGCTCAAAACAAAACTTGTAATATAACACAATTTTAGTAAACGTTACAGTGGAGGTAGGCGTCTGAGAAGCCTCCGGAGTGTTTGGTGTGTGCTGCTGTCTTAGAGCTCTTCCCACTGAAGCTCTCCAGCCTGTCTCCCAAGCGCACGCAAGCACATGAGCACAGACACACAGAGCAGGAAACAGCACCTGGGCCAGGCTTCACTCGCAGGAACTAGACAAGGAGGCAAGCTGTGTGTGGGTGGGTGGGGGTGAGATTGAGCTGGAGCGCTGGGTAGGGGAGGGGGAAGAGCTGATAGAGGCAGAGTCAGAGATCCAGCCCTGGGTAGGTCTGGTCCTTCACGTGCGATGACGGGATGGGGCAGCTGAGACAGACAGTTTCTGATCAGAGTGATCTCTCCAGACCCAGCACCTTGCCATAAACACATTCTGAGGTGGCTTTGGAACCTTTAAGGGAACCCCTCTCTCTCTCTCTCTCTCTCTCTCTCTCTCTCTCTCTCTCTCTCTCTCTCTCTGTCCTTCCCTCCCTCCCCTTCCTCCTTTCTTCCCTGCTTCCCTGCCTCCCTCCCTCCCCCCTTCCTTCCTTCCTTCCTTCCTTCCTTCCTTCCTTCCTTCCTTTCTCCTAAGTGCTAGGTGCTACACTCAAAGCCAGGGAACTCCTTTATTAAAGAATTATTTCATTTAAATAACACCTGAAAACATACAGACACACACACACACACACACACACACACACAGACAGACACAGCCACACACACACACAGACACACAGCCACACAGACACACACACACACACACACACACACGTGCTCACAACTGATTTTCAGGAGGAGAGTGGTTAGGATAACCATCTTTGCTCTAAAGTCCGACCACTCACATCTTCCTTTCATCTCCCCAAATCACCTGTGCTCTTGATGACAGTTTGAAGGCTTTTTGTGCTTGTCCAGACAGTTTGCATAAAAGCAGCACTACTCTTTTGGCATGATGCAGCTTCCATCCAGAGCACCTACATTAGCTACTTTCCTGTTTCGGATATAAAACGTCACAGTCGAGAGCAATTAGAGGAGGAAGGGGTTTATTTTGTTTTTTGTTCCAGAGGAGTTGAGTCCGCCATGGCAGGAAGAGATGGCTACAGTCAAAAAAAGCAAGACAGCAGGAGACGGGAGCTGGCTTATCACACTTTCATCCACACACAGGAAGTAGACTAGAAAGTGGGGTGAGGTTATGAACGCTTAAAGCTCTACACCAGCAATTTATGTCTTCTAGCAGGGATCCACTTCCTAAAGCTCCCATAATCTCCCTAAACAGCATCACCTACTAGTGACCAAAGACGTGAGTCTATGGAGGACATTTCTCATTCAAATCACCAGGAGTGATCAACTGAAGTCCACCAACTGCAAGTTAGATCAGTTGTTATTATAGTACTGAAAATTCTTTTGTTAGCGCAGTTTGGTTTATGAGTTCTAGGGGTCGCTGTTGGGCAGTAAAAATGGAAGACCCTCTCTCTCCCCAACCATTCTGTACCTGTAGCAAGTGAGCGTGAAGGCTTCAGCTAGAGATGCCCCTCCCATTCACTCAGAAAGGTGTGATGGGAGGGGTGCATTCTGATTAAATGTGACTTCCAGAGGGGTGGATGCTAAGGTCCATGTTCCTGTCTGGTTGATGGGGAGGCAGAGCTGGTTCAAGTTCTTCAAAGAACATACACATGATGCTCAGTGTTTAAATAGACGAAGGAAAGATTGAACGGTAGAGTGTTTCTGTGCAGCGGAAGAGATGGCTCAGGAGTGAAGGTCAGTTGCTGCCTTTGGAGAGGGCTCAGGTTTTGTTCCCTGAACCCATATGGTGTCTCACAGCCATCTATAACTCCAGTTACAGGGGAGTCAACATACACTTATGACCTTTGCGGCCACCAGACGTACATGTGGTGCATATATACATAATCAAGCAAAACACTCATATACACAACAGAAAAATAAATCTCAAAAAAAAAAAAAAAAAGAAAGAAAGAAAAAAACATGGCCAGGAGTTGGTGGCACACGCCTTTAATCCCAGCACTCAGGAGGCAGAGCCAGACAGATCTCTGCAATTTTGAGGCCAGCCTGGTCTACAGAGAGATCCAGGACTGATCCAAACTACACTGAGAAACCCTGGCTCGAAAAACAAAACAAAACAAAAAGAAAGAAAATGCTTTTCATAGAGCCTAAGAAAGTGGAGGCTATGGTTCCCTGCAAGAACGCTAAGTCATCTTGTAGAAGAGGTTTGTGCCCAGGTGAGCAACCTCCCAATGAATCTCAACCCAGCTCTCCACTGAGCAGTTCATAACCATTAGAAATTGAATCTGTTTAATTTCAGAAGATGTCAATCGTATTAGCCATTGAAGGAGGCAGGGACTTAAAATGTAGAACAGAAGAAGGAATCTTATGGGATGGAGACGTGGCACACACCTCGGCCATACTCATCTAAAGTTTGGCATCCAGAAGGGAGAAGAGAGCAGTGGGCCTAGAGTGAAGGCTAGGCTTTGTGCTTCAGGGAAACAGACAGCAGAGAGAGCCTGCTGTGCTGTGGGGCAGAGACTTCAGGTCTTTTGGAAGGCCCCCATCAGGTAGGACAAAATCACTACAGGAAATACATTTACTCATGGCCAATTAGAATGTACAAGTTGCCTGCTGGCGTCCTAAGGGCCCTTTTTAATTGGCTAAAGTTGCTATCTGATGACGGCCTTTGTAGGACTTTAGAAGTTCCAGATACCCTGGCTGAACTAGATCACATGACAGTCCTGTTTGGGGGCTTGAAGGAACTTGCTTTGTGATATTGCTAATTATTTTACTCTTTGGTTATATTTTCCTGCTGGGTGTTTAATACCTTGTAGGTGGCCAAATGAACTCATTTTTGTCATTGGCAGCTGAGACTGCTCAGGGTGGAATGCTGCAGTATCAAGTTGCACGTGCTTTGAACTGGCTGCCCCATTCTGCTGCTCTGATGTCCCAGCTTGTGGACAGAATGCAGCTATAGTTCTGTTTGTGGGAAGCTTTCTGGTCCAGGCTTGCACTGGGGACCTTTTCCCTTTTTGGTCTCTCAGTCATGGCCTTATCTCAACATTGTGAATCCATAGGTTCTATGTGCAAATTAAGGTGGTCCTCCCCCCCCAAATGTACATAAAATACAAATAAAATCCTAAAAGGTTAATTTGTGCACAAAAAATTTCTCTTGGATCAGTCTGGGTAACGCCATCACAAGTTATCATTAAAATGTTTGTTTTGTTTATAGATTTAAGAAATGTGTTGTTCTAAAGTGTCACATTTCCTTTGAGGAGTTTGGGAACACATTTATTAAAAAGGCAGTGTAGCCCCAGGCTGGGGATCCAGCTCAGTAGGAGAGCTCTTGTTCAGCTTGAGGTGATGTGCATGACTCTGGAGGAGCAGGATTCTGGAGGAGCAGGATAGGGTAAGGCAAGGTTGGCATGCCTCTAAAGACGAGCCCTTGGGTTCTCACCACCAGAGGCCCATCCTGCAGACTGAGCTCCTCATTCATCAAATGCTAACCCTGAGCCCCCATTCTTGTGACCACCTAGGCTTAGTCCTATGATGGGGATCTGCCACAGCAGAGCTTGTCAAGAAAGTCATCCCTGCTTTGTCATTTCTGACTCTGAAAATCTGCAAAATTTTTCATATTACCTTAAGCTGAACACATTTGTATCTCTAGGTACTGGGGCTGCAAAAGGCCCCCCTTTTTTGTTTTGTTGTTTAATTTTCTTCTGTTGTTATGAAGTTCTGGCATATTTTTGGCTCTCTTGCTTCAGGCCTGTTTAGCACAAGTCATGCATAAATGCACAGCGTGGTTGCTTTTTCCTGAATGCTGCTGTCAGTTACAAAACTCTTCCTCAGTTTTGGCTGAAGAGACTGGATGGTGCGGGGTGGCTAAGAGACACCCAGCAGCAAATCTGTGAACTTTAACTTGTGTGTTTTTGGAACAGGGTTTATGTAGTCCTGTCTGGACTATGACTCACTAAATGCCCAGGCTGGCTTCGAACTCTCAGCATCATCTGGTCACAGGCTTCTGAGTGCTAGAATGGCAGGCGCATTTCATGACGTCTGGGTTTTAAACCCAGGAAGTCTTTAGAGCTCTTCCTCATGCCTGGGACATGGGCTCACCTTTGGTTGCCCTTCTCTGCTCTAGCTGAGCTTCCTGCAAACCTACAGAGATGCTCCAAGGAGCTAAGTTAGTTTTTTCCCCTTAAAGCTTTTAGAAGCAAAAATAGCCCGTCTCTTTCCTACACGGACCTAGATTAATAACTGATCTCTTTTTTTCTCCCATGTGCGAAGTTCAATGGGTCTGAACGAGCCCAGCTTGTGGTGGCCCAGAATGGTCACATTATGGAAAATAAAACAGAAAGGAAGTTTGTTTAAGCAATGGACAGGAATCAGCAGGCAGTTCATTTTGGGAGCATAATTGGCCACCATTCCCTCCGATATGTGCTAAGCAAGCTTTCCTGTTGGACAGCAGATTTTCCCAGGTGATTTTCTAGAAATATTCCTGGCCTGCTTTGCCAGCTACAAGGCACATTTCAAGTTAGCTGCTTTTAAAAGCCACAGAGATGTGTGGCAAGATTAAGAACCGTGACATTTTCTGTGACCCGGGCAATGGCTGACTTTGCCTTCCACAAGATATATTTTAAGGGCAGAACAAGACACATAACCTTATTGTTAGTTTTTAAAATAGTCACCCCAAAAGGTTTAGATCAGAGAAAAAGAGTTTGTACCCCATCTTGTCTGTGATGCTCTGTGAATCAATCCTGTATCATTTTCTTTTTGCAATGCTTGGGATTGAACCCAGGGCATGAGTATAGTAGGCATGATGTTTACATTCAAACTACACCCTCACTGTTACTTCCTGTGATGATTAATCTGGGTGGTCAACTTGTCTGTATCTGGAGCAGCTAAAAGGCAAGCCTCTGGGCACACGTGTGCAGGGTTTTCTCCAACAGGCCATTTGAAGTGGGAAGGCCCACATAGGAAAAGTCAGATAAAAGAATGAAGGTTTGCTTTGCCTGCCAGTCTTCATTCTCACTAACAAGTTCATCTACTCTACTGCTGCATCAGCTGCATTCCTTGGCTGATATCAGAATCTAACTTCTTCCATCTTCCAACATGGATTGGACTGGCAGTTCTCTAGGATCCTCTCAGCCTTTAGAGCAAGATTGATGCTTCTGAGGTGACCACTCTCAGAGCTTCTGTCAGAGCTCTGTCTCTCCATTGTGAGACAGCCATTAGTGACTACCCAGACTATATCATGCAAGCCAATCTAATAAATTATAATAAAGAATTATCCTTTATTATTTATTAATAAATAACAGTTATACTTTTGACACGTATTCATTCTCTCAGTTCTGTCCTCAGGAGAACCCTAAATTGCCTTGTTGTAGTGAGTCTTCCTCTGTCCTGCCAGCAAGCTCCCAAATAATGACACAGAGACATCTTATTAATTATGAAAGCTTGACCTATAGCTTAGGCTTGTCCCACTAGCTCTTATAACTTAAATCAACCCATTTATAATAATCTGTGTTCTATTGTGTGGTGTCACCTCTCTTCCATCTTGCACCACCTGTTTCCTCTCCATGTCTCTTGGAGTCTCCCCCTCGCGCCTAGATTCTTCTTCCTACTTCCTCTCTTTGCCCAGAAGTCCCGCCTATACCTCTTATCTAGCTATTGGTCATTCAGCTTTTTAATACACCAAACACAGCAACACATTTTCACACAGTGTACAAAATCCCACAATATTCTCCCCTTTTTCTCTAAATAAAAAGGAAAAGTTTTAACTCTAACATAGTAAAACTATGTATAGTAAGAACAATTATCAGGAAGAATTACATTTGCAATGTCCAGTCTATCTGTATTTGGCAAATTTAGAGAAAATATTCTATTATCTATCCTATCTTGGTGAGTCACAAGTTTTGTACCTAATTTACTTTTTACCCTAACTTGTATTAAAAACACCAAACTATCTTTTTAGACCTTAAAACATTTTCTTAGATAAACAATTTAAGTTTTTATGTCTTTCAACCTTTATATACTTTATATCTCTTATATAATTTTCTTTTCTGAATTTTGTAACAAGGAAAACTGAAACTATAAGTATCTTATCTTCAACTCCATCAGAGACCTGAGAAGGATAAAATATTACCTGAGTATATAGGAAGTGTAGAGCAAACAACTTCCAAAACTACAAAAATGACAGAAATACCTGATTGCCTGGACAGTCACCCCAAGGTTCCTTTGCAACATTGGGGCATTCATCTTCAGCTTACAGGCCTAGAATATCAGACAGACTTTTCTGTGAAGCAGGAATTTTGAAGGACTGTCCTGCCTTGTCTTGGCAAAGTTTGGCAGTTGCCTTCTTTTGTGTCCTGCTTGTCCAGTTTGGACAGCATACTGTCAGTAGTTGAGGCAAAGGCAGTTTCTTGCCCAGTGTCTAACTTTGCCGCAATAAAGCAAACTCTATATGGAGGTTTTTCGATGCCCATCATCCTTTTTTGAAGTAGGTTGGTGCTGCCAGGAGCAGACGTATTTCACTCTCATGAAAAGCCTTAGGTTATGGAAACATCTTAATGCCATATTCTGTAAGTATCTGAAGTGTTTTGAATGCCACCTATCTATCTAAAATATATCTCAGTTTCACCTTGAAAACATATTTAATATGACTCCAAGTTTGTTAGACTAAGACTATGATGACTATAGATGACTAAGTATTAACCTGCATTTCTTAATTATTCTAAATAACTTTCAAGGTCTAGAACTTTATGTTTTTAAATGAGCTTCACAGGTACTCTTTAAACAATAATAGAAACATATATACAGCATAACAAAAATAACCTTAAATTTATATTAGTATACAAAAATATCTTAAATCAGAATAAAAACATATATAGACTATATTCTAACAAAAATACTTTTAAATTTGTATCAGTATACAAAAATCCTTATCAATGTAAAATATTTGAGATTAATAGTTGCTTTTTAGTTAAAAGTAGATTCAATAATCTACCCTTTTATCCTATCATTCCTATATCCCCCCTTTTTATTTTCAGAAAGAGATCCTTGAATTCAACCTCCCTTGCTTAGTTTCCTTCCTTACCATGACCAGTAACAACTTGTAACCAACCCCCCTAAATGATCACAAACATTTATAATACACTGAATGACCAAAAATCACCCATCCCACCTCTTGGGAATGTGGGTATTGTATTCTTAAAATTACTTTCTCTTGTCTGGGGGCTAAGGCATCCTAAGGAAACCCTGAGAAGATTGAAACAATGGTCAAGTCCTGGGAGAGTTAGCTGTAACATTTGTTGTCCAGTCTCTGTGTAATGGGAAAATGCAATATTTATGTGAAGTCCTGACTAGAGTAGTCTGTGAGTCTGGACACTCTCAGCTAGCAGCTTTGAAGTTGTTCTAGATGCAGAATTTTAAGGAAACTGCCACAGAGGCACTCTGAGAGGCTGGATCACCTGGGCTACTTGTTTTGTCTTCATTGATGTCCAGTCCTTTTTGTCTGAAAATACACAAACTTTTCAAGGTAATATACATATCTTCTTTAACATAGGTATGGAATATGCAGTATGCACATGTCAGCTAAAGATGATTTTTTGTTTTATGTTTGAGCGGGTAAAAAACATCTGTCAGCTTTATAAGTTTGTTTAGATAATATAACCAAACTGTAATATAAATTTTATCCATCCATATGAAAGGATGGCATGCAATAATAAGTCATGAGGACTCTGTAGCCAACAAGATTTATCATGTCCCATCCAGGCTGTTCCTGAGTCAAAGAATCAGCATTTATGTCACCTGTCCTATAGTCTTTCTTGGTTTCTCTTTTTAATATCTGTAGCCAAGATTTTTCAGGAGATATCTCACAATCAAATCTGATCTTTATTAATTTTGAGGAGAACCATAACTTTTTGTTTCCTGTGGAAACAAAGGCATAACCTCTTCTCCAATGCAACATATTTTCTTTCATTTTGAAGTTAAGACATTTTAAAAATATATAGGTTGGTTTAATTTAGCAGTTTCTATAACCCAATGTCTTTCAGCAGCTGTTGGTTTTTGTATATTAGAGCTTAAAAAATTCAAAGTCAACAAAGCACCATATAGGATCCAGACCCCCTGTGTATTTTTCATCTTTGTGTGGCTTATTCTTCTTATGTTACTTTACTCTCTCTTTAAAGACTTTACTTTAATTTTTGAACTATTTTTTCTATGACTGTCTATATCCATTTTTTTTTTTCACTTTGTCTGTTTAAAGGTTTTCTTTGTCTGGACCACTTTACGGTGCACCTGCAGCATTCTCTGACTGCTAGATAAACCTTAAATGGCCATGCCAGATGTCCCATGGTCCTGACAGCTAGCTCTACTCCCTCCTCAGTCCTCCAAAAGCCTAGCCTCAGTGCTGGTGTGGTTACCACCCCAGCTCTGGGAAGCTGTTGTATCCACGATATGGCAGGCATTTTTACCTAGCATGCTGGTTGTTCAAGGGCTCTGCTGCACAGCAAGGGCTCTTAAAAGAGTTGTGCCTCTACCTAAGAGACAGCTTTCTCAGGCCCTATGTGGATATCTTAACCTCCACATTGTACACCATATGTAGCAAGTCTTTCTCTGTCCTGTCAGCCAACTCTCAAATAATGACACATAATTAATTTCTTATTAATTATGAAAGCTCAGCCATAGCTAAAGCTTGTCCCACTAGCTCTTACAACTTAAATTAACCCATTTATATTAATCTATGTGGTGGTATCTCTCTTGCGCCTTGCACCTTCTAAGGATAATGGGAAGGAGAAGGGTAGAATCAGGAGTCACTAGCCAGATACAGAGGGAACAGGAGATGAAGGTACCACCATGTGGCAGAGAGTAAATAAGGAATATGGATGAACTTAAAAATGTAAGAGCTAGTAATAAGCCTAAGCTACTGGCCAAGCATTTACAATTAATATAAGCCTCAGAGTGTTTATTTGGAAATAGGCAGTCAGGACATGGAACCGTCCATTTCATTAGGACGGTTCCATGTCATGAACCTAAAACTGACTGTTTCAACTGGCTGGCCAGTGAGCTCTGTGAATCCTCCTGTTTCTGCACCCTGCCAGTGTTGAAGTTATAGGCAGATACCAGAACACCTGACTTTTTATTTGGGTGCTGGGGGACTGAACTCAGGTCCTCATGTTTCTGTAGCCAAGCCCTTTACTGACAGCCATATACTCAGCCCCTGAGACATTCTTATTGCTATACTCAAAAATACTAATGCTTAGTTTTCAGTCTTGACTCACTTGTCTTTTGTGGATTAAATTCCATATCATCTCTTCATGTAGCTGAGGATGACCTTGAACTTATGAGCCTCCTGCCTCCACATCCTGAGTGCTAGGATTACAGGCATACAACTCCATGCCTGGGCATGTAATGCTGGGAATTGAACTCAGGGCTTTGTGTATACTAGGCAAACATCATCCAAGGGAGAAACACCCTAGTTTTTACACCTTCAATTTATACCTCATATTATAATATAAATTATATTTATATTATTTATCTATACACATTCAAGCAATGCTACTTCATATTTATGGATACAGAACAGATTGTTAACCTAGTTTAGCCAGGACTGAGTTTTATTGAGATGTGAAGTGAATATCATAGCATTATAAATCAGATATTAGTTACTGGTGAAAGAAGGGTGTCTCTGAACTTGTCTTATAGATTTACCTCTGCAAACAATGTTTTGCAGTACAGTTAGAAAAGTCTTTAGTCTGTGTCCTTCAACAAAGTCCTTAGGATACATTTACTGTGATAAGAAACTAACAAGCTTTCTCCATTTGTAGGCAGATCTGCATTTGTTCTCACTAGCAACTTGAGATGAATGCTAATATAACTCTGCAGACATTTCTTGCATGAAACATCAAGAAGGTTAAGGAATTAGCAGAGAACTCCTGCTGCCCACTGGCCAGCTCTCAAGTCCTACAGTCTATATTGCAAAGGAAGAACTTTGTCTCATGTAGATTCATTTTTTTAAACAAATAGCCTTATCAATGTGAGTACTGTATAATTTACTCATTTATGTCACCATCACCGCAACCATCTGCGCTATTTATGTAGAATACTTACAGGATTATTTTCTTGTTTATGAAATATATATATATTAGAGTTTGCTTAGTGAAGGTCTGTTGGTGGCAAACTCCCTCAAATTTTGCTCAACTGGAAATATCTTAAATTTAACAAATAAATAAACTTCAGAAATATTCTGAATTTGTGCTCTAGGATCTCTACATTTTAAACTTAAAATACTAAGAGCTGGAAAGTCAGATATCCAAGGTCAGGGCATACAGACCAATGATGCAGAATATCCACAATTCAGCTTGTAGGAACATAAAGTATTTCAATGATTTTAAATATGGATCAAAAACTGATCAAGGCAAGCAAGAAGTACAGAAGCAGCCATAAAGAATTAAGGAGAGATAGCTCAACAGTTAAGAGCATTGACTGATTTTCTGAAGGACTTGAGTTCAGTTCTGAGCATCCACGTGGTGGCTCACAACCATGTGTAACTCCAGTTCCAGAGGTTCTGAGTATTTCTGACTTCTGAGGGCACCAGGCTCACAAAGTGGTACTTAAACAAATATGCATGCAAAAAATACTCGCATACATTAAAAACAATTAAGGGAGACTTAGAAAGACGGATGCTACACATGGCCTGTTCTATGTGGATGCTAGCCTTCAGTGTCTATGTATGTGTATTTATATGGGTGACTGTAGATATTGTGTAGGTGGGCTATAGTCAACATAATCACCTACAGCCATATCTAGAGGCCCATCGTCAGGTGGGTCTAGTAGAATTCTGTCAAGTTGACAACTAATGTGAACCATCACAATGTTCCTTTATAGTTTCTCTAATTTATTCCTCTAAGATGAGGTGACAGCATCAGATGCTACTGATCTTTGACCAAGTTCCAAAAGCAGCAAACCAAATGCTCTTCCTATCCCAGACCAGAGAATTCGTTTAATTTTACATGTCATCACTGTGGCAAGATACCTGACAGAAATTACCTGGGTGAGCAATGATCTATTTCAGCTCAAGTTTCCAGAGGGGTCTGTCAATCACGGTGAATGTAAGGGGTGGAGAGCAGAAGGAAGTAGAGATAAGGAAGATAGGAGAGGTCAGGGCCAGGACACTCCTATGGATCCACTCTTACCCTTACTTTCGGCTACGGTCTTATTTCTAATTTTTTTTTTTTCAAGACAGGGTTTCTCTGTGTAGTTTTGTGCCTTTCCTGGATCTCACTTTGTAGACCAGGCTGGCCTCGAACTCACAGAGATCCGCCTGCCTCTGCCTCCCGAGTGCTGGGATTAAAGGCGTGCACCACCACTGCCCGGCTTCTAATGTTTTTTTTTTTTTTTTTTTTTTAATCACCTCTCAAAATGCTGTCACCATCTGGGGACCAGGCTTACAACACGTGAGCCTGTAGGGGACATTTCATGTTCAAACCATATCCGTGTGACACTAAAAGTAAGTACATGTGCCTTTTGTAGAGATCTTTGTAAGCAGCAATAGGTCTTTAAGATTCTCAGTAGGAACAGTGTAAATCCACAAGCATTATCTGTACTCAATTTGGTATTTAAACACAAAAAATAAATTCTACATTCTTGTAAAAAAAATTCAAGAACACAGAAAATATAACAAACTTCCATGTAATTACAAAACTGATATTTATCCAGAAATTTTTGTATTTTTCTCCTCAAGGATAAAAGAGTCTCTATTTTGAAATAACTGGCTTACAAACTTGTGCTTAGCTTGGAATAAACTATTATAATCTATTTCTAATTCTCAAAGACAGAGCTCTGCAGCCTTCATCTCCTTTAGGCTTTTATTAAGTATCAGCTGTTATAGCTGTGAATGCAACTCAGTGGAAGAGTGCTTGAGGGCATGTACAATTGTGATACCTGGGTTTGATCCTGGTATCACAAAACCAATACATGCAAACAAATCCAGACGACAAACCCATGGCAGGAGGTAACTAGAGCCTCAGAGATAAAACACGTCTCTCCATTTAGTTGCTCATATACCCAGGACATTGTAACAACGTCTACAGCGTAAGTAGGCATCGATGTTCATTAGAGCCCTCTTTGAAAGTAATGATAATGTGGACCACGGAATCACTTAAGAGAGATCTGTAACCCACCAGGGATCTGGTGCTGAGAACAGAGTGCTGGGTGTGTTACCCTTCACTTATTAACTTCAAACAGACTCTCAAAACCAACATTTCTTCACAACCGAAGTAGTTTTAATAAATGTTGCTGAGCATAAAAGTGACCACAAAACGTTTAGAGATTCTACCCTGCTCTTCCCCAAGAAATGGAAAACTGCTAGAAATTCTGCTTCCCTGAAGCAGTGCTCCCTGAAGTTCACTGGATGAGGGGGATTTCCTTTCTTTCTTTTTCTTTTTTTTAATTCATTTTTAGTTTTATTTTATATACCAACCTGTGGTATTGTGTTCCCCAAAATATTGTGCATGCTAATAAATTTATCTGGGGTCAGAGACAGAACAACCACAATATTAAACATAAAGGATAGGCAGTGGTAGCACACGCCTTTAATCCTAGCATTCCAGTGGCAGAAATCCTTCTGTTCAAGGATACAGCCAAGCACGGTGACTCACGCCTTTAATCCCAGAAAGCCAGCCTTTAATCCCAGGGAGTGATGGCAAAAACAGAAAGATATATAAGGTGTGGAGACCAGAAACTAGAAGCATTTGTCTGGTTAAGCTTTCAGGCTTTCAGCAGCACAGTTCAGCTGAGACCCATTCTGGATGAGGACTCAGAAGCCTCCAGTCTGAGGAAACAAGACCAGCTAATGATCCGGCAAGGTGAGGTAGCTGTGGCTTGTTCTGGCTCTCTGATTTTCCAGTGTTCACCCCAATAACTGGCCTCGGGTTTGATTTTATTAATAAGAACTTTTAAGATTCATGCTACACCAACCACAGTTTCCCCTCCTTCCTCTCCTCCTGTTGCCTCCCCCAACCTCCTTTCTACTCCCCGCTCCATCCACTCCTCAGAAAGGGTAAGGTCTCCCACGGGAATCAACAAAGCATGGCTCCTCAAGTTGAGGCAGGACCAAGTTCCTCCCCCTGAGTCAATTGTGAGCAAGGCATCCCACCACAGGGAACAGGTCCAAGAGCCAGCTCATGCACCAGGGACAGATCCTGGTCACACTGCTAGGGACCCCACAAACAGCCAAGCTACACAACTGTCACCCACATGCAGGGGGCCTAGTTCAGTCCTATACAGGCTCTTGAATATGAGGTTTTTTGTTTTTTTATAGTTTTATGTGCATTGGTGTTTTGCCATGGGTGTCGGGTCCCCTGAAACTGGACTTACAGACAGTGCTCTTAACCACTGAGCCATGTCCCTAGCCCGATGAGGGAGATTCCACTTGAGTTATTTTTAATACCAGAATTTTTCGAGGCTCCAGATGGAGAGATTCTGAATCCTACATCTCCTTTTGGAGCCCCAGCTTCTGAAACTCTGTCACTGCTCCATTTGTTTCATTCACTTTGACAGCCTGCCCCAGGATGATGGAGATTTTTTGAAAGTTTTCTCCCATTTACATCCAGGTGAGCTATGTCTGAAGTAGCTGGAGGAAGACATTGCGCATGTCTGAAACTCTGAAGACAGAGGAAGCTTCCAGGCCTGGAATAGCAGGGTAGGTAGCCAATGATGGCAGGCTTTCTGCACAGACAGCCATCAAGGCAGGAAGGGCAGTGTGGCTGAAGGACGCTACTGTCCACTGAAAACAGGATGCTGGCGAATTTGGCTACTTTGTTGTCAAATTAAAGTTTTAATTCTTTTCTGTCAAAGCATCTAGCAGCTTCCAGAATTTGCTAAGAGACTGACTCTTTCAAGTAAGGGTTGGAAATGGAACCAGAAACATTTGAAAAGTGAAACAAAGAGTTAGTGTAGGTTGGTTTAAGAAAAATACAGGAACACTGAGTGAGTATCAAATTTGGAGTCATACAAATAAATGACTAATGGAATCATTACCACAGTGAGTTGGGCCTGGGCCTGGAAAGCATCCAGGGACACTTGAGTACATTACGTCCCCTTTATATGACTTCTCTGCAACCTACCTTGTTACAGTCCGATATGATGTTTCCTTCTGAAGAGTCAGATGTGCGTGTCTGATTTGTTCTCAGACTACCTTTCAAGTCGGCTTAAAAGGCCAAAGGCCCTTTTCAATACATTCAGGCAAATGAATCGTTTATAAGATTTTAGACGGATTTGCTTTTCCTTTGGATTAAATGTGAGTCCCTCAGTCTCCCCCTGCAAGCAGCTCCCCTTCCCTCGAAGGTGCGGAGAAACATTACACAAGCCAATCACCTGTCAGCCAACTGTCTGAAGCAAACTGTCCCGGCAGAGAGTCCATGGTACTGACATCCATAGACTGCACTGGATTATGAACAAAGAAATGGGATCGTCTACTAAAAGAAGAAAGGAGCTGGTGTTTTTGTGGAAGCTTCATTTGCAATTATGAGCCATTAAAGGGTCTAATAATTATTACCATTATTCGTAATAATGCCAGCTGAGCAACCACTAAACCCAGCCATCTAGAAAAGTCATGGCAGCCTCTAATCTAATTAGTACTTTGAGCTTTTATCCATAACACAGATTGATGTGAATTTATCACCTTTTTGGGTTTTAGGGCATATTAGGTGGCAACTGAAACATCAGAAATTCTGAGAAGGATTAAAGCTGTGAAACTTCTTTTGAATAACGGAAGTTTTCTTTGTAATTAGTGTTGAATCTCCTTAATGAAAAATTTCTAAGAATTTGGGGTTTTTTAATGATAATAGTAACAATGGCAGTTCTTGCCTAACTAATGCTTCACTTGCATCAGGATCTAGGAGGTAATTTGCACTTAATTTCTGATCCATGTTAATAATTACTAGCCCTTGATGTTGAAAGCATCCCCATTTTACAAAGGGAAACTGAGGTTTCCTAAGTTTAATGTTCACAGAGATGGTTGGTAAATGGGAAACTGTGGTACTTTGGACCAGGACCGATGGCAAAACCTGCCCTTTGAGCATACTGCTGATTTGCTTGTGTGTGTTTGTGTGTTTGTGTGTGGTGTATGTGTGTTTGTGTGTGGTGTGTGTGTGTGGTGTATGTGTGTTTGTGTGTAGTGTGTGTGGTGTATGTGTGTTTGTGTGTGGTGTGTGTGTTTGTGTATGATGTGTATGTGTTTGTTTAAGGTGTATGTTTGTATATGGTGTGTTTGTGTGTGTGTGTGGTGTGTTTGTTTGTGTGTGTGTGTGGTGTGTTTGTGTGTGGTGTGTTAGTGAGTGTGTCTATGTGTTTGTGTGTGGTGTATGTGTTTGTGTGGTGTGTGTGTGTCTATGATGTGTGTGTTTGTGTATGGTGTGTGTGTTTGTGTATATGGTATGTGTGTGTGGTGTGTGTTTGTGAGTGTGTGTATAATGTGTGTGTGTGTGTGTGTGTGTGTGTGTGTGTGTGTGAAGGATGCCCACATCATATGTCATATGAAACAAATAAGAGTGCTTCATGGCAAGAGCACTGGAGACCCAGAGTGTTGGAAGTGACAGTTTATTTTATGATCTCACAAAGCTCTGTGTCAGCCTAGATGGCAGGCGCCCTGAGTTTGAAGAACAGTTTATAAATCCTAGCAGCAAGCCCCTTCTGCCCTTTCCTCTGTGGCTGAGTAACTGGATGGAGGGATGAGCACCCAGATCTTACCTGCTTCTTGGCTCTTTATGTGGGGATCATCTTTATCTGTCACACCCTGGTAGCTTAAAGCTTTTCCTGACACAGTTTTGTCACATTCGAAGGTCTTTAGGCAAACTTGGCTGTTAGTAATTTTCCACTCTAACTCTGGTTTGGGGGTGCTGTAGCTAGACTAGCTGGGTTTGGGTATGTGTGAGTGGCTTACAGAGTAGACTAGCCAGCTAGGAGTGTTTTCTGTTTATCTGTATTTGGGCCTACACGGGCTTGAGGTTCGTTGGAAAACGAGCCATCAGATTTTATTTCTTACAATGTATACTGTTCAAATGATGATGGAGTACAATAAGAAGTGGTTACTAGTGTGCCTTTTGCATGGCTGTAAAAGACTTACATTGAGGGAACATGATTAGTTCCTTGCGGGTCCTGTGTTTGTGAAATCCTGTTGATAATGTCAGCTGGAGTAGCTCCTAATCACTAGTAAGAGTTTTTCTCCGGGACTAGTGAGATGTTCAGTGACTAAAGATATCTGCTGTCACATCTCATGACCCAAGTTTGAACCTGTGAGGCGGAAATACAGAGCCAACTCCTACAAGTTCTCCTCTGACCCCCACTTGTGATGTGGCATACACGCACCACTCGTGACACACATAAAGAAGTAAATATTTAAAAAAGAATAACCTTTCTCTAGAAGCTGAGTGTGGTGGTGGGTAACCATTATCCCAGCTTTCTAAAGGCAGAGGAAGGAGGATTGTGAGTTTTTTGAGCCCAGTGGAAACACAGCTAGATCCTGGGGATAAAGGGAAAAGGCTCTCCAGCCTTCTAGAACGTGAAAGAGACGTGTAAAGAAATTCTGTGAGCTGCAGAGATGGTGGCTCAGCAGTCCGCAGTGCTTGCTGCTCTCTCAGAGGACCCGACTTCGGTTTCCAGCAGCCATGTTGAGCAGTTCACAACTGCCTCTAACTCCAGCATCAGGGAACCTGACCTCCCTCTTCTGCCTCCAAAGACATTCATGCCCACACCTCCACCTGAATACACCCCCACCCCATTCCACACACACCCATCACACACATTCCCTGCCCCCACTCCATGTACATCCCAATTCCTCCCTCCCCCACACATTGCCATTCCCCACACACCCATCCCACACACACACACATACACACACACACATACATCCCCTGCCCCTACTCCATATACACCACACCTGCAGATAAAAATAAATCTTAAAAAAAGAAACTCACTGTTTTAGTTCATAAATCCGAAAGATTTTCCACATCATAGTGTTGATGGATGGCTGAAGAAGAAATTGTCATCCTTGTGATGGATCAGTTATTTGGGGGGCCTTGAACTAGTAGAGGCCAGAATGGCAATATGTGCCTGCCTGCTTATGCCTTTAGTTTAACTTGTCTTGAAATTACGAGCCTGAATAATTCAGTTAAATACAAATATATATCTAACAGATTTGGAAAATGATCAACCCAAAGTAGATATGAATTGGCCAGTATTCTACATTCTATATATCCAGAATACTTAACTTAGAATACTGGCCAATCCATATCTACTTTGGGTTGATCATTTTCCAAATCTATTCTTTATGTGTATGAATTTAGACTAAAAAGTTATGTGTAGCTCTGAAAAATGGATGATCTTGTGATATCTATTTACCATCTACCTACAACTTACCTACCAGTTATTTCCTTTGTGTGCATATGGTGGTGGGGCTGGGCTGCAACCCTTGCCACAGAGTACATATGGACACACATATGTCAGAGAGTACATATGGACAAACATATGTCAGAGAGTACATAGGGACACACGTATGTCAGAGAGTACATATGGACACATGTATGTCAGAGAGTACATATGGACACACGTATGTCAGAGGACAACTGGTAAGAGTCACTTCTTTTTTTTCTCCCATGTGAGTTGGGAGGATCGAACTCGGGTTGTCAGGCTTGGCAACAAGCTACTCTACCAACCATCTCACTAGTCCTTCTTATGATATTTTAATAAAGTCAGTTTATAAATGAGGTGATGAAATGAAAGTCTGCTATGAGTCCAAACTCACATTATAGATCAAGATTCACGTTAGGATGACTGTGCAAAGGCAGATCTTATGGCTTCATTGGTTTCTTTTTAAATGTGTATTATTTCTCAAAGGCTTTGGGTGGCTTAAAAACACATAAAGATGGAAGACATCCACAATCTTGCCTCGGTCCTTACAGCCCAGGCAAGTGGAAAACAACCACGTGTCTGCCTGGGTCCTCATGGCCCCGGACTGACTGAAGACACTTACGGACCTGCCCAGCACCATGATGAATAAATATACGGTGGAGAAATGGGAGAGAAAGAGACAGACCGGTTCATGTGCTGTGGAAAGAGGCAGAACTGAAAAAGCCGAGACAGTGAGAACAGGCTGATGTGGGTGGCCTGCTTGCCACCCAGGGCCATGGGCTGCTGCTGAGGGCCCTGTCTGGGTCCATGGTCCTATCCTAGACAGGGTCTGTGTTGCCAGCAATGGGCCATATTACCACTAAAGGCTACATGGATACCCAGGGTCTGGGCCGCCACCTGGGGCCATGTTGGTGTCTGAGGGCCACGCGGCCATACTGATTTGTATGGCCTGGGCTGCTGCTGGAGCCAGGTGAATCTGAATGGCTTGTGCTACCACCTCATGCTATAGTGACATCTAGGCCTGAACTGCTGCCAAGGGCCATGTCTGGGTCCGTGGCCCTGCAGCAGCCAGGGTCTGATTTGATGTCCATGACTCCTGTTACCATTGAGGGCTGTGCGGATACCTGGGGTCTAGTCAGCCACCTGAGACCTTGTTGGTGTCCTAAGGCCATGCTGCCACCAGGGCCATACTGATCTGGGTGGCCTGGGCTGCCAGTGGGACATGGTTCCGTGCTGATCTCAATGACCCAAGATACCATAGGGGGCCACAGGAACCACATGTGTTCAAATCCCAGGGCTATGCTGAGCCGACACTGCCTTATGTTGGCCTTGGAAGAGCTGGCCCTGCCCCTTGCTGACCACTACAGCAGAAAAGCTGGCCCTGCCCCTCACCACAGGTGTGGGAGAGCTGGCCCTGATGGCATGGGCAGAGAAGAGCTGGCTCCTCTCCTTGCCTGAGGGAGGCAGCCCCAGTGGCCCAGACTGATCAAATCAGCTACCACTCAGACCCACATCCAGGGCTTTGAGTCGGCTCACCCCAGCATCTACCCCATCCCTGACCTTCCAGAGTGCATGAACGGACTGGTCCTGCAGAACCATGGCAACAGGATCTCCATGACTCTCAATGGTGGGAAATCTGGGAGGAATTTCCCTGAGTGTCCAGTGTTGATGATGTAGCAGAAGCCAGAGCCTCGAATCAGACCAACAACTCATTCAATGAGCATGTGTAAGTAAAGCAGAGTGGACAAAGAATATACTGTGTGACACACTGCATCTCCTATGCTACTAAGAGGAATAAAGAGGTGTTGGAGAGGCGAGAAAGACAGAGGAGCGAAGTGGTGTTTTTGTTTCTTTTGTTTGTTTTTATTTAATAGGTTTAAATTCTCGTTTGTGGGGGATGTTAGGGGGATGAGGGGCAGACATGGAGTGACTGGGAAATGAGTGGATTGAGATGCATGATGCAAAATTCCCAAAGAATCAATAAAATATTATGTTTAAAAATCGCTTAAAGATATAGTGAGAACATCAAGATTTTTTTAAAGAGGAAAATAGTAAGTGAATAAAAATTAGAAGCATAAAGCAAAACTTGTAGGCAGAATTAGGGAGAATTTGGGGTCCTCATGCCTCTGTGTCCATTACCAAATTTCTACATATAGAAAGGTAAGAGCTAGGGCTGGAGAGATGGCTCAGAGGTTGAGATCACTGGCTGCTCTTCCAGGGGTCCAGGGTTCAATTTCCAGAATTCACATGTCAGTTCCCAAGTATCTGTAACTCCAGTCCCAGGGGATCTGATGCCCTCTTCTGGCCTCCTTGGGCACCAGGAATGCATGTGATGAACAGACATATGTGCAGATAAAACACCCATACTTTTAAAATAAATTAAAAAAATCTAATATCTCTTGTCTCCCCTCCCTCCACACACACGGTAAGAGCTAACACTTTTGAGTTAACTACCCTGGATATCTACAGTTTACAATTTGCTTGGGTAAATGCAGGTATCACTGGGCATTCCAGTGTACTTTTTTTTTTCAAACTTTTTTTTTTTTTTGAGACAGGGTTTCTCTGTGTAATGGCCCTGGCTGTCCTGGAACTCACTCTGTAGACCAGGCTGGCCTCGAACTCACAGAGATACATCTGCCTCTGCCTCCCGAGTGCTGGGATTAAAGGTGTGCGCCACTACCGCCCGGCTTCCAGTGTAATTTTTAACGTGTGTGTTATGACACTGGTCTGAAAAGCACAGGCTCCATTTCTTCCTAGAACAGGATCTGACTAGACAGAAAATCCAGAGACTATGTCACAGTTTTAGTAAAAACATCAAGTGGGGTTCATTAATTTCTGTTTTTTTCACCTCCAGCAGACTGAATTTGAGAGTTTTCTTTGGAAACCATATTGTGATTGGCACAGAGCACACCAGCCACATAAACCTCACGAGCCACAATGCACTAGACTGCAGTGAACATTTCTTTGTCAGAAGGACTGGCAGTGGCGTGATTCTAGTAGGATCCTTACTGGGTACCACCCACGCTCTCCCACCTGCTTCGCTGTGGCTCAACCATTCCACAACCAGGATGGTGGGCCTCAGGAAACCACTTGCGATATCTCTGGGGAGAAGCGCTCTGTGTTCCGGCTGTGCATCCAGCAGGCAACTGCTTATTATTGTTGTGGATGTCATTATCATTAATTTTGAATGCATTAGAGGGAGGAGGGGGTGAGGAGGCAAATCATGGAAGGGTGGATGGAGATCATTGCATGCTGGGGTAGAGGGATGCCAGCTGGAAGTGAGAAACATTTTAAAAAGGAGAATTGAGAGGAAAAGAGAGAGAGAAAAAAAAACAGAGAAGCTCATGGAAGAGAAGCAGGTTTGAGTAGTAGAATCAGAGACAGAAATCAATGTGACATTTTCATTGTCCTAATGTGACCTGACTGTTCCTGGAGGAATGCCAACTTGTTCATTTCTGGGAGGCTAGAGGAGCAGAAGGAATGAGATGTTCCAGGTCTCTGTCCCCGTCACTCCTCAGTGACTCTCTAACCTTTGAGCCCAGAAGGTAGTTGAAGCCCGTGCAGAACAAAGCCTGCAGGAGCAGTAGGCTTCTCCCTCTGTTGGTGACTCATTTTGGCATGGACTCTGTCTTATGAAACTAATTTAGTTGCACTGGCCTGAACCCAGTCATAATTAATAACAGGATACCTGTTTATAAAGAAGGTCCAAGTGTTACCAACAAAGTACTGCCTGAGGCAGAGGCATGGGAAAACAGACAAAGGAAAAAAGAGTGCTGGGGCAGTGGCTTCTTGTATGTTATCCTTTAAGTGGCAGGAAGCTTGTGGAGGGCTTGTGAACACATTCACACATCAGTGCAGCCAAAGGGAACCAGTGTTTTCAGCTCCACCAGGGGCCAGACAGGGTTCGGAGCCTTTGCCATGTAACTCATGTAAACTCTCCACTTCCCTGTGCAGCCGCTGTTATTATCCCCCTTTCCACAGAGGCTGGGGAAATAGCTTGTTTGGTATAAGCTTGGTGAGTTTAAACTGGGCCTACATGACTTGAATCCCAGCATGTTTTTAACTGCAAAATTGCCATAAAAAAATCTTGGTTATGCATCAAGAGATGTAGCTTGTCTGTGTATTTAAAAGCAAGTAGTCAAGGCCTTCTACTGAAGTCATTATTTCTTTGTGGGATGTACCTTAGTCTTAAAATCCTAAAGTATCAATTTGTTCTTCAGCTTTACAAAGCACCAAATGATTTTGTGGTCTGAAGAAAATGGAAGGAAAGGAACGGGCTTTAAAGGAAGAGAAAACCTTGAACCTTGTGTGTGTGTGTGCGCGCGTGTGTGCATGTGCGTGTGCGTGTGCGTGTGTGTGTGTGTGTGTGTGTGTGTGTGTGTGTGTGTGTGTGTTCTGTTTTGAGACAGGTCTCATTTTGTAACCAAGTCTGGCTGGGAACTCGATATGTTGTCCACATTAACCAACTCACAGCCATACTCTTGCCTTGAGGATAGATTTGGGTTTGTTGTAGAGGGTGGAATGAACAAGGGTCATAAACAGCACAGACATACTGTTTTCTTCCAGTTTACTCTGTCCTGGGTGCCTTGAATTTTAGCTGGACATGGCCTAGAGTCATCTGAAAAAAGCCTTAATTGAAGAATTGCCTAGATCAGCTTGGCCTATGGGCATGTCTACGGAGACTGTCTTGACTTTATTTGAAGTAGGAGAGTGTATCAGTTACTTTTCTGTTGCTATAATAAAACACAACAATCAAAGGGCCGATTTTGATTTATAAGTTAAAGAAGAGTTCACAATGGCTGGGAAGGGCTGGCATGGCAGCAGGAGCAGGAAGCTGGCTGGTAGCACTTTTCTTCACACACAGGAAAGAAGGGAAGGGGAAGTGGGGAGGGAAGCGAGAAGAAGGGAGGGAGAGAGAAACAGGAAACAGGGCCAGACAACAAGCACTCAAAGCCCACTCCTGTGACATACTTCCTCTAACAAGGCTCCACCTCCTAAGGGTTCTATAGCACACCTCCCACCTCTCAAACAGTTCTACCAACCGGAGAACACGTTCAAATGCATGAGCCTATGGTGGACATTTCTCTTTCAAATCACCCCAGAGGGCCTAGTCCACTGTGGGTGGTACTATCCCTAGGCAGGTGGTCCTGGGCTGCTAGCTAAGCATGAGCTCGGGAGAGAGCCAGCAATCAGTTATTGCTTTGGGGATTCTGCTTCAAGTTTCTGCCCTGTCTTCCCCCAGTGACCCCTGCGTTCTGGAAGAGCAAGCCATGTGAACCCATTCCTCCCCTGTTGCTTCCGGTCACATGTTCTGTTGCAGCAACAGAAAGAGCCTAGAGCACTCTTCACAGTTTCATACAATTCACTGTTTCCAGATTTTTTCCAAATTATTCTTTGCAGAACATTGAGTTTTCTGAGAGATGGAATTAAAAACATTTTTCATGATTAGATATGTCAGCCTGAAGTAAGTCACTATTTCCTTTTTTTGTTAGCACCCCCACCCCCCATCTCACCACCAGGTTCACAGATCAATTCCAGGAAGGTGAAGCAACTCACCGTAGAAAGTTAAAACCATTTAGATGGAAAAATAATTTTTATTCTGATTTATGTAGTAGGATTTTACCTTCTTGTCTTCAAGCAATTAGGCTTTACCAGACAACTTACTGCAGGCTGAGCATCCTCATTCTGAATATTCCAAATATGAATGCTCTAAAAAGTGAAATTTTTATCACCAATAAGATGCCACAGCTGAAAAATTACAGACTACAAAACTTGCTTCATGCACAAAATTATTAAAAAATACTACATGCCTTTACCTCCAATCCAAATGTAAGTTGTATATGAAACATAAATATTTATGCTTGGGTCTCACACATGCTGTGTCTCATTTTCTATATGGAAATCTGAAATAATTTCATAAACCTGAAATGCTTTTGGTCATCAACGTCTCGGATTTCGGACCCTTGACCTGTATGGACAACAACATAGAAGTAGAAGCAAGGCCTACATTTCTAGGTTTGGAAATCAGAAAAGTGTAGCTAGAGTTTTCCTTCCTGGCCCACAGTCAGGACAAATCTCTGTCACCCGCCAGTCCCACAGCTGCTCAGACCCGACCAAGGAAACACAGAGAGACTTATATTGCTTACAAACTGTATGGCCGTGGCAGGCTTCTTGCTAACTGTTTTTATAGCTTAAATTAATCTATTTCCATAAATCTATACCTTGCCACATGGCTCGTGGCTTACCGACATCTTCACATGCTACTTGTCATGGCGGCGGCTGGCAGTGTCTCTCTCCACCTTCCTGTTCTCTCAATTCTCCTCTCTGTTAGTCCCGCCTATACTTCCTGTCTGGCTACTGGCCAATCAGTGTTTTATTTATTGACCAATCAGCAACACATTTGACATATAGACCATCCCACAGCAGAAAAGATTTGATATACCTCTTCTATGTTCTCAGGAAAAGGAGCGGCTGTCGTGGGTAGCCATTCCAGCTTTGATCTGGAAGTTCCAACCCCCACTGAGGCTTGGCAACTGTCACGCCTACAAGGCGGGACCAAGGGAGGTGCCGAGAGACCCAAGATCAGGATGGGCCAGTGCGTGGACGGTGGAGGTTGACCGAGCAGAGCTCCAGAGAACACCGCTGGACTGCGATACACCTTCCCCAGACCCCGCGACCTACCTATCCCTTCATTTGTAAGTTACCCACTAAATAAATCTTCCTTTTAACTATGTGGAGTGGCCTTAATAATTTCGCCAATAAGCGACGACTCTGTGTGGCAGCAGTCCACATGACGTTATCTGGAGGATGTGGTAACCTCCAGATCATGAGCACACTTCCTTTTCAGGATAAGTGGAACAGAACGGTACCCTGCCTAATACTTGACAGATATGGAGCAGGAACAAGAAACGAACTTTTGAGTGACTACAGTTTTTCTTTTTTTAGAAGTATTTGTCACAAAGCATCTACCCCATTCTAGCCCACACAACCAGTTCATCATTTCCCCATGCCAGGCATTGCTCTATACCTCCTGTCTCTGTTTCCTCACCACCGAATCCATGAAGCCAGTTTTTGATTTGATAGAAGTAAACTCTACTGTGGTTGTAGGGATCAAACCCAAGGCCTTGCACTTGTTAGAAATCACTCTAGTAACCGAGTTACAACTCCAGCCACTCAAGATCTAAGAATAAAAAGTAAAATAATAAGGAATGTAGGGGAAATGTGGGAAAATAATATCTTAACTGTATGAAGTATTGCTTATATATGACACACAAGTTCAAACTGTTAAGAAGAGTGTTAATAAATTTGACCACAACCTTTCTGTAAAATATCAGAAACAATTAGAAAAAAAGACAAAAGATACAAGAAATCTGTATGCATGCAGCTGTAAAAAGATTAGTATCCAACATATATAAAGAATATCTACAAATTGGTTATGGTAAAGAAACATAGCTGTATAGAAAGCAAGGCAAAGCCCATGAAAACTAATTCACAGAATTAGAAACTGAATGTTAATTTAAAAAACAGATTCACAAGTTGCTACTATGTAGAAATAAACGTCCATGGCACAGCTAGTGAAAAATAAAACACACACAGACACACAGACACACATACACACACACACACACACACACACACACACACACACACACACCACACCACAGTCCTGATGACACTTACTGGAGAGGCTGGGTACCACTAGTGGTGCGGTAAGAGGATGCTGAGCTAACCCAACAATTAGGCTTTCGGGGAGAAACCAACGTTTATAAGGTGGTACATGGACTGGAGAGATGGCTCAGCCTTTCAAGGCTAGGTTCACAACCAAAAATATAAAGTGGCACATATGTAGTAATACACTAATACTACATTGTGGAGCTATACACATAAACCAAATTTGCAGGAATTAAAATAAAACATCTCACAAAAATTTTATTTGCTTTTGAAGTATTTTTAAAATTCATTCTTTGACAGTTTTGTGAATGTACGCAATGTACCCTAATCACATCCACCATAACTCCCCTGTCCCCTCCCCCAACACAAAAATATTTTTAAAAAGAAAAAAACAGTTTAAAGTACATAAATATATATTTACATTCATGAATACATTCTATAATTTTCATTTATATATTGTGGTATAACTAAATGTTATAATATACACACATTTATAATTTATATTATATTTAAATATGTAAAATACAAATGTTAAAAATATATGAAGCAATGGTATATTTTCTTAATGAAGATAATTTTCCAAAATGTATTGGGAATGATACTAAAACCTGAACGAACTGAAACTTCAGAAAATAAAATCTTTGGGCTGGGGACATGGCTCAGGGGTAAAACTCTTGTCACACCAGTGTGAGAAGCTGAGTTAGGATTCCTAGCGTGGCAGATGCCCTGTAATGCCAGCAAAGGGGAGGCAAACAGCTGAACTAAACAGCTCTGGGTTCAAGGGAGAGCTCCTGCCTCAATGTACAAGGAGAGCCATTGAGTAAGACACCCAATGACAGTCTCTGGCTTACACCCCACAACACACACATTTGCACACATACATACCTTTACCCACACACATGTGAACATTCATACACACATGCACACATACCTCACAACATATGCATATAAGAAAACAAAGTCTTGACTGGGCAGTGGGAGGGTGATCAGGAAGCAGGCTGTGCTAGGAGTTGGTCTTCAAGTGCTTGCTTCCTACTTTTCTGCTTCCAGTTGTCTTTTTTTTTTTTTTGTTTGTTTGTTTGTCTTGTTTGGGTGCTCTCTGGGATCCAGAGCAGGTGAAAGTAATCTGGAAATCAACTATCTGACATTCTGTCCCCTCCCCAAGTTATCTTCCTCCTTTCTAGTATGCAAAATGTCCCCAGCAAATGGAATGGTAATGAATTTGAGCTTTGGTGAAAGAAGACTGTCTATATAAAAATGTTTTGTTTGCTTTTTTTTTTCCGAGAAAGGGTCTCACTATTTGCTCTGGCTGCCTTTGCCTCCCCATTGCTGGGATTAAAGGTGTGCACCGCCAAACCTGGTTACCTACAAAACTCTTAAAGGAGACACTTTAGCAAGCTTTGTGAACTCTTCTGGAACGAAATATTTGAAAGGTAACAGGTATCTGTGGAAGGAAAGAGGTGAGAAAGATGGGCACTACCTGGGAAGAGCACAGGGTGGACCTGTGTGAGGTGTGCATGTGTTTGGGCTGACAAAGGTCAAGAGGAGAATTCATTTTCGATGGATGAGGAGAAGAGCTGAATGTCAGAGGGAAAGAAAAGGGAAAAGGAGAAACCTGTGGTTCAGTCTTCCAATAAAATGCATCTGTCACTGCCTTGTGGGTGTCTTAGCAGGAGCAGGGCTCATCCTGCTGTGTTCCCCATGGGGCTGTGTTCCTCATCGTCCATCCTTCTTGGTCACTCTGGATTTCCAAGCCTGACCTTTAGGAACGAAGCTTGTACCCCGCCCTGTGGCAGGTTACACGTGGCACTGCATGGAGAAAGTGACCAGCATTGCAAGTGGAACCAGAGAGGGATGCAGATAAGCGTGGAAAGAGGAAAATCTTGACGTGTGGAGCATCAACAGGAGAGGCGCTGAGTGCATAGTCTTTTGAGTGCCAAAGGGTTTGGGAAGAGGCAACAGTCTACTGCTTTGGGCTCTGAAAGCTAACGGTGACAGCCGAATCGTTGAGTTAGAAAAGACAATCCCTTTGAACGCATTCTTCTAAGACAAGTGCCAGATAAAAACATGAATAAATGCAACTGAAGTATATAACGGGAAACCTTTCTAAATGCATTGCAAGTAAAAATATCAGATGGAAAGACATTTCAATGAGGCTTGAGCTGGAATTTGTTTATGAAAATAGGGAAATGGGATTGGCGGAGACATTTTCCGTAAATGATGTATGTGAATAGAGTTTTAAGTACAGATAATTTATTTATTTTTGAGACAAGTTCTCATTATGTGGCTCTGGCTGGCCTAGATTTTCTATGTAAACCAGGCTGGTCTCAAACTCACAGAGATTAGCCTGCCTCTGCATCTGGAGTGCTGAGTTTAAAAGTGGGCACCACTATGCCTAGCCATGATATTTAAAAAAAATAGTATGGCATTATTTCCTTCCTTTCTAGAAGGAAAAAAATTTACAAGATGTAGATTCTGTAGTAAAAAAAAAACTTAGGAATCATAATAAAAATAAAAATAACAATGTGTGAAACTGCTAATTGAGTTTATTTAGGAAAGTACTAATCATTCTGTAGGACAGATGTATCTATGGATTTAATGTACTTTTTACTGTTTATTAATATGTGTCAGTATAAGGGAAATGAAACTCTACTTCTGTTCTTAATGCTAAAAGTTAAGTTGATAAGAGAAAAGTATGTAGATTTCATGTGTACATGGATGCGTCCACAGGCAGGTGAGGAACCTAAGAACCACTCAAGCCTAAATGCTCATACTGATCACACAGATGGTGCTCATCCAACAGTGGTGGTACGTCCTGGTATACCCAATGTAAGTTGGAAATGCTTAAGTTAAAAAAAATGCATCAGGCCTACCCAACCACAGCCAGGCAACACTCCTCTTAGAGTGCCAGTTATTTGCCCTCACGATTACATGGCTGACTGGTGGCTATTGTTCTCTGCTGCCCAGTGTGCTTCAAGATCTTGTAAGTTAAAAATTGATATTGGCTGTCATGGACAATGGGCTTAACTATGGGACTTGCTTCAGTCAATGGGATGCTAGCAGGCATAGACTGCTGTGGAACACTCTTTTTGTACACTGTGAATATTTTTTGTTCTCATTGGTTTTAAAAAAAAGGCTAACTGGCCAATAACTAGGCAGGCAGAGGTTATGGGGGACTTGAGGACAAAAAAAAAAAAAGCACAGGGAAGAAGGAGGGCAGAGTCACTAGCAAGATGCAGAGGAAGAAGGAGATGAGCATGCTGTGCTGAAGAAAGGTACCACTATGTGGTAGAGCGTAGATAAGAAATATGGGCTAATTTAAGTTGAAAGAGCTAGTTGGTAACAAGCCCAAGCTATCAGCCAATCATTTATAATTAATAATAAGTCTCTGTGTGGTTATTTGGGAGCTGGCTGGCAGGGCAGAGCTGACTGGTGGACAGAAAAACCCTCCCTACATAACACTAAGAAGGACACGAAATGACCTAATGTGGTGAAGTTTGTCTCTTTTGTACCTCTGCCCTTGTCACAGGTGTGCCTGAGCTCTCTTACTTGAGGGTAAGAGATATTTGGAAGAGCTCAGTGTCACCTAGCTGTTCTAGCCATGACCATCTTACATCAGACACTACCAGAGGACTCCAACCACACAAGCAGTAAACCATTACAGTTGGATGCTACTGAGGTTTTTTCAGACAATAAATACCAATACTGCATCTTTTCATGGATCTTACATTAAAGTGACTCCGAAGAGCCTAACATTCTAAGTAAAGAGGAATGTCCAATGTGGCTGAAACTAGACCTTTAAGTGGCAGACTTGCCTGAAGTGAATGCCAGGTTAGGCCAAGTGTATCGTGGTTGCAGAAACTGATTGTCTTCCAGTACCCATCGTTTTCATAATCCTCTGCTAATAGAACTCTTCAGTTTTAACTACGATCTTTGTTTTTCAAATAAAGACTACATTTTCTAGCCTTTGTGCAGCTAGATATGATATGATTGGATTCTGGCTCAAGTCATGCAATCAAAGGCATTATATTCTCTCCCTCAGGATCAAACCTAACCTTAGGGGCTCTGTACTCCAAAGCTTGGCTCCCTAAGTGATGCTTTGTCACTGGCTTTTCCTGATGAGCTCCCCAGGACCTCACCTACCAGTGCCATCCTCATGTTCTAGTGCACTGGTCTTCCTTGATAAGTGTAACACTTGTCCCTCATCAAAAAAGCTTCTCTTTACAGCAGGTGGAGAAGATAGAAATCTACAACTAGTCAAAACACAGATAACAACAGACCATGGGATGCCAGACTGCAGCTGATCCATATACAACACACCCACTACATCTAAAACTCAGGAAACAACATGGAAAGCCAGAAGATGAAGATGTCTGCTGTGAGACAGTGTGTTCTGTTTTAGTCCAGGGAAGCTGCACCCATGAAATCCCAGCAACAAACAAGACCTGCAACATGATAACACCAGTTGACATGCCAATGGGGATGGGAGAAATCCCACAAGGCTCTGCTCCTAGATGAAGATCTACAGGCAATTAATGGCTTCTGAGAGAGAGAGAGAGAGAGAGAGAGAGAGAGAGAGAGAGAGAGAGAGAGAGAGAGAGAGAGAGAGAGAATCAGTCTTCCCCAGGGATGAACACTCTAATTGGTTATCCAATCTCAAGTAGTCAGCCCTAAACACATATGCATACGAGCAACATTAAATTGAGTCAGCAAGTTTTTTTTTGTGTGTGTGTGTCTGTCTGTCTGTGTAACAATAAAAGTTAAGGAAGCAGTCAATAATTTGAGAGGGAGTAGGGGGTACACAGGAAGAATTGGAGGGAGGAGAGAAAGGAGGTAAAATGATGTATATACAGTAATCATGTATGAAATTCTCAAAAAAAAAAATAGCTGTGAAAAAAAGGTATCAGGTACAATTTCCAGACAATGTCCTCAAAAAACAAAAGAGTGTATTTTCAACTTTTTGTTTTTCTTCTTTCTGTAGTTGGAAGCAGATGTAAACACAGGAACTGGAGCAGTCATTTTAGACCAGAAATTGACAAGCCACTATTGAGGATAAGAGAATAATAAGAAAAATATAAGGTATTTGGCATACTCAACTACAGTACAAACCCTGGACCACCTATCCATACTTGAAATTGGAAGGGTGAAAATCTTTTGCATTAATTAATATATTGTATTTTAATGCTTCTTGCCATAGCTGCCCAGCCTGCATCTTGACTAATATATTCAGGTATCATGAAACATGGACAAATGAACAGGTACTTACTACTAGTGTGATAAATTTCCTCTGGCCCATTTGCTGTACCATTGGGCTTGCTGGAGATAATTGAATGGGATATAATTGTCCATTAGTTCAGTTAGATAGTTCTGAGATGCTGCAAAATATTATGATCTTCATATTAATTCCCTTTGTCTAGATCAAAATCATCAATTAACACTGAATCTCTCAGAGCAGTGCTTACTTTAGTAATAAATAAATTGAATCAATGATACTGTTGGGAGTTATATCAGTGAGAAATATATTGAGGTATAAATCTAGACCAAAAGTTATTTCTCTATGGCCAGAAAGCTTTCAATTTAGGAGAAGAAATTAGATATAAAATTATAAGATTCCTTCACTCTCAAAAGTTGATCTATGCTGTGAACTTAGCTTCTCCTGAGAACCCATATCTGTGTTGAATACAGCAGGCTAATGGGCTGACAAGACTTCCTGATTCTGAGTATGGAATGTTGCAGAGAAGCAGACAGATGATCTTTGTCTAGCTACAGTCTCCTTGCCAGCCATTTGCTATGACCTCCACACTGATCTAACGTCTTGGTGACTATTACATAAACCTTTTGGGAGGTATTGCTGAAATCACTCCACCTTCCACCAACCCTAGATGTATGTGGGAGAGTTCCCCACCCTACTATAATCTGCCTACCTGAAGTTTCCACCAACGTATTTGATGGAAAGTATTGATTTATGACTTGATTTTGTCCTGTGACTGCAGAAGTCTATGGAGCATCTTCCACAATAGACAGTTAGCAGACTACTTTAACAGTGGCTATGAAGGTGTGAAATTCAAGTAACATGATGCCATAATTTGCAAGTGTCACACATCCCTTGATAATGAGGACACATTCTGAAAAATGCACCTTTGGGCAGTTTTGTCATTGTGTGAACATTGCACTAGCACACACAAATGGTAACACTACACAACAAGGTTATACATATGCAGTTTAGCATGGGTTTAAACTAGATACAGAGGAAAATGATGCCATTGAGATACATGGAAAATGTAGGACTTCTGCTGGTTCTCCAGTGAAATGTTTTTCTTTTGTATAGAAGTATATACTCTAGAATAATAAAATGTATACTATAGTAAATACATAAGTCAGTAGTGTAGTTGCTAAGTATTTTCAATATTATATACCATATGTAATCATAGCTACTATCCTTTCATATAAGCAACTGTGAAGTAGGTTTGCTGACACTGACATCATCACGTCTCCAAACGTGAGCAATGTGTTGCTCTATGACATCATAACAGCTGTCACCATCATTAGGTGATAGTAGCTCTTCAGTTCCACTGTGATCTTATGGGACCACCATCATATAGTCTGCCCCACTGTTGGCCAGAATGTCCTTACATGGTGAATCAACTGCTGTCATGGTGTAGATGTTTCCTTCAGGCATAACATGACTGTTGCCATCATGCTGCAGAGACTGGTGTGGTGACCTGCAGAATGTCTTGGTTCCTTGGTCATATAATAAATAAGCAAAACAATACAGTGATAGCTAGATCCATGGCAACAGTAATGGGGTTGTTAACACTTTGTAGTAGAAGGAGATCATCACACGTTCATCTGAGAATCTAGCCATTACTCCTGCCCCACCTACCCATGGTCCCCAGTGAGCTCTAGTGTATAGGAGGTATAAGGTCCATGAGGGTGGGATTTCACTGACTCGGTTTTTGTGAGCTCTAGTGTATAGGAGGTATAAGGTCCATGAGGGTGGGATTCTGCTGACTCAGTGTTCATAAGCTCACCGCTCATGCTGGGGTGGGACTTTTCAGTGATGTGGCTGCTCTCTCTCAAGTCACTCATGTTCCTGTGAGTATCCCATCACTGATGCTTCTGTAAGAGCCCCAGGTGGACTCACTGGTTTACCAAGCTGGATTTGGACAGAATTGTCTCTTTGGTTCATCATTGGCATTCTATTTGGGGGTGAATAGTCATTTGTGGACATCTCCCCAGGAAAAATCCAGGTTCCACTGTTTTAGAAGTGCTAGATAAAATGTGACAAAAATAGTCTCAGATATGTAACTAAGTTCATAGTATAGAATAAGAACTGTCCGAGAGAAAGAGAAAGGCTGGAGAGATGGCTCAGTCGTTAAGAATACTGGCTGCTCTTCTAGAGAACTCAGATTTGGTTCCCAGCACCTTCTCATAACTCCGGCTTCAGGAGATCTAACGCCCTCTTCTGGCCTTCACAGGCACATGTGGTGCACATACATTTAGGCAAACATTTATATGCATTAAATATTTATATATATATATGTATTAGAAAAGTGACAAATAAAACCAAGAAAGTGAAAAGGGGCAGGGGGAAAGCTTTGAGTTAGAATATATGTGTGCTTAACAATAAGTTAAGAATTTTTAAAATGTGACTTTTTTCAATTTTTTGCTGAGAAAAAAAGTTCCACATTATTTTATGGAAAATCATACAATTTTAGCTTACTTACCAAAGAATATGGCTTCTGTCACCTATGTATGTATGTATGTATGTATATATGTATCTGTCTGCCTGTCTGTCTGTTACCTGTCTATCAATTACATTTATCTACTACTATCTACCTATCTAATCTACAAGTTATCTATCTGTCATTTATCTCCTGGGCCTAATGATTTTTTTGGTATTAGTTTAATTTAAATTTGATATGAGTTTTAAAATCACATTGAGTCCCTGGAAGAAAACAATGTGTTTGTTTTTGCACTTTGTTTGGACCTGAATGTATTTAAAAATCTTGATTCTGAAATATTACAGAAAGGTGTTGGTTTTCAGACAATCCAGCCATAGGATGAGGAGCAAGAGAAACAACCCTATGTGTGTGTGGGGTGGGTGGGCATCACAAGTATGAAATTATTTGTGGTTTGAAAGGTCAAATTTTGAATCTTATTAGAAATCTATATTGTTTGGATGAGAAATCAGACTTCTGTAACTGAAATTTGGGCTTTTGACAATTCTTGAGGCTAAGGGTCATAGTTTTAGATAAATACCCCAGATTTGGTAGGGAGCTGTTGGTATCATCTGGCCCTTTCTCGGTAAAGACTGAAGAAAGGTCATTGTGACTTGAATCCGAAAGTCCTCCACAGGCTCATCCCCGCATGGTAGCACTATTTTGGTTGGCTATGGAGCCCTTAGGAGGTGAGCCCGCTCTGATAGAAGTAGGTCACTAGGGGTGGGCCTTAGAAGGTTTTAACCTCTGGTTCTGGCCCCTCTTCCCTCCTTTGCTTCCATGTGGACAGCTGTCCGCAGCCTCACACCGCTCCATGGATGTGGATGAGTACTTTGCCAGTATTTCTCAGACTGTGTGAACAGTCCCACCCACAGCCCTTTCTGAAAGACTAAAACTTACCAAACCTCAAAGCAGCTGTCGCCTGCCGTACAACCGAGTGCGGGGCAGTAGTAAGCATGGGTAAGAAAATAGGTCAGGATGGAGAAGTTCCAGAATTCCATAAATACAGTCAATAGGAAAATCAGCAAGGATGAATGAAACCCTCCCAGAGGAAAGCATAACAATAAAAATAAGGACAGAACTCTGGGAGGTATGGCTCAAGGCCTTGGGAGGATTCAGTAAGGAGAGGGAGAGGGAGAGGGAGAGGGAGAGGGAGAGGGAGGAGAGGGAGAGGGAGAGGGAGAGGGAGAGGGAGGAGAGGGAGAGGGAGAGGGAGAGGGAGAGGGAGAGGGAGAGAGAGAGACAGAGACAGAGAGAGAGAGAGAGAGAGAGAGAGAGAGAGAGAGAGAGAGAGAGAGAGAGAGAGAGAGAGAGAGAACAGAGGACAGAGGGAGAAGGAGGGAGAAGGAGGAAGGGAGGGAGGGAGAGAATAACAGAAATGTTTGCTGCGTCAGTACAGTTAATTAGAATTTTATTGTTGGAGCTGAAAATCAGGATGTTCTTACTGATTTCTGTGAAAGTGGGAATGAGAAGTTGGCTGCAAAGGAAAAAGGCATGAGGTGAGGAGGTGGAAGTGGGCATCAAGCCCACCTCAGACTCCGAAGTGCGTCAAAATCATTTTTTAAATGGTGCAGTATGCATATTTAAATTTCTTTTCCTAGAGTACATTTTCTCATTAGCAATTTCCACAGTGAGAAAATATTTTCTTGTGGTTTTATATTTGTGGACAGTTTATTTTAGGACAAGTCAAACACATTTGAGGATTACATCTGTTTGAAATCTGTCATATTTTGATACATCTATGAGGTAGACAGAGGTCCCTGGATAAAACTTCTATAAATTCAGAAGCGTTCCTGGCTTTCCACCCTTGGAGTTAAAAATCTGTAATGTGAGGCAACTCCCCTGACTTACAGATTTCCCTAGAGAGGTGATCATTAGCAGCTGGTGTCAAGTGAACAGAGAGAGAGAGAGAGAGAGAGAGAGAGAGAGAGAGAGAGAGAGAGAGTTTGCAAAGCTTAAAACATTTTCTAATTTTATGCCAAGTCTTCACTCACAAATGGAGCTTTTTGCTTTGTCTGTTATTCCCAAGACTGATGCAGAAGTCTGACCAAGTGTTGATAGTAATAACTATGTCTGTGATCACAGCTCTGGGAAGATGGATACAGATGAATCCCTGGGGCTTGCTGCTCAGCCAGTCTAGCCTAGTCAGCAAGCTCCAGATTTAGTGGATTATTACCTCAAAAATTTATTATTGTCTCAAATAATGAGGTGGAGAGTAATTGATAAAGACACAAGCATAAACCCTGTCACATGTATGCCCCACACAAACACATACACACACTCACACATGTGCACATACACAAAGAAACTGAAATAAAAAACTGGCCCTGGGGTTGGAGAGTTGGCTCAGCAGTTTAAACTTGTTGCTCTTGTAGAGGACCTGGGTTTGATTGCCAGCACTTACATGGTCGCTCACAACCATCTGTAACTCTGGTCCCAGCGAATCTGAAGCCTTCTTCTGACCATCATAAGCACCAGGCACACACATAGTACACACATCTAGTGTGCATATGTACACGAAGGTGAGACACACTCATAAAACAATAAAATAAATAAATCCAAAATTATTTTTTAAATAGAGTGAGGGAGCTAGCTCACTTGCTACTTAAGTGTGAGCCCTAGAATTTGGATTCTCAGCACCAATATAAATTCAGGTGGCTGTGGCAGCCTGCCTGCAAGTCTAGTCCTCAGAAAACAGAGAGGGCATCCCCAGAGCAAGACAGTGAGTTAGACGACTGAGTAGGGGAGTTCTGGGCTCAGCTGAGAGACCCTGCCCCAAAGAACAAGATGGAAAGTGATGGAGGAAGACTTAATTTCAGGCCTCCATGTGCATGTGTACACACATGTGTGCTGAGTTAGTGGCTGTGATCTTCCAGCTCACAAGACTTACAACATAGCTAGACATTACTTATGAATGTCTTGCAATGTGTGTGTGTGTGTGTGTGTGTGTGTGTGTGTGTGTGTGTGTGTTTGTGTGGTGTACATGTGTGCCCACCAAATGACTTGCCTGTAGTTTCCTTTTTATCAGGGGATGAACTGCCTTTCATTTGAGGCAAATAAGCCTATTATCAATTCTTTTTTATCTTGTAGTAGATAACCTTATATTTATTGAAAACTATATTCACAATGTTAGGGCAAGACATGTACAATAAGACTGATGACTACAAGGCTTTAGATCTGTATTATAAGAGATCTACTATTATCAGTTCTTAAGATGTTAAGCCCAGAAAGTCAGAGATTGCACAGGACAGCCACTGCTTTGCGGGTGCCCTCAGTGACAGCTGAAAATGCGAAGCCCAGAGAAGGTCAAAGCTGTCAGTGCCCCAGGCCTGCTTCAGCAGCTTTCTGTGATGTGTCCCCAAGAACACAGTAACAACACATCCAAAGCCACAGTGACTGTGGAGAGAAAGGACTGCAACCAGGTAGTTGTCCATTGTAGAGCAAGGATTTTGAGATGTTGCTGCAAGCAGGCCTAAGAGCAGACTACTGACATCCTTCTCACTAGTCCAATGGAAAGATATCATCTTGGAACCAGACAGCTTGGTGGCAGATGTGGATACTGGGCTACACATCATCCTGGGGTAGGTTGGTCCAAGAGAAATTCGAGATATAAGCAGACTTGACTAGCGGGACTTAGAGCAGCAGGGCTCAGCTTCCTCAGGCACCTCAGAGGACTTTTAGCGTTAAGATAATGGCCATGTTGCTTTTGAAAGCAAACTCCTTTTGATGTAAAATAAAAGAAAGGTTTGTGGGTCCCATTCTTGGACAAGCTAATTCAGTTTAACCAGTAGCTAGAAAATCACATGCATACAAGCATTCTGCTTTCAACAATGTTTGAGTCTATAATTTTAAATAAATGCCAATGCAAAAGAGTGGAGATGTGGAGGGAGGGCCCCAAGAGTTTGGGGAGGTGAACAACACATTGTAGTTTCAACCTTGTTTCTTTGAAGAAGTTTCCCTTCTAGACAGTAACAGTGCTGATGACCTGACACAAATTACAACATCACTTTTATTGTAAATTATTTAATTGGTCATGGCATAAATTAGTCTCATATGAATTTGGGTGATTGACATAGTGATCTAACGTATCCCAGGATCTGATGATGCTTCGGTAACTGGATGCTGATATTTTAGCCCTCCACCAATAAATGTTTCTTGGTTCTTTTAAAAGATTTATTCCCCCCCCCCCCGTGTGTGTGTGTGTGTGTGTGTGTGTGTGTGTGTGTGTGTGTGCACTATCCTCAGAGGCCAGAAGAGTTTGTGGAATATTTTTTGGTTGTGAGCCTAGCCTTTAACGGCTGAGCCATCTCTCCAGCCCATAGTTTGTGGAATATTTTTAAGCTGGAATTACAGGCAGTTGTGAGCTGCCCCATGTGAGTGCAGGGAACCAAATCCAGGTCTTTTGAGTATGCACTCTTAACCACTGATCCATCTTTCTCCATCCCTGATAGTTATTGATTGAAATTCTGCAGAGTCTAGAAACAAGTATTTGTGTATTAGAAGCATTTTCAGAATTCTTACTTATTCTTCTTTTATCGCCTGCTTTTTCTGCTGGCCAAGAATGTAGATTACTAGTGATTGTCTCTAGGCAATTGGAAAAATGTACCTATATGGATTTCAGTGTTTGCAAAAGGAAAAGGGACCTTTCACTGCTGTCACATCATGGAGATCCTTTGCGCCTAAAGTCTTACTGTCTTACCCTTCTTTTTCACTAAAATATGCTAATTAAGTTTCCTGGATAACTCTAAAATCCACACTTAATTAAATATTTGACTATGAAACATTAGAGATTACTCTCCCTTTCCTAATGTGGGTTCTGTCTGTCTATTCACACATTATCACACATACACATATTCTTGCTGGTTTTGTTGTATTTCGTTTTTTGAGAGAGAGGCTCACATAGTGCAGACTGACCTTTAACTCTGTAGCTAGGCTGGACTTGAGCTCCTGATCTATTTGCTTCCCAGCTGCTGGGATTACAGGCGTGCACGGTCTCAGCTGATGCTCCCTGTTGTCCTTTGTACAGCTTAATTGTGGGTGATCAAAATGTATCTGTTTTTCTGTATTACCACAAGTCTCCTCTAACTCCACTACTACAAATGTAAACAATATGCCAACTGTTTAGAAATCACTGATATCCAGCTTTGCCTCTTGTTTTAGTTACTGTCTTCTACATCTTATCCATTGCTTGACTTTCCAACTTGGTTAGCACAAAACCAGCTTGCTGTGTAGGTTGGGCTAGCCTTGAACTTGCAAATTCACAGCTCTCCTACCTTAACCTCTCAAGTACTGGGATTATAGGCATGCATTACCATGCCCAACATAAAAGTATTTTTTTTAAAGTTAGGTTTATGTAGGCATAAATTTTGTCTAATATTGTTATTTGTTTTGTTTGGAGGGGAAGATTCACAATTGCATAAGTAAAATTAGAAACATGCCAAATCTCTTTTCCAGGTTGTTTTTTTTAGAGACACAATAGCAAGAGACATAACAGTCAGGCACAAATGGTTGTGACATGGACCGTTGCTGGAAGGTTGGTGTAGATGTTAACCTACTCGCAGGATAGGCGCCTCATTTTCTTGCACACAGCTGGTGCTGTTCCTAGTCCTTTGTAACCATCCATTTGTGGCAGGCACCGAAGTATCAAGCAATGTTGTTGCTAGCTATCCTACTGAAGACAAGTTTATACATTTTTGTAGAGTAGAAAAACCATGTGAACTTGAGAAAGTCAAGGAGTTGGTTATACACCGCTTCTTTGTCGTTGTGTTGTCCTTGAGCATAGTTGTAAGTCTAGGATATTTTAGGTGTCTGGTTAAGAGAGAATGGACTGACCTAACGAGACGATAACATTGACTTCATCCAGGTACAAGCACACGGGTACAATTGGTACATTCCTAAACAACAACAATGGTACTCAAGATAATGGACAGGTGTCGGAGGTAGGGCAAACTTCACCCTAAAACACATTTGTATGTCTTTTTCTTTTTCTTTTCTTTTGTTTTTCTGAGAGTGGTATACTGAAGATTAAACCTAGGGCCTCACAAATGCTAGGCAAGTGCTCTACCAATAAGCCACATACCTAGCCCTCTCTCCTTTTTCCTCTTTTTTTTCTTTATTTTGAGATAGTCATTAAATTATACAGCTTGGCTTTGAACTCACATTGTAGTCCAGGCAGATTTTTAACTTGTGATCCTGCTGCCTCAGGCTCCTGAGTAGCAAAGATTTGAAGCCTGCACAAAACTCACTCCTTTGAAGTACATAATTCAATGAGTTTTGACAAATGTGTACAATCACATAGTCACCAATATGATAAGTGTGTAGATTACTTCCAGAACACCAAAACACTATCTTGTGCAGTCAGTTCCTTCCTCCAATCCTTGTGCCCTGGCATCTTTTCCAGTCCCCACGATTTCGTCTTTTCTAGAATGTGACGTGAATGGAGGAGTCATCTGGTGTACAAACCTCTGTACGCAACTGCTTTCACTTTTGTTGTTGAATTGTAGTCCAGGATGTGGCTGTGCCTGGTGTACTATAACTTATTTAACTCTAACTAGTTAATTGATAGATACTAGATTCGTAACATTTGGGGAGCTATATTAAAAAGCATTTGCCCCCAGTTCTTCACTTGGGTATGTTTTCTTTGCAAGAGCATCTGGAATCTCAATCTGTCTTTTCAGATTTACCTCCCATCTCTTACTTTAGGGTCACACTAGGCTTCTGCATTATTTATCATCCCTCACATGACTTACCCTTTGAGACTTTCTCTTTCTATTTATGCCATTAACTTAAATAGGATTCATCTAGCTAAATATGATTACTTACTAGGTATAAACAACTGATCTACAGACAAGTATCTTTTAATGATCAAGTTTTATCAATTCCTTGGTTTTGAAGAGTAAGCAGTTCCAGCCAGTGAAGGATACTGGCTCTGTCTTAAAGAATTTGTGTAATATTTTTGACCTTATTGCCTGAAGAGTTCCTGTCCCCAGAAAAGTCTCATATATAATAGGTGCTTAATAAATGCTTATTTAATATTTTAACTGGCAAGAATGGAATGGATGATGGAATAGAAGACAGTACAGCGAGTTTACTTTTAGATACACAGACATAGGCAGCATGGGAATATGGGATGAGAACTAAAGAGAGATCGTGTTAGAAGACTTATCTCAGAGCAGCATTTGAATGGAGGTGGTAGCTGATGTCTAGTAAAGGAATGAGCTCCTGTAGGGAGAAAGAAAAGAATGAAGCAAGAGATAGCTGAGCAATCTTTGGGGGAATGCAGACATCTCACAGCAGTTGGCTGTAGTAGGATTGAGATAATTAAAGAATGTACAGAGCAGAAGCAGTAGGGGATAGAAAAATAAGCAGGACATGGGTGACACAGTGAAGAGTCAATGAGGAAATACAGTGCTTGCTGGGGTCTCCATATGTATCCCTGACTCTCCTGGAACTCACTATATAGACCAGGCTGGCCTAGAACTCACAGACATTCACCTGCTTCTGTCTCCCGAGTGCTGGAATTACAGCACAGCACCACACACAGTCTCTGCCTACTACTAATTTTGGTAGACTCTCAGGGGCTACACAGTAAGATCCCGGGGAGAGAGAGAGAGAGAGAGAGAGAGAGAGAGAGAGAGAGAGAGAGAGAGAGAGACAGAGAGACAGAGAGAGAGACAGAGAGAGAGACAGAGAGAGAGGGAGAGAGAGGAAACCTATATACAGCATACATAATTTGCTTCATTCTCTATGAATAAAAATATTTTTCTCTGGTCAATGAGATAGCTTATAGCTTATGCTCAGGTAATTTAACAATTAATAGTCCAATTAACATTAATACAGCTAGATATTAGTGTCACTGGTAAAAATATGGAGACAATGAAGACATTTTATTCTATGTGTGATATTTTTCTGTGTCTACTTTGTTTACTCTTCATATCCAGAATCTAGGTTAGTCCATGGTAGATACTCTGCATTCAATAAACACTTATTGATTGCATTAAATCAAATTTAGATCTGCTCAACTTCAAAACTCATGCTTTTTACACAATCTCTTACTGAATGATGTTATGTGGTATTTTATTGAATGATATCTTATTGAATGAGACAGAGACCAGGGAAGGTTACAGTTTGAATAAGAAATTAATGCCAAATCATTTAGAGATATTGAGTCACCCATGGATTGAGAAGAGGCTCTTGAATTTCTGTGTGGAGGTGATCATTTGAAATTGAAGAAGAGCATTTTTGCACTGGAAAGATGGGTCTGTGGTTAAGAGTGTATGCTGCTCTTGTGGTGGGGGGCTCAGAGAATGAGGGAAAAAGAAAACAGGAAATAACTATGTGGGCTGTACAGACTTCACCACCCCTCTTGCCTGTGAGGGTTCCAAGAGTCTTTGAAGGAAGGACAAGGAGGCCACCATGCAGTATAACTTCTGCCAAAATGCTTACCTAAGACTTTACTACATCCCCAGAGTGGTCCTCCCTTCTTCAACATCCAGACCATCATTAGAATCCTACATTAAGGTTTTAAAGTAACCAACAAAATTATAACTGACCAAATATGGGAGACAACAAAGCAAAAATTATACCAAGAGCTCTGTCTCGCTGTACTTGGGGCTCAGTTTTTTGTTTTTGTTTTTTGTTTTGTTTTTTCTAGAAAAATGGTTCATTCGAGTGTGTGCATGTACATTAAAGCTGTTTTCCTGGGGGAGTCTTCAGTGCCCCATCTCTTTGTTCAGAATCCCACAACACTTCTGCAGAGGATCCCCGTTCTGTTCCAAACACTCACATTGGGAGGCTCACAACTACCTGTAACTCCAGTTCCAGGGGATCTGATGCCCTTCTGTGGCCCCTGTGGACTCTGCACTCACATGGTGCATATAACACTCACTCATACATACATATATACATGAAATAAATAAGTTAATTAATTAGAGCATTTTCTAAAAGGGAGATTTTTAAGTGAGAATGTAACAGCTGGAAAAATATCCTTATCCTATGAACCCTGGGATTGAAAACCATTTCCTATATAGTAACAACAGTGTTGAGATTGTTGTAATATCTTACTTCTCTGCAGTACAGATTTCCTGTAGAGGCATCATACACCAGCTAACTGTGTGTGATGTCAGGGCTGACATGCTTAGCTTCAAAAAATGACTCAATGGTGTTTCCTCATTAGGCACAAGAGCTTCCCACTACTGGAAGATGGAATTTTATCTTGTTTTGAATTTGGAATTTCCTCCAGAAGCTCATACATTCCAGCACTTAGTCCCTGGTGGTGGTGCTGTTATGAAAGGTTTAGGAGGTGGAGGCTTGTTGGGGGAAGTCAGTCACTGGGGATGGGCCTCACTTCCTGTCTGTTTCCTGACTACAGGTGCAAGGTGACCCGCAACCTCAGACTCCTGCCACCACACCTTCCCTTCTGTGATGGACTGGATCCCTTCCTACCATAAGCCACAATAAACTTTTCACCTCTTATTTTGTCTCTTGTTAAGTATTTGGCATGAAAATATTATAAGTAACTAATGTAGACTTCAAATACAGTCTTTCAAAGAAAGCCACTCATAAAAATCCTCCTCTACTTCCATGTTTATTCTTTTTATGCTGTCAGTATGATGTAGGGATTCAAATTGTTCTTCATTAACTAGCTAAAGTAATTCTTCAGTGATCTGGTGTGTCCTTTGGGACAAAATATCATTGTATTGATGCCTCCACTGAGATGCACAGCATCTGGCTACAGCAGCAAATATTTGCATTGGAGTGTGATGTGTGCTGTGTAAGAGGAAAAGAGGGACCACAGCAAAGGAAGCAGCGAGCCAGTTTCACCAGGGGCAGGGATATGGTCAGGCAGAACTTCACGGGACGTGTGATGCTGGCCTTGAGTGCTAGATGGCAGGCGGTGGGGCTCGGGGAGAGCTTAGAAGTGAAGTGGCACACAGTGCTTCTGCAGCCGTGACTCATTTACAGGGTTATTTCTGAGCCGTTTCAGCACTGTGGTACCTGCAAACCCACGGCACTGTCGGTCTGTGTTTGGTGGGCTAACTCTGCTCTCCCCACCCCTGCCTCTCTCTTCTTTTGGTTTACATAAGAGGTATTTCTACTGCCGCTGCTTCTGTCTGACTTTGTGATTTGCTTGTGTGCAGTCAGTGGAAAATAAAAAGAAATGGCTTAGGAATACAAAGGAGGCAGTGTTTGGGTCTAGGGGAAAAAGCTTTTCAAGAACCAGTGATGGGAAGGGTTACTGTTAAAGGGGAGGAGGCTTATCCAGATGTTTTTATGCTGGCTGAACTGCTTCATGTAGGCAAGTAGAGTCATAGGCATAGTTTAGTCTGTCAAAATAAAGTCTCACAGGTTAAGCCAAAACCCGTAACATTAATACAAATGTGGCAATAAAGTAATATTTCAAGTTGAATATTAGGCCATGCAGCTAGGATAGAAGAATGCTAAGGGTGATTGTCATTGTGGTGGTCATAGAGGGCTGTGTTTAAGGTGAATGGGAGGTGGGGAGGATCTTGCTTTGAAAGTACAAATGCACATTCTAGGTTTTCTATTTGTTATAGTTTTTAAAAGATTTATTTTAAAATTTTGTGTGTGTGTGTGTGTGTGTGTGTGTGTGTGTGTGTGTGTGTGTACACTTGAGTGTAGGTGACTGTGGAGTTCAAAGGCACGCACCAGATCCCCTGGATCTGGAGTTACAGTGATGTGGGCAGCCTACTGTGGATGCTGGGAACCAAACATAGGTCTTCTGCAAGAGCAGTATACACTCTTAATTGCTGAGCTGTTGTAGCACAAATCTTAAAAGGTCTTATTAATAAAAACAAACCCAGAGTCAGGTATTGGGGTGAATACTGAAAGATCAGAGAAGCAGAACAAGCCTCATCCAACCTCACCTCCCCAGTTCCTCAGCTGATCTTGTTTCCTCAGACTGAAAGCCTCTGAGTCCTCATCCTAATGGATCTCAGCTAAACTGCTGCTAAAAGCTGAAAGCTTAAAAAGGCTCTAGTTCCTGGTCCTCACATATATACCTTTCTGCTTCCTGCCATCACTTCCTGGGATTAAAGGCATGTGTTGTCATGCCTGGCTGTTTCCAGTGTGGCTTTGAACTCACAGAGATCCAGATGGATCTCTGCCTCCGGAATGCTAGGATTAAAAGCGTGTGCTACCACTGCCTAAACCTGTATTTAATATAGTGGCTGTTCTGTTCTCTGATACCCAGATAAGTTTATTGGGGTGCACAATATATCAACCACAAGCTGTCTCTCCAGCTCCTGTTTACTATGATTTGATTTTGGAGAAATTACTCTTTCTCAGTCTCGGTTTTCTTGTGTCACATACAGAGACATTTTCCTTTACTACATTGTGCTCTGAGAAGCAAATGGATTTACTCACATAGGGTACCTTATTTGTTTGGACAACCAAGTTGCTTAATATATTTTAATTTTTCCCATTTCTAAAACATCTTCTCTCCATCTCCTTTAGTTTCTTCATGTCCCTTTCCTTCTTTGCCTCCCATGAGATGGCGGGGGGAAAAAGGAGAAAAGGATGCTGTGTTGTGCTCAAGGAAAGGCTCAGTGCATGTTAGAAATTCAAGAATTGTAACTCCATGCTTGCATTAAACAAGTAGTATGGGAGGGGGCTGGCCAGATGGCTCAGTGGTTTAGAGCACTTTCTGCTTTTGCAGAGGACCCAGGTTTAGTTTCTAGCACCCATATGGTGGCTCACAATTTCCTGTAACTTCAGCTTTAGGCAATCAGACTCCCTCTTCAGGCTTCTTTGGATACTGCACTCACATGGTGTACGTACATACTCTCAGGCAAAACACTCACACATATGAAATAAAAATAATACACAAATCCTAAAATAAAAAGCAGAGATCTAGAGAGATGATTCATCAGTTTAGAGTGTACACTGATCTTGCAGAAGATTAGGGTTGGTCCCTAACACCCATGTTAGGCCACTTACAGCCATCCATTATTCCAGCTCAGGGGAATCCTACGTCCTCCTTCTGACCTTCAGGAGCACTGCACTCATGTGCACACCCTCCATATACACTCATAATTAAAAAAAATACATCTTCTAAAAGAGGCAGCATGTAAATGTATTATGGAGGGTTTTATTGATGGTTGTCTATAGTGGGTGGCTGTTTGGGCCATGCCCTGAAGCACTGCCCCTAGTGAGGCAGTTGTAGCTGTTACATCTGCCTATGACCTTGAGATACATGCCCCTGGGGTGTGGCCCACTTAGGGACCCTTAAGACCTGGGATGCACATAGACAGCACTCTCTTGGTTACCATGTGGTTTGGATGTTGAGATCTTGGACCAAGCCATTCAGCATGGGACATAGCTCAGCTTTCCCAGACCTTATGATAAATCTCCCATGGTTGTGAGTTTACCCCCAAATAAATTCCTTTGATCATTAAGCTGATTCTGTGGATTGCTAGCCATTTAATTACACTATTGGGCACCCAATGTGGGGCTTTTATTGCATATTTGTTTACAGACTGTTTACCTCATTTATATGAAGCCTTAGTCCTTAGATTATTTAGACTTACAGATTCATAGTCACCCATACTTGTCATCTCTATAGTTATATTACTTAGGATACCCAATTTATAAATACATAGGTCGGATGGATAAGTAATCTTCAAACACTTCATAGACCTAGAGAATATGGAATTTAAGTAACTTAGAATTCTGTTGACATGAGACATGATTGCTCCTGGCAGCATCAATTTGATCTTGAGAGAATATTGGGATTTTAAGACACTCTGTTTGGAAGTTTGTCTTCTTCCTGGCACATAATGGCCTACTGGGCAAAGAACTGTCCATACCTCAACTGCTGACAGTATGAATGCTGTCCTTTCTGGATGAGTAGGACACAAGGAAAAGTGACTACTGAACTCTGCCAAGACAGAGTAAGATGGTCTTTCAAAATTCCTGCTTCTGAAAATTATCTGTCAGATATTCTAGGCCTGTAGCCAAATTAGATGCACCAACAACACTGAGAAACTTTAGATGACTGTCCAGGCTGCCAGCTGTCTCTGTCTACTCTTGCAAAATTCCCAAAAGTTGCTTGCATGCATCTCCCATTTTCTCAGGTAATGTTATATTCCTTCTCAGGTCTTTGATGGGGTTGAAGACTAACAGTTACAGTTACAATCTTCTCGTATCTTAGTTTCCATCCTTCAGACTTGAAATGTGAATCACTAAGTACACTAGATTTAGATTCTTTAGGATAGGACAGTTTTTGGAATAATCTCTGTAACATGTCATTACCTATGTTGTGGACATCTCTGGATTTTAGTATGTGTCTCTTGTTTGATGTTGTTCTTGTTGGTTGTAGTTCCATTTGTTTATGTCATTACCCTTTATTTCTCCTTGATAATCCTTCCTATTGTGTACAGTTTTGTGTTAGGTTAGAACTTCCTTATTTAGACAAAAGGAGGAGATGTAGTAGGTGGCTGTTTGAACCATGCCCTGAAGCATCACCCCTAGTGAGGCAGCTGTAGCTGTTACACCTGCCTATGACCTTGAGATACATGCTCCTGGAGCATGGCTGCTTGGGGGACCCTTAGGACCTGAGATGCATCTAGACAGTGCTCTCTTGGCTACCTCATAGTTTGAATGCTGAAATCTTGGACCAAGTCTTTCAGTGTGGGATATAGCTCAGCTTTCCCAGAACTTGTGATAAATCTCCCATGCTTGTGAGTTTACTCCCAACTAAATTCCTTTGATCATTAAGCTGATTCCATGGATTTCTAGCAATTTAATCACATGAGCTGTCATTTCATTTGGAGGAATCTAAGCTATGGTGACATCTGGGTTGAAGCCTAGTGAGAATCAGACTAAGACGAGAGTTTCCATCCTTCAGACTTGAAATGTGAATCACTAAGTACATTTGCCTCCCTAACTGATGCTGAGCTTCCTCAGCCCTTGCTTCGTCTACTTCACAAGCTGTCATCCACAGCCCTCACTTCATTACTGCCACAAGCTGTGAGTCTGAATCTTGTATTTGGATAGGTGGTTTTGTTTTCTGTTTCTTTTGCTGTTGTACTGGCTGACATTCATTCCCATTATGAATCATCTAGTCAAGTCTTGCCCATCTTTTGGGCCTCTCAAAATCTTTGTGACTCACAATACTGGTATATGGTCACTCAGCTTTGTCCTACCTGAAAATATAATACACATCTATTTCCTGTCTCCATTCAAATAACTGATACAATCACCATGAAGACAAGAAGGAAAGTGACATCATTTCATTAATCAGCATCCTTAAGAAATGCTTTCCCGTTCATTTTGAACCCTCCCCATTGTGAAGCCATCAATCTCTCTTTCTTTGCCATTTTCTTGGGAGTATTAAAAAAATATCAGGCCACTTACCCTTGATGAAGTCTAGATACATAATACCTACTCTATTTCCCTGATGAGCCAGACTTGGAAGCCCTAAAAAAAAGAATCTTCAGCTTTCAAGTTAATTGCATGTGTCATATTTTGTTTGCTAAGATATTTCCTTTCAAAAGAGGCAGAGTCTTATTACATGTTTGATTTATAGATGCCTACTTGAAACACAAATTGAAGACTGGCTGATGGTACCTCTCTTTGAGCAAGGTCCTCACGTTTGCCTTTTCTAAATATATGTTATGTGATTGATGCCATCATTGTGAAGACAGGACAGAAGGCAAAGTCCACAGAAGGTGACATCATTTCATTCATCAGCGTCCCCAAGAAATGCTTTTCAGTTGTGACAGGCAGCTGTGAGGACCTTGTTCAAAGATGGTTACCAATAAATGCTATAGAATCATTACATATGTATGTGTATAAATTGTATAGCTCATTCTCTTAGCAGATTAAAACAAACTTTTCCTACTAAATTTCACAATAAACGTAGTCTCAAAAAGGTTTTATTGTAGTGTCTTATTGTCTCTAGATGAGGACCTGAAGATCAACTGAGGTGGTCAACAGAACCATAAACTTTTATATTAAATATGTCAGACTTAGAAAGAATACTTAACCTGAGTTAGTGTGATTCTATTTTCTCTCTCTCTCGTTCCCTTCCTTTCTCTCTATGTCCTTCTTTTTTTGGGTAAGTTCTAGCTATGTAGTCCAGGCTAGCCTGGAACTCATGGCTATCTTCCTGCCTCAGCCTCTGGAGTGTTTGGATTATAGTCATGAACTACCATGTCTGATTTCGATTATATTTTCATTAGAATAAGAATATCAACCATATTTTCTTTGCATATGGTAACAAGGCTTTTATCATTTAGGTCATTGTAAGCTGCTATTAAAATAGACAAACAAGGGGCTGGGAGCATGACCCAGTGGCAGAGTATTTGCCCCAGCATTAGTAAAAAAGTCACTTATTGAAAAACTTCTGTCTTTTGAAGATTTTGTTTGTAGATTTGATGGTATTAAAAATACTTGGCATATACATGGAAGTTAGTGCATCAAACAATTCACCTAATTTTTTACAAATTTTTGTCTTCATACCAGAAAAGCAGGGAGTAAGGGCTCAAAGTCTAATAATCCAGTTTAGGAAAAGACCAGACAAGATTCTCTAGATCATTCAGAAGAACATGAAGGTATTCACTTTTAAATCTGTAGAGGTGACTTTTTATAGAATAGTCTGCTGGTCCAGAGATACCAGGATCAAAAACTCCAAAAGAAGTGACTGGAAATTAAACAAGGACAACAAAAAGGAAGGTTTCATTTAAGACAGTTGTACTGGCTGGTTTTGTGTGTCAACTTGGCACAAGCTAGAGCCATCAGAGAAGAAGGAGCCTCAGTTGAGGAAATGCCTCCATGAGATTCAGCTGTAAGGCATTTTCTCATTTAGTGATCCATAGGGGAGGGTGGTGCCATCCATGGGCTGGTGGTCCTGGGTTCTGTAAGAAAGCAGGCTGAATAAGCCAGGGAAAGCAAGCCAGTAAGCAGCACCCCTCCATGGTCTCTGCATCAGCTCCTGCCTCCAGATTTAGCCCTGCTTAAGTTCTGGTTCTGACTTCCTCCAATGATGGAGTATGATCTGGAAGTGTAAGCCAAATAAACCCTTTCTTCTTCAACTTGGTATTTGTTCATGCTGTTTTGTCACAGCAATAGAAACCCTAACTCAGACAACAGTCAGTGTTTACAACTTCTACAATGCCACTTTCCCTTTGATAGCATCATTCAGAAATATTACTCAAAACTTCGAAACATGCAGGGTTGGTGGAGAGCCAATGGTATGTTCATTGTCACTCCAAGGCATGATGGATCACTACCCTAAGGATATTTTAACTATCTAGGGCAATGTGTTTACAACTGACTTGGCTGTTTTCTAGGAGTGCAGATGCTTCTAACTTGAAGGTTTCTGTTCAGATGGAGGAGATAAGAGATAAAAAGAAGATAAGACCACTGGTTATAGCTGCACTGCCCTGCAGGACAGCAATCAATTTATATCTGACCTAGCAATCTTATTTTCATTCTTACAGTTTCATCCACTCAAAGGATTTATAAAGGTAGTGTTCTCCAAATGGCCTCACAACCAGCTTTACAATCTTGCTGGATCTCCCATTGAAGAGGCAATAGATTTTTGATATGTGTTCATGGGTATTTGTAAGGGAGAAGTGTTCAGTTTTTTGAAAATTATGGTTGGATGCTGCAGACAAAAGATCAACAGACGACTTTAAGGGGTTATACTACTGAGATCTGAAACAGCTAGAAATCTCCAGCTAGGTCTGAATCATTCCCGTAGAGTCTAATGTGTTGCCCTATCTGAATTGTTACATTAAGTACAGTGATGTGAAATTGTCATTTTCATAAGTCAAATAATTGAAATTTGGAAATTTTATATGGTTTAGCATGATAATTATTTGTAATCTGAGAAGGAAATTTGATTCACAAAATCACTTTGTAATTGGGTAATAGCGGGAAGAAACTAATTCTTGTGTGATTTCTGATGTGAGAGAGCTATTATAATCTTGCAGTTTGTTTATCTAATTGGCACCATAGAAATTCCCCGTATGATGAAGAGGGATGAATGCTCACATAATTCAAAGGAAGAAACATGGCATTTGGATGCCCAGACAGGATCCTTATGGCAACAAAACAAACAAAACTTGTTAAACTTGTCAAAGTGAAATATCACTGTTGTGAAAAAGGTTCAGCTGGAGGGATGTTTAGCTTTCGAGGACAAAGCACAGGTGGCCTGTTCTCATGGTAAGAAGGAAGCTGGGTCACTTATTTGAGTTCGTTACTCTGATTCATGGCTCTTACATCACATGTTGGGAAACAAAATTCATTATAGGAGTATTTGGATGGCTTGTTTTGTCAACCTGTTTCAGATCCACTTGAAAGATTTAAAACCTTAAAAAGAAAGAAGCAAGATGCAAATATTGGATGAATTATACTTTGTTCATTTATGGAGCCTGGTATTGATTCCAATAGTCATTTTGTAGCTAGTTTAGAATGAGATGTGCCACATGGTTGTAAAGTTTAGCATAAATTTTTATTATTAAGTTCTGTTCCTTTTCCAAAGTAGCACTTTGTCCTTGGATTATCTTCCAGCACTTCCTTTGTCTCAGGATATTAAGTGGTCTATTTTTGGCCATTAAGTGCGTCCTAAAGGAACATTTAAAATCTTTCAGTACTGACCACGTTGTGGAGTCAAACACGGGTGAGGCTAGCTCCCATCTTCCCTCCGTTTTGGACTGCAGGTTATGCGTGCTTTGCTGTGCCCGGGTGTCTTATTTAAAATTTCTACCATCCTGATCTTCATTGACAACTATCAATTTATAATATCTATATGAAGGTAACAAGAACAGCAGGCTAGACCAAACAAGATATGGCATGTGACATCCTTTCTGAATGATACAAAGGTCATTAGTATAGTTATTAGCTTCCTTCTGTTGACTTGAGAATTTCCATAGGGTAGTAGCTTCATTTATGACATTCTTCTTTCACCAGGCAATGACTAATCACTAGTATTGATGGTAGTTGGAAGGTGGAAGACTGAGAACCAGTGGGTCCATGGACATTCTTGCTTTAATCATGGATCCGAACAAAACGCATCTCACTTATTGCACATTTTTCACTTTTTCAAGGCTCTGGTGTAGGGAGAGTTTCATGTTCTCAGCTGGGATCTTACAGTACCAATTGCAGTAGGAACTAAATAAAATTGGTGATGTGTGAATAAAAATGCAGTTATACAATAAGAGAATGCCTTTTGAGAATACATATATCCTAACTTATTTATTTAGAATCAATATTGACAGAACTTATTTTCTAGAATGACCCATTTGAAGTGGTGAAGAGTGAACATAGATGTGTAAGAAAACAATTGTCCCTTGGAGAACTGGAGAAGATATTGTATGTATAAAATCATGTGGCATATGCACACAGGAGTGTATTTGTGCAGATATATATATGTATATATACACACATATACATATATGTATATATACAAGTGTATATATACACACATATACATATATACATATATACACATATACAAGTGTATATATACATGTATATATATACATATACATACATATACATGTACATGGAAGTGCTAGAAAATTTTGGTGTTTTGTAGTATTCAGCTAGTATTTATTATTTTTAGCAATTGATCAAATCTTTGTCTTCATTTAGTATACTATTTAAGGGAATACTATATCAATGAGTTTCTTAAGAATTTAGCTGTTGGAGCTGAAGATGGCTCAGTGGGTAAAGGTGTTTGTTGCCAAACTTGACAACCTGAGATTGATCCCTGGGACCCATATAGTGGGAAGAGAGAACCAACTTAGCCAACTTGTCCTCTGACCTCCCCACACATGCTTTTTTAAAATAGAAAAACAAAAAGGACTTAGGGGGTTAGAGAGATGGCTCAGTGGTAAAGAACACTTGCTGTTCTTGCAGACAACCTAGGTTTGGTTCCTAACACCTATGTGGGGCAGCTCGTGATCACCCGTAACTCCAGCTCCAAGGCATCCAATGCCCTCTTCCAGCTTCTGTAGGTACTGGCGCACACATGGAATGCACACACACACACACACACACACACACACACACACACACACACAAATAAAGGTTAAAAAATAAATTTTAAAAATAAGAAACTTACATGTGTCTTTCTCAAGCAGATTTCCTATACATGGCTGTATTATGTTTTGATATTTTACATCTTTAGGGTATTGATTGACAGCGGTAGAGCACAAATGATCCTTTAGATGTCATGTCGGTGTCAACCAAAATCCAATAATTTCTCAAACAGCTTGAAATGGGACAGATTGATACTTTTTCACAATAGTGCTGTCATGTGTACTCTAGGAAGAAATCCATTTATTCTTATCGTGAACTTTAACAATCATGTTCCCTTATATTCCATTTAAAATGTCTTTCCTACAGTAAATGTTCATGTGTTACAGGAATAAAAGCAAGCTACAGTACAATCACACATCAAGCCAAAATAGCCCGGCATGTTTTCTTTGTAAGCAGACACTAAGCACAACTCAGAAAATACAAAGAAAGAGAAAACTCACATGTATATCTTTGTAGCTATTGTATTAAAAAAAATTCCAGGTTTGTGACTAGGTAATAAAAGAGACATTCAGTTTAACTAAATAGACTTAGCATTTTTTAAAAAATAATCCATTCACTGTAAATTTCATAACGTATACAATGTGTCTTGATTATGTCCACCCCTCACTCCTCTCTCCAACTCCTCCTCGGACCCTGTGTCACTCCTCCCTCCCTATCTCATGTCCTCCTTTTATAGATTAAATGATTGGAGCCCACTGAGTTCAGCTAACGTTACCCATGTGTACATGGGTGTGGAGTCATCGACTGGCACATGAGGACTCGCCAGTGGCCACATTCCTGAGGAGAAGTGACTCCCTCTCTCAGCAGCCACCAGTCACTGAAAGACGACTGGCGATCTGAACAAAGAGCCGAAGAAACCAACCAGCTTGCACATCCAGATGTGCAAGTCCCAACACTGAGACAGAGACAACACAAAACCCACAGATCACCATCCCATAGTAATGGCCCCAGAAGCGAACAAAGCTAGAGGAACTTCCAGACAAAGAATTCAAAAAGCAGAAGACACAAACATACTCCAGGAAAGCAAAACCAAAGAGATGGATGAAGCGAGGAACTCAATACAAGATATGAGACCAGAATTCAGTTAAGAACATCACTGAAGAAAAGCCGAACTGAAAAGAAACAAGGTGGTAAGGATGAGGGAAGATGTTTTCCATAAGGGTATATTTTACTTCAATAATCTTAATTATTTAATTCTATTTATTATTATTGTGTATATGTGTTTGGTGTGTGTGTATGTGGTGTGTGTGTGTGTGTGTGTGTGTGTGTGTGTGTGTTCATGCCAGTGTGTGTGCAGGGAAATTAGGCAGCACTGTGGGAGTCAGTTTCTTCTTCCCACCCCACGGATTCTGAGGATTGAACTCAGGTCAGATTTGGTGACACGCACCTTTATTCATTGAACTATCACGCCGGCTGAATAAGGGGATATTTTAACAAAGAACCACAAAGGAAAAGGGTGGGCTACTTGAGTGTGTGTATGTAGACAGGGTGTAAAGGAGTGAGAAGAAATCAGAATGAAGAATAACAAGGAGTCCATTTTAGCTGGAATTGGGAACTAACTATAAAGAGAAAAAGTGATTAATTATCTTCCTCACAGGATCTATCTAGTGAATGCAAGGGCAAGGAACAGAATCGAGATATTTACTAAATGGACGTCTAATTAAAGGTCTGCTATCCAAACTATAGTAAAATGATACAGTGTGAAAAAAGACAGAATAGTCACAGAGAATAGCCAATATTTGAACAAGGCTTTCAAAAACAGATATTCTGTATTGGGAATGGGCTAAGTGACAGAGAGCTTGCAAAGCACATGCAGGGACGTGAGTTTGACTTCCCAGCACTGAAAAACAAATCTAAACGGCCAGTGCACGTATGAGAAGGTACTCTGCCAGAGATGGCTCAGAAGCTGAGAACATTTGCATCTCTTGCAGAAGACCCCGAGTTTGTTCCCAGTATCTATCAGCTCACATGTCTGTAACTTCAGATCCAGGGTATTTGATGCTCTCATCTGCTCTCTGCAGACACTGTGCATGAAAATAAATAATTCTTTTTTTAAAAAATGAGGACTATCAGATAATAACTTTTCCCAGAAATAAAAATGAAGCCAATCACCATCCTGTCTTAGTAGAGGAGTTAAAAGGACTTTTCAGGTCAAAATTAAAAGATACTGAAGAAGAGCAGCGTAAGGAAGCATAAATCTCCCCACTAAGGGTAATGATGAGGGTGAGCACAGAATACAGTGGTGCTGTAATGGCAGCCCGGAAGTCCCACTGCACATTAATGAAAGGACAAATGTGGTCAAGACACAGCAGTAGTAATTTACTAATGGAAACACAACATAGAAAGAAGTGAAATCTGACCTTATTTCCATAAAGTATATGCATTTGGAGAGAGTAAAGTTATAGTTTGTTATCAGCTTACCAGATTTCTATGTAACAACAAAATGTTCAAAGAGAGCCCCATGGTAACCACAAAAAAGTACAGTCGATAAACAAAAATGCACAGAAAAGATGAAACTCCTCCACTATAAAACATCATAGAATGCTAACAAGAAGAGAGGGAAGAACCACAAAGCAAGAAATGATGAAATGATAATATTCTTTACCTATTATCACCACTTTAAATACACGTGGGCTAAACATTCCTATCAAAAGCTGCAGAATGAGTGAGTGGATGAACAAAATGAAATGCAAGGAAAAGAGATCTAAACTTAGACTTAGGAACGTTCATTGGCCGAAGGTGAGGGCTGCTGTTATGGTTTGAATTAGAAATGTTTCCCAGAGGCTCATGTATTTGAACACCCGGTCCCCAGTTGGTGGTGCCGTTTGGGGAGGTTATGGAATCTTTAGGAATTTGGGTCTTGCTGAAAGAAGCACATCATTTGGGGGTGGGCTTTGAGGGACTATAGCCTGGCCTCACTTCCTGTTCTTCCTCTCTCTGCTTCCTGTGTTCGGATGAGCGGTGATCTTTCTGCTTCCTCTTATGCCTCCCTGCCGTGATGGACTCTATCCCTCTGGAACCATAAGCCAAAATAAACTGTTTAAGTTGCTTTTGGCCATGGCATTTTATCTCTGCAATAGAAGAGTAGATAAAACAGATGGAAAATATATTCTATGTAACAGAAGGCAGAGCTGGCTATACTTAGATAAAATACATAGTCAGAGATTGTCACAGATGCCAAGGAGGGTGTTATGTAACGGTAAAAGTTCAACAGGAAGTTATAACTGTTATAAATATATGCATCAAATAGCAGATTACCTAGATATATGAAGCAAACGCTGATGGGGGAAGTAAAAGACAACATAATAATAGGAGACATCAGTATTCTACTTTTCATAATAGACAGATCATCCAGACAGAAAATCAACAAGGGAAAACCAGGACTGACCAACATGGTAGACTAAATGGACCTAACAGATGACAAGGAATATTCCAGCCTATGTCAGCACGCTCCTCATCCTATAGACACACAAATACGTTCTAGGGGAGATAACATGTCGTCACTAAGTAAGTCTAACCTGCTTTCAGGAGACTGAAATCACAAGTATCTTTTTATTGTTTTATGTGTGTGTGTGTGTGTGTGTGTGTGTGTGTGTGTGTGTGTGTGTCTGTCTGTCTGTCTGTGTGTCTATGTGTGGATGTGAGTCTGCAGAGGTCAGAAGAGGGTGCTGGATCCTCTGGAGCTGCAGTTATAAGTGGTCGTGAGGAACCTGGGGTGCCCTTCACCCCTGAGCCTGGAAGAACCAAGTACTGTTAAGTCTCAATCTTTCTATTTTATGATTCCTTTAGCCATTAAGGAACCAATTTTACTAGAGAATTATCATTGACGTATTTTTTTCTTTCCTAGGGAAAAATCCTTTTTTACTCACTAAGATACTTTGCATATTACAAAAACTCTTCTATAATTGCTGTTGGTCCCCCAGGTCTGGTCTGCACACAGCAGCCCTGAGAGGGACTTGCTTTCCAGCTCCACATCAAAGCCTTGGGGCCATTTTCCTGTTTTCAAGATTTGTCCATTAGTTCCTCAGCTTAGCCACCAAATAGATTCAGAAGGGCCATGAGCAACTGAAGGGCTTTAGTCACTGCTTCAGGAAACTCAATTGCTGCTCTGAGGCTTATTTCAGAAGGTGGAAAATTTCTGATCCACCCAACTTCATGGTTAATCTTAACATTTGGAACTGAATTCAGACCTAGGCAAGGGAATAGCTAGTGTCAGACACTTATGGTGTGTGTCCCTAACAGCAAAAATTCTTTGTTTGACTCACCCTAAGTAGATCCATTATGATGAGAAAACATTAACGTTAGAAGCTCTAAATGGTCTGTTTATAACCAGTAGGAAAAGGAAAATTTCCATACCAGCTTCTTCGTGTTATAGAGGAGTCTGGAAAAGACATCGTGGTGTTTGTTAAAAGTGAAATCTTAGATTCTGCAAATGTATTTATTTTACTCCTACCCCAAACATTTCTGCCTTTTCTGCAAGGGGGGCAGGGCACACACACCAAGGCATTGTATTGTGTATTGTGCCCTGTCTGGTGTTTCTGACTGGGATATAAATGGAAATAAGTGCTGGAATTCATCTTCATTTGGTTTATAGCATGAGGGCACCTGCTGTCAAGTCAGCCAGTTTTATTTGCAAGCTTTTAATGAATGGGCTCATGAGAGGAACAGACAGAGATTGCTCTTCCCTGAGTCTTATCATCTTTAGTCTGTGTCTTTATGATGACAGTTCATGTTCAGTTATTTCAGCTCGTCTGAGTCCAGCACTTATCAGTTCCACATCATTAATTCAATTCTCACATGGGCTAGTTGACTTTGTTCAGTTCCATGACCACAGGTTGACTCCGAACTGTCATCTCGCAAATGGGTGCCATTGATCACCACAGACAGAACCAGAGATTGCAAATGAAGAAGCGCAAATCTGTCACCATCACTGGGAAGGAACTCAACATGAGCTTCCCATGCCAAATAAGTTTCAACTTCTGTATACACAAAAGAACACACTGTCTTTTATTTATGCTGGGATTGCTGATCTGTATAACACCTTTATATTTTGTGTGCATATATGTGTGTGCATGTACGTATATGTGTTTTAAGTTGTAGAGGCACATATGTGTATAGGTAGGCACACATGTGGATGTCAGAGGGTAATTTATTCCTTTGCTATCACCTGTCTTTTTTCAGACAAATGTTGTTGCTGACATAGAACTCACCCAGACCTGCCTGAACAGTCCCAATACTAGTGTGGGAGGAGCTTGAGTTCTCACAAATGTGGTCTTCATTTCTACCTGGACACACAGATATGCAACTGCAGGCATTTTCCAAAGAGAAGATCCCCACAACCCTCATGGAAAGGATGGGTGTGGGGAGTTGGAAGTGTGGGCAACCTCTGCCCTTATTGTTGAGAGGAAGTTTCTGGTCAAGAGCCTGGAATATGCTTGCAGGCATTTCTTGGTTCTTGCTGAGTGAGACAAGAAAAATGAGCTCTGTAATGACTTGGTGGCTTCTAGTGACCTTGCCGATCTGGATCTCCCATGTCAGGGTGTAAATGAGACAGAAATCCATTTCTATCTTATTTCTGTGACCGTATGGTTGGGAAAGGCACTTTTGGCTTTTTTCTAAGATGTGTAGGGAACATTTAAATGTAGATTTTTCTGACCAGATCTCTGAAATCATAACTTTTGAAAACAAGGCTCAGAAACCTATTAGGAAAATAGTGACATATAATAGACTTGAGAACCCACATAACAAAGGTCCTGTTCTCTGGAAGCCTGCCCCCATTTTGGACAAGAAAAATCAGGAGGGGAGAGAGGAGGGAAGATTGTTGGGGACAGGGGAGTGGGGAGGTTTTCTCTGAGGCTTCTGGGGACATTTCTATTTTTGAATCTGGCCCATTTTTAAGGCTGACAATCACTACTCTTGAGACACTTCCATATTCTTTTTTTTTCATATTCTTAAAAGAAACCAAAACATTTACTTATTTTTATGTGTGTGTGTGTGTGTGTGTGTGTGTGTGTGTGTGTGTGTGTGTGGCATTTAGATGCCATGGTATACATGTGGAGGTCAGAGAATCACCTATGAGAATCAGATTTCTCCTTCTACCATGTGTGTCTTGGGGATTGAGTTCAGATCTTTACATTTGGTGGCAAGAACGCTTCACCCACTGAGTCATAGGCCCCTCCTTTCAGGTTCTTAAAACTAAAAAGGAATAAATTTATTTCTCTGCTTTCCAGGAAAATGGTTACCTAATCTCACGGGGTCTGATGATCTCCATCACTTTAAGTGAGAAAAGGAGCCTGGTTCAAGGTCTTAGAGTTTAACCAGTGGGGGTAAAAGACCAGGACTCAGAAAGAGGTCGACTGATGAGCTGAGAAAGAGTGGCTTGGAAAAAAATAGAAATTTAGCTAAACCATAGGAAACATACATCCTCCTTGCTATCCTCCCACAAAACCTTCAGATACACACACATACACACACACACACACACACACACACACTACACATACACACACACTACACATACACACACTACACACACACTCTCTCTCTCTCTCTCTCTATATATATATATATATATGTACATATGCTACATACATGCATGTACAACACACACACACACACACACACACACACACACACACACACACTTTACCTGCTGGCCTTAAACTCACAGAAACCTTCCTGTAGTCTAAACTCTAGGATTAGGATTGCAGGTCTGAGCCACCAAGCTTGTCAGTAACGTGTTTGTATGTGTGTGTGTGTGTGTGTGTGTGTGTGTGTGTGTGTGTGTGTGTATAGTATGTTGGAGAGCTGGATCTATGTTTGAATGCTTCCATGTTCTAAAGCACTAAGTCCAGTTTCTAGGTAAGTATAAGGTAAGATGAATGGAACTCTATGGAGATCCAGTCAGTACTGGGTATAGCTAGTAACAGTGAAAAGCCCGACCGACCAGGAATGTTGGAGAACCAAGTAGATCCAGACAGCCTTTCAAAATAATGAGCATGCTCACTTCCCTCTATCTACCTTATTCTCACACCCACCTCTGTGATTTTCTCTTTGTACACATACAAGTGCACACACACAAGTGTGTATGAGTCCGTGTATGTGTAGTTACACATGTATGTTCATACTGTGCACACCATTGATTAGTCTTGGATGATTCCTTAGGAGCTGTCTACCTTGTTTTGTTTCTTCTTAAGATTTTAAAAATTATTTTCAATTGTGAATGCATGAGTGTCTATGTGGAGTTTTCTGCAAGTGAGTGCAGGTGCCCATAGAGGCCAGAGACATTGGATCCTCTGGAGATGGAGTTACAGACAGTGTGAGCTGCACAAAGTGGGTGCTAGGAATTGAACTCAGGTCCTCTGGGCCTCTGTAAACCAGTCTCTATCTTGCTCTTTGAAACAGGATTTGTTACTGGGACCTGGGGCTCACTGATTTGGTTAAGGTGACCGGCCAGCAAACCTTAAGGACCCTCCTGTCTCTGCCTCCCCAGTGGTGACATTAAAAGCTATTGTGCCTGGCTTTTTAACAGAGGTGCTGGGAGTCAAACTTATTTCCCCATCCTTGTGTGGCCGACACTTTACCGACTGAATTATCTCCCCAGCATCCCTCTGTGCTTTTCCAGAACGGCTTCGAATGTTTATTTTTCTGTACCACCTGATACTTACACTTGAGATAGCAAGTCGAGATTTGGGAGAAAAAATGATGCCAGCATTCTCAACTTTATGTACTCGTCATCTTTATCTTCCTGGCACTCATATTATGATGTATGGCCCCATTTCACTCCACAACAGCTGCATTTTATTGATGTAGCTTGTTATGTTTGTTAAAAGCCCATAGGTTACACATCGGCCGGAGTGCAAAGTGCTCTGATTAATGCACTGCTTTAAAGTGACAAGTGATGAAGCCATCGAGGTCCAGGGGCTGCAGAGACAACCTTGAAGCATATGGAGGTGTCCTCATTTTCTAGTTTTTGCAAAAGTCTCTTTCCAGAGTTGGCACTCTCCAGTCCTCCACGTGATTAGATTTTGCACTAGGTGTCCCTTCTCTTGCCAAAGAACCACACTGTGCTTTTGGGAGACAAAGGTCAGGGTGTGTTCATGGCTTTTGGCAACCATAGCAGGCTTTAGAGTGCAGCCTATTATAGTTTTTATATTTTGCATTGAAGATTAAAAAAAACCAAATCCATGATTTTTTTTTTAATAAGCAACAAAACTGCAGAGTTGGAATTCCAAGAATACACCCAAAGCATTTTTGCTGTGTGTGAAAGTATGTGTTCACAATGTGTGTGTGTGTGTGTGTGTGTGTGTGTGTGTGTATGTGTGTGTGTGTGTGTGTGTGTGTGTGTGTTCATGTGAAGGTCAGAGGTCAGCCTCAAGTGTCTTTTCTCAGGAGTTGTCTACCTGGCCTTTAAAAACTAGTCTCTTTCTGGGATCTGGAGCTTACTGATTGGCTAGCTGACGAGCTTGCTGATTGGTTGGCTTGCTTGTTCAGGGAGCTCCAGGGAGCTACCTGTCTCCAATCCACAGTCCTGGGCTTAGAAATGCACACTACTATGTCTAGATTTTTTTTAAATGCAGCTCTTCGGGATTGAACTCAGGTCTTCATGCTTGCATGGAGCTGCTTTACCCGTTACCCTACCTCTCCATCCCTCACCCCCAAAGCATCAATAGAGGAGATGATGCCAGAGGATGAGATTTCCTTTCCTGTTGCTATCTCACTGCCTTTGTTTTTATAACTTCCTGGGGGAATAAGAAGCTTTTCCCCAGGACACCCAAGTGGGGTGTGTTTGAGATGAAATAGAGTCTACAGCAGCAACCCTCTCCATTCACTTCATTAAGAATGCTGCGTTTCAAACCACTTCCTCTAATTCATCTCTGGAATAGGAAAACAGAGCACTGTAAATATATCTTTGAGAATTAATTCTGTGGTATGTCTTCCTGCCCTCCTGGGAGCTGAAACTCGGCTGCTGATTCTAGGCAAGGCAGGACTCAGTCCACAAATTAGAGGCGTGTACTGAGAACGACCGAGAGCTCGAGATGGCAATCAGCAAGCTTTAAGCAGCTCATGTTTTTTAAAAATGAGCTCCGAGAGTCAGAAGCCGTCATCACTCAGTCACCTGCTGGGTTCATTTGCCCTTCAGAAATAAGGACAGTTCAAACTACAGAACACTGAGGGGAAAGTACCCAGCAAGACGGTTGCCTCGGATTTTACTTGACAGGCTGGAGCTTGTTTCTAATATATTTTTTTCCTCTTCTGAATTACATGAAAGAGTGTATTCTGGAGTAAAGTGTGGAGGATAGATTGTAGATGATATAAAAATAAAGTAACAGTTCTCTGTCTGGTTCCTTACACGGTCTGCGACAATCTCATGACAAGGTAATTAAGTGGTCAGTTCACTTAGAAAGGTCACTCTAATGACTGCCTGGAGAGATAAAAAGCTATAAATATCTGGGCTGTTTGAGCATGCAGTTTGGTCAAATAAACTCTGGAGACACGTTGGCAGAGAAAGTGGCAAGCTTGGCGACCAATTACTGTGAGTTTCTTAGGAACATTGTCCAGAGGACTCGATGTAAATTATTTCCCCAATTTTGCCTTTTAACAACAGCATTAACTTTGTTATTAATTATTTTTGAACCTGTTTTGGGGGTTGTGGACACTGACTATTTCTGATAGAGGGGATGAGTTCACTAGCCTACTGACTCGTAGTCTGTGCTTGTGAATACCACCAGTTCTGCAGCTTCATACACAATTTGACAGACAGATCACCAAGGAAGAGCAGACTCAGTTGGATGGGAAGCGATGAGAACTGCCTTCCATTAACTGTTCTTTCTCTGGGTCGAGTGATTTGGCCCCAAATGGCTCTGCTTCCTTCATTTCAGGGTACCCTGAGGCCTCAGTGGACCACCAGCCTCTTCTCCCCTTTGCTTCCCAGCAGCAGTTCTTCACTCTTTTTGAGACTATCGTAAATTTTAAGCCCTTCCTTATGTTTTATTTTTTTATATAGAACTCTTATAAATGCATAAAATTTCGGAACTGTAATGAAAATGCTACACTTCTATCTTCAGACATAAATGATGCCAACATTTTTATCTCTTTTCTTCCTTCCCTATTTACTTTCTTTCCTTTGTTCCTATCTTTCCTCTTTATTGGATTGGATCAAATTGTGGATAAAGAGCAGAGCCCTCTATATAATTCACGGGCAAGCCCACCATTTGCAAGCAAAATTTTAATGTCACACAAAACCATGTCTCTGCATTTAAGATGCAGTTGGTGACCTCTATAGCCACCTCTGCAGAGCGCCTTCTCACAGAGCCCACCATGTGCACGTAAAACAGACACAGGATTGTTAAGATGGCTGCTTTGGTGAAAGTGTTTTGGCTTGGCTTTGGCAAAGGCTCTATATGCACAAAGAGCTTCTAGAAGCACATGGAAGGAGTGTTAATTTCTACCCTTTCATCTCCTGCTCAGTAAAGAGGCCCTTACTACACTGTGAACTGTAGTTTTATGAGTCAGCCATATTTAGGCAATCACAAGTCTCTAAAATCATTCAAGCTTCTATGTCTCTTCTGTAAAATATGACAACGGTCTTGTTGAGCCGATCGTGTTTCTGTGAACCCCTCCACCAACTTTGTACTCTCTTCTTAGTACAGAGTAAGCGACCACAGTGATATTGTCTTCAGGATACTGATCATGAGAGTTAGATTGAACTAAAGGACAAGAGCTATACATAGCTAACCAGTCCTTGTCAAAGTGTGGTCCTAACAATCACTGATTCTTTGTTGTCTACACTGGAAGGTGTCAGAACTATGTGAAGTCTCTTTCTGGAACACGGGTTCCTCCTCTGGCTGTCACCAGGGCTTCAGCCTTTCCTATCCATACCATGAACTTCTGGGGGAAATTCCAACTCTGTGGAGTCTATTATTTTTATAGTCTCATAGCTGAAGGGAAAGGCATGGGTGTCTTCCTCTAGAATATTTTCACTTCTGCTAGGACAGTTATAACCACAGCAATCAGTCCCAGGGCTATAGTCTCCCTACTATAATGCTGTTCCATAAAATGTGTCTCAACCCTATTGGTGAAATTATTAAGGCCACTCCACATAGTTAAAAGGGAGGTTTATTTTGTGGGGTAACTTACAAGTGAAGGGATAGGCTACAGGGTCTGGGAAAGGTGTGGCACAGTCCGGCAGTGTTCTCTGGAGAACTCTGTTCAGTCTACCTCCAGCGTCCAGGGTCCAGGAACCAAGAGAGCTGGCCCATCCATATGTCGGGTCTTCAGCGTCCTCTCTCTGCCCCACCTTGTAGGCATGACTATTACTGAAACCTCAATGGGGGTTGGAACTTCCAGGTCAAAGCTGGAATGGCTACCCACTACACAACCCAACACAGGGGATGTTAAGAGGGGGCTGTGCCGGGGGAGAGGATACTCTTTAAGCCTTCAGAGAGAAGGAATCTCCAGGAGTTGGCAGAGGTGAAAGGAATCCCACCCTTGAAATTTGCACCGATTCTAGTCAGTTAGGGTGGCTTTGTGTTTGAGAGGCAAGGAGTCCAAACAAATGAAATTGCCACCAGGTAGTCAATCTGAGTCTTTTCTAGAAACAGTGATATAGCACAGGCTGCCCCAGAAATAGAATGAGACAGCTTCTTGTCCTCTGGTACAGGGGACAGCTTGGAGGCTTGTGTAGCTTTGCCTTGTCAAGGGAAATGAGTACTGAAGGGTGTGCTGAGTGGCCGTGAAACTATTTGCTACATATAGGAATCTAATTGTTCCAAGTGATTTAAAAAAGAGAAAGAGAGAGCCGGGCGGTGGTGGCGCACGCCTTTAATCCCAGCACTCGGGAGGCAGAGCCAGGTGGATCTCTGTGAGTTCGAGGCCAGCCTGGGCTACCAAGTGAGTTCCAGGAAAGGCGCAAAGCTACACAGAGAGACCCTGTCTCGAAAAACCAAAAAAAAAAAAAAAAAAAAAAAAAAAGAGAAAGAGAGGAGAAAGGGGTTATGGGAAATATAAATATTTAAATACTTTATGAAGTCTAAGCCAGCATAAAAGACCTAAGGGGAAAGGAAGCTGGCAGTCTTCAGAGACTTTAGGAGAGTGACATGGGCCATCTGCTTCAGCTCTGCCAGTCATTCTGTTTGGAATTTCCCATTCTCAGAGTCTGATTTCCTAGGATGGGAAGAGTTTTGTGGCCTAGCTTAGACCAGGTGTCTTTGCTCAGTGAATCCGGCAGATCTTGTTTCAGACTTGACCTTGGCTCGTCCATCTTAACTGCTAGGCTGTAACCAGATGATGCCGAAGTCTGTGAAATCTGGGGGCCAGCCTTGAAGATATCTGGTTACTGTTTTTCCTTCTGTTTTCATGAAGATATTAGTTTTCAGGGCTTTCTGGTTGTATATATTTCTTAGAAAAAATGACTAGTTGTTTTCATGTATTTGAACTAACTTATCAGTATATAATGCATAGAAACTGGAGATGTTGAAAGCCCAACTCTGTGAGACTTACGATTCAAGAAACATCTTCTGTAGCTAAAGACTTACCTCTAACTGGATTAATTAAAAACATTTCAAATTCTTTATGTTGTTAATTTGAACTATATACATTGAGGGGAAAGAAAATCACATATAGCAAAATCTCACCAAAACTTTTCTTTTTAAGAATTGCATTTGGAGAGGGCAGGAGTTCCTTGTGCACACACATGAGCACTGGAGAAGCCAGGAAAAGTTAAATACGCAGAATTATTTCTTCAAAGGAAGGAGATGTTTGCCTGTCCTCCTCCTACAATGCTGGGAAACGATGTAGTTTACAACCTGGTGATCCTTTGCTATCTATCTGTAGAGCCAGGCCTCACCTGTATTTCCCAGAATTTGTTGTGTTTATCCCAGACCGTTTCCCCCTAAATCTTGAGCACTGCTTCCAAGTCCATTAAACGCATCCTTATGGAAGATGTCACTTGGGCTTTACAATAGCCTAAGTGACTTCTGTGTTATCTTAGGCCAATCCTGACACCCACGGTCATTATGGTCACCTCAGTCATTCTCCCTAGACCCTTACCCTGAGCATTGTTTCTAAGTCAGCAGAACCCATTTTCATGGAAGAAGCTACATGTACTTTGTAAAGAGTTTCAATGTAAACATGTCTTAAGCTTTGTTGTACACATGGGACTGGGTTAATTGTCATCAGAAAACTTTTTTTCCCCCAAAATTGCACTGTGTTTAAATATGGCTTAAATATAAATGACTTGGTGTGGGACTTTAGAAGTTTGAACCAGTAATGGCTAAGTCACGTTGAACCGAGTTTCATTCTTATTTCACCTGATCATTTCTGTACCAACTTGACACTTTCAGGGACCCCTGAGTGTATTTATTTTTAAATTATATTTATATGTGTGTGTCTGTGTATGGATTTGTACATGCAAGTCCAGTGCCTGTGGAGGTCAGAAGAAGGTGTTGGAGCTAGAGCTGCAGGCAATTGTGAACTGCTCAATATGGGTGCTGGGAACTGAACTTGGGTCCTTGGCCAGAACAGTATACACTCTTAACTTTTGAGCTCTCTCTCCAGCCTCAATCAAAATTTCTTTTTTTTTTTTTTTTTTTTTTTTTTTGTTTTTTTGGTTTTTCGAGACAGGGTTTCTCCGTGTAGCTTTGCGCTTTTCCTGGAACTCACTTGGTAGCCCAGGCTGGCCTCGAACTCACAGAGATCCGCCTGGCTCTGCCTCCCGAGTGCTGGGATTAAAGGCGTGCGCCACCACCGCCCGGCTCAATCAAAATTTCTTAAACGTAAATTTGCTATTATTGTTTGTTGAAATTCCATAAGAAATAGTCATAATACTACGAGAAACTCTTTGAATTCTTCTCCTAGCATCCTTCTTGTGGTACAGTCATTGCATTGATGAGGCCCTTAGGCCGATCTCCCAAATTGCCCTTACATCATTTGTAGTTTGGTGTACTAACAGTCACTCACCTCTTCCTGTATCCACGCTAGTGTAATCTCTTCCAACACTTATCCTGGCTTGTTCTGTGGTTTTTTTTTTTTTTTTTTTTACTTGTTTGTTCATTTTTACCATATGACTCACTCTGGCCAACGGAACCTTTGCAACCGCTAAACAAAGCAATTAATCAAGCCTTGGGGATTGTCACCTCTTATCAAGGGGCATTCTGGGTTAGTGTACTCATATGTATGGTCCAGCTGATAGGTAGATCAGCTGTCCATCATTGTGTAGGGACACTGTAGATTACCCAGCCTCAGCAGCAGTGTTGACTGAGCTTAGGAAAGAGCTGTCGAAAAGTCACCCTGAACAGGAAGTGGGCTAAATGGCAGTTGTTTTATATTAAAAGTTTAGAGATGGTTTTTAATGGAGACATAACAGATAACTAGCCACTCCAGGCCTTTTACTTTGTGTTTTCTCTAACTAATGAGATGAGTCCATTACATCACCTCTTGAGTCTGCTTGTAGAACCGCTTTAAGGGAGACAGCAGAGTCAGGGATGGACAATCTAGGCAATAATCGGACTTAATCAGAACAGTGGGAGGTTGGCACATTCTGTGTAAGCAGAGGCTTGAAGATGCATGCCTGGCTTTTGTTGCTTTTACTGCTCAGACTTTGCAGTGAGAAAGGTTGGCTTGCTGCAGAAAAGACCCAGTTCTGAGTTGCTCTGGATCCAGCTGAGGCCATTCAAGGTCTGCTGACTTGCAGTTGACTGCCAGACACATGAGTGCGCCCAGCTAAGACCAAAACTGCCAAGTCAAGTTCAGTCCAAACTGCTAACCCACTGACTTGCACGATAACTAAATGTCCTGTCTAGCTGTAAGTTTTGGAGTGAACAGTTTCATATCATTGCTGTGCAAATAGATAAGCGACACCACACATCTCTGCTGCCTAAGTGGAATGCGCTTGAAGTGGCTGCTAAAACATTCTCACCCACCCATCTCATGGGACTTGCACTGCTCTGTCTTCCTCTGTGTAGACATCAGCCACTGTGGTGACTCCAGTTTCAAACATCATTAGGTTCTGTTCTCAAAGGACTCTAGCATTACCTCCATTCTTATGGACTTCATAAGTTTGCATTTATGCAGACTTCCGTTATTATGATGACACCGGTGATTTTTGAATAATTGATAGATAAAGATCTCTTTTGTTGGGATTGACCCAATCAATTCTAATGTTCCTAACTGGATGGCTCACTGTAGCATACTTTCTAACATTTGTTCCTATGCTGATTGTCGGACATGAATTCTGTATGCTAATGTTCAGTACTCAGCAGGCTGGTATACTGGGTTTTCAGGGTAGAGAAACAGTCTATCAGGGACTTTTAGAGTAAATCTGTTGATTCTGGCTTCTGAAATAAACTCAATAAAAGGGCCCATGCTTCCAGTTAAATTTCTTATACTATCAGCTATTAATATTTACCACCTTTCAGCATTTCCATGGGGTGCACCAAGATGGCCAAAGCCACTCCTGCTTTTGTTCTATCTAGAAATTTCTCCATAGTGTTGAGGCTACTTGGACCTACTGAATGACCTTTAACAGCTACGAGTCTCCAGTTAGTAAAGACTAAATGTGAACTCCACTAAGCTGGTCATGGGTCTGATCCTTGTCATGCTAAAAATAATTCAAAGTTCTGAAAAGTAATAGCAACACATTGAGGCTGGATTAAAAATTACTATTCATGGTGTGAGTTTGAGAGTGATCTCTTCTCACTTCAGGAGGTTCATACTGTGTTGCATGAGTTTGTTTTCTGCCTGGGTCATCCCTTCTCACAGGGTTCTGCCCTTCAACCACACTTCCAACTCAGTGCTAGGCTAAGAACTCATACAAAGTTACCCTGAAAGCTGATCAGCAACATGGAAGACAAAGGGTCCATTTCAGAAATATCTCCTTCCCTCAGATTTGAAATAAAATATGTTCATGTGCTACATGTGCTGTTTAACTCTGCTGTATGTTTTTCTAACACATATTGTTATCCCATTGTTTATAAGCAGGCCTCAGTTCTCTGAGATAAACAACACATTTTAAAAGTCTGTCATAATTATTATTTCCTTTGTGGAGCAATATTCTATAACAATTATTTCAGTAGATCTTGGGATAGTTCTGATCATTAGCAATACTGAAAGAAACTACAGTGCTTAGCAAGGTGGCTCATTAGCGAAAGGCACTTACGTGACAAACTGAATTCAAGTTCTCTGAACCCACCTTGTGGAGAGAGAACTGACTCCTCAAAGTTGTCCTCTTACATTTACAAGCACACTGTGGCATGGGTACCCCCTCTCTCTCTCTCTCTCTCTCTCTCTCTCTCTCTCTCTCTCTCTCTCTCATAAATAGAAATAATTTTAAAAAACAAATCTACATGCTCAATGCATAAAAAGCACACTATAGTGTCCTATAGTGTTTTTTAAAACAATTGTTTGCCTGTGTTGTGCGCATGTCTGTGTATGTGAGTATATTCAAATGTGTATGTGTGTGTGTGTGTATATTCAAATGTGTGTGTGTGTGAGTATATTCAAATGTGTATGTGTGTGTATGTGTGTGTGAGTATATTCAAATGTGTATGTGTGTGTATTCAAATGTGTGTATGTGTGTGTGTGTAGACCAACAGAGGGTGTTGGGTATCCTTATGCAGCACATTCTGTCTATTCCTTTGAGGCAGAGTGTCTCCCTGAACCTGTACCTTATGTTCATCGGCTGGGCTGGAAGCCAGGAAGCGTCAGAGGTTACAGGCAGGCATGGGATGCCTAGAGCTTGTTATGTAGGTACTGAGATCTGAACTCTAGTCCTCATGACTGCTCTCTTATCTGATGAGCTATCTCTTTAGCCCCTCCCACAGCTGTTTACTGGCTCTTTGTCTGATTCTTCCTTAATTTGGAAAGATCCTGTGACAGCTTCATGCACGCGTATGTATACATCTTGGTCATTTTCAGCTCTATCATCCTCCTTATTTCTCTCTCACTCTTGCTGAACTTCTTTCTACTAAGGCCCCTTCCTATATCCGTGCTCTTTTGGCTATTATTTTGGTTGGTAATATTTTTGTCACCAACGGAGTTTAATTAAAGTTGTTTTTCTAATTCTTGGCAACCATTGAACTATATTTTAATGGATGTTGCTTAATTAATCAGAAATAGGAGGCTTACTTTATACCTGTAAATGGTGGAGCATTCATCAATGACGACGCCCAGGCCTCCACTATCTCTTGCAAGGATGTTTTGCTTTGTCTAAATGATGAGGTGAACACTAATGGCGATGTAATGGCACTTTCCCGACAATTGCCCTGATTGTCCTGGTGGGCATTTCTCTGAGGACTGACCTTTATTTCTCAGTGGCTGCTTCAGTTGCTTTTCTTATAAAAGGCCCAGGAGTCAAGTAAATAGACACTTAAACACACCAAGGGAGTCACTTTTAAAGAAGTCTTTTGTAATTCAAATAATCACCCCCTAATGTTTGAAAAGCTTGCTGTTAGACAGTATACTGTTCCAAGCGAAGATGAATGCTTTTCTGAAAAGATAATATGCACATGTGTTATTAAGTACATTGCATGGTTTGAGGAAAATAGTATGAGCTGGGATGCAGTTGGGAGAGAAAGTCCAAATAATCAAACATGAACCTCAATAGTTATGAAAGGGTTCTGGTGAGGCTTGGTGTGGCAAGGATTTTGTAGTATAAGAGTTTAGCAGAAGGAAGCATAAATCTAAAAGGAAATAATCAAAGTGATATAAACAAAACAGGATAAGGGAGTTTCTAATTAGAATGAATTAAATATCAAGAAATGAAGGAACAGTAAAGTGAGAAAGTAAGGTTTTGTAAAGTATTCTGTCCACCTTCTTAGTAATTCCTCTCCCAGGAGCCCTGCATCTCCCACAGCCACACCAAATGTCAAGTACCACAGCCAAGACAGACAGTGGTGCCCCCACCCCTCTCCACACCGTTTACGCTGCGCACGTGGAAGGCTTCTTTGATTAGGGCTCCTCTACACAGACACAGCATGGTTCCTTCTCACAGTCCTTCCACGGTAGTGGAAGACTCAGAGGATACATAAAATTCAAATCCCTAATTGTTTCCAAGCAGAGAAAATGTAGATTTCTAGAAGATAAAAGTATGCTTGGCCAGATGTGTAAACATATCTGACATCCAAATCTTGAGCAATCAGACCAAATTCTCCTTTATTTAATACTTCATTTAATATGTAAGAACATTGAATTAGAGTCTCAAGGTATCAAATATCCTCTCCAATTCTCCGGAATTACATTTCTTTCAGGCTATTTGGGAAAGACCATATCATTCTCAGACATCTTACAACTGGAAGGGTTTTAGTTCGGTTACTTTGCCTAAGGTAGTAGCAGACCTACTACCAGGCCTTGCTCCTGGCTAATATCTCCATACATTTCCCCCTGCAAATCATTACCTCATACAGAAGGACGATTTGAATACAAGCATCTTCCAATAGAGATTGTCATTTACTCACATTTGAAATTAATTCATTAAAATATTTTTGTGGTTCATTTTGAGACAGGGTCTTACGTGTCCTAGGCTGGCCTCAGACTCACTAGGTAGTTGAGAATGATATTGAAGAACTTCTGAACCCCCTGCCTCCACCTCATGAGCACTGCCATTACAGGTTTGCACAACCATGCTCAGGTTACGGGTGTTGGAGATTGAACCCAAAGCTTAATTTATGCTAGTCACTCTGCCAACTGAGCTATGGGCATGGATAATTGTTTTTTTCCTTTGGGACAGGGTTTCACATTGTAGTCTAGGCTGGCCTTGAACTTGCAGCAATTTTCCTGTCTTACTTTAATGGCATGAGCCACCACTTCTGGCTCATTATTTTCCAAAGAGACATCAGATTTGAGTCTTTAGAGATCTTAACATTTTTTATTAGTATTTTTTACAGCTGTGCAATTTAATCAAGTTACTAAGTTTCTCTAGGGTACAAACAGACTCCTAGCTTGGCATAGAAACATGAGTATCCACCCAAACCGACATTAATTAAGTCTATAAATAACCTCTCTCTGCTACAGGCTGAATTTTGCAGCCAAATGACTCAGGTCAGTTCTGTTTTGTTGCAAAAACCTTTTAGGCATGAGGTCTTTTGGGTTCCTGGGGCTTAGCATTTAACAACCGGGCACGTGCTTATCAGCATGCCCTTCTGGTGGGTGAGTTTCGAGAGGGCCTTTGCCTGAGTTCTCTCACTGCTGTGGTGAAGAAAACCTGATGAGAAGTAAGTTAAGGGACAGAGGCCTTATTTTTGGCTTACAGTTTGAAGGACACAGTCCACATGACCCTGACTCTGTGGTGGCAGGAGCCTGCGGCTGGGATTCCTCAGCTCCTCACACACTTGTGGTGAGGACAGGGAGCGGCCTAGGGTACAAACCTCAAGGTGACATACTTCCTCCAGTAAGCCTCAACCTCCTGAAAGTTCCACAGTCTCTCAAAAGCAGTTCCACCCACTGGGGTTGTGGGTGTGTGTTCAAACACATGCATCCTGGGACATTTCATATACAAACCAAAACAGGCCTGGAGCTGAAGCTGCCTGTTCTGATCCAGGAAGATGTCTGTCTCTCAGGTCTCTCCCATGCTACGGGGGCAATTTCCTAAGTGATGCAGAACATCAGGCCTGAAGCTCCATCTCAAGCTGATGACAGACCGAGCCACATGGGGTTCTACCCCAAGGGGGCCCCTGTGGTCCAGCCAGCCCTTCCTCTCTTACCTCTTGTGCCAAAAGTTTATGAGGAGAACTTTTCAATGTTATCACATTTCCTATTATATTTGGGAGGTCACTGAAAAAGTATAGAACTTAGTCTGTGTAAATTCGCAGTGCGGCCAAACTCAATGAAGCATATCTAATTTGAAAAGTGATGGATATCTATAGTTAATGAGCTAAAGCTACGTTATGCTAAGGTTATTTGAAAATAGAGAGAGATTAGAAGTGGAAATGAGAGTGTATTTTCCCCACAGATCAGGCTACTGACACAGGGAGAAATTACTGTGTTCTTAAAATATGCGAAAAACGAATGTATAATCTTTTTTCTTTCAAACAGTATTTAAAATGTCACCAAGTAGTGTGATTATTTTTGTTATTGTTGTATGGCTCCCATTGGTTCTATGTAGCATGGACGCTGTCTAAACTGTCACTGAATATAAACTTAATGCTATGGGGGTGTTGTTTCCAAAATAAACTTGACCTTGGTGTTCCACATGAATTAATCACTTTCTCTCAGGCATCATAGCAGAACACCAACGGGGTATGAATAATGGGTGCAAATTTTTAGATTAATTTTGAGCTCTTTAGTCATCGTATGAGCAACTAGATGAGGCTAAATTAGGATTCTGCCTCTGTATCAGGTGTCCAAATTGTCAGATGTTTGTAAATTAATTGGCTTAGAGGTTTTTTTCCAGCCCTAGCTAAAAAGATCGTACAATAAACATAAGGGTGAAGGGACTTACACAATACCCTGTGGGCTTGCCGCTTTTCTCTTGTCCCTACAGTTTAACTCATAGCTATCATCTGGATCCCAGCAAAGCACAGAGGATAAAGCATTAAAATCTGAAAGACAAGAGTGTGTGGGACCAGCCTCCACCTTTTCCAGGGTTCCTACGAGGAGGAGAGAGGAATAAGGAACTTGTAGTTAGAATGATAGGCATAACAGAGAAGAAGAAAGACAGAAACACAGAATAGCTTCGGGAGGACCTGGGTCAATACCAGATGGCCCAGAACTTTATTCAAAAGGGCTTTTTATAACAATGCCAAGGGGAAGAGCAAAAGACTTCCCCCTTGCTAGATGCAACCAAGTGTAGACCCTTCCAAACACCTGGTACCCAGGCCTGTGGTTCAACTATTCTCTTATGCAGGCCTGCTGGGTAATGCAAGCTCAGATTTTCGGACCCTGAGTAATCTGGGCCTCCACAAAAGTGACAGTAAATAAGAATCATTGAAGACATAGCTGAAGATGGAATTAATCTGATTATAGCATTTTAAAATAAAATTAGTGCTATACCATGTTTCGTTTCCATTCACAGACGAATACTAGACCAGTACTTTACATCCCAATATTTAGGAAAGAATTTGAACTTAATTTCTTTGATGTGGTTGGTTAAGATGACTAGATTTGTTTTGTTTAATAAACAGTCTCAAGGATAGGACCTAAAACTCATTTACATTGTGGAATTATGTAGAGTGGTGTCATTCACTGCTTTGATTCTTTGTAGAATGAAGTAAACACAAATGAATCACACACACACACACACACACACACACACACAAATAAAAATAAAAGCCAAATGACTTTCTATGATAGAAAGATAATATTTTATATTTGGAATAACAATGTCTACCTGTATCAGAGCATTAATTTTCCAGCTAAAGACCAATTTGACATTGTAGATGTGTATGTGTGTGTGTGTGTGTGTGAGAGAGAGAGAGAGAGAGAGAGAGAGAGAGAGAGAGAGAGAGAGAGAGAGAGAGGAGGGAAGGAGAGAGAGAAGAGAGAGAGAAGAGGGAGAGAGGAGAGAGGAGAGAAGAGAGATTTATGCAGACCAGGCTGGCCTTGAACTCAATTTTATGTGGTGCTGAGGATGGAACCCTAGGTGAATGCTAGGCAAACACTCTTGTCACTGAACTGTATCTGCAGCCCTAGACTTTGTAGATATTTATAACAAATGTGTATATATGAGTTATATTTCCATTTTTATTACCAAGGTATCTAGTTTCAAATATAAAGATTCTTTTTTGGGGAGCTATGCTTTCATTCCTTTTGAGGATTATTTCTGTTAAATAAAATATGCATGGCATGACTCTTCAAGCATCCATGAGTTAGTGTGTTGGAGGGTGAGTGCTGTCAACTCAATAAAGTCTAGAATTATCTGAGAGACTGGCCTCTGGACATGCTTGTGGCTGATGATTATCTTGATTGCTTTTTAACTGGGATCGGGGGACCTGTCCGCTGAGGATGAAACGTGTTCCTGGGCAGGGGCAGGTCTTGGAGTGTCTGATGGAGAAAGTGAGCTGAGAATTAGCATGTATTCACCAACTGCTTTCCGCTTCTTTACTTTGAACGTGTCAGGACCAGCTGTCGCGGGCTCCTGATCCCTTACCTTCCCTGTCATAATGGACTGTGCACTGAACTGTGAGCTGGGATGGACCTTTTCTCCCTTAAGTCACTTTTGCCAGGGTATTTTGTTACAGTATTCAGAAAGGATACGACAGTGAGTGACTAACATTGGAATTTTGTATTAAAATCGGAGTGTAGGGCTGCTGAGAACGGAGTGTGATGAGGTGAGACTTTAGTTTTCTCAAACTCCCTTACTCCTGAAGGGATGGTGGAAATGACCCCCTTAGGATGGTTTTGCTTGTGTGCCTGTGTGTATTGCTTTCAGATGTCTAAATAGAAACCTTTTTGTATGTCTCTGTGGGAAGAGCGTGGCAACTCACTCTTGTTTTCAGTTTAGGACTAGATGCTCTGATTATCAAGACATACCGAATTCCACACAGCCAATTAAACACTGATCTTCCCGAATCCAATTGCAAAGTAACACAAGCAATCATATAGTGCACGCCATGGTTTCTGGTGAACACATTACACCTTTTTGGGAGTGAACAGTCATGACTTATGATGTATTTAACTGATGTCATCAGTATGAGATAAAAACCATAATCCTTTCTGCAGGATGATATACTACGTCGACTGAAAAAGTAAATCCAGCTTTGGGCGCTGCCAATCAAAGCCAATTAGTAAATGACTGTTTAAAAGAAAGTTTGTTTCCTTTTTGTTTGTTTGTTTTGGAACAGGTTCTCACATACAACTCAGGCTGTCTTTAAACTCACTATCCTTCTGCCCCCTACCTCCTGAATGCAGGGGTCATGCGTGTGAATGACCACACCTGATTTATATAAAATTCCAAGTGAGAATATGTAATATACTTTCCATGTGTGCATTGATTATTAAGTCTTGTTTGAAGAACAGACTTTAAAAATACTGGGACTTAACCCTTATAACTAGTATTATAAGTGTAACCATGGATTCCTGTGTAGGTAACCACTTTCTAAAGGAAAGAGCTCATCATTTCAATTTATTTAAATGACCCTGCACCTTGGCAGCATGTCATATTCCTTTGAGCTCCTAAGATTTGCTCTAAATCTGCATGTATTGAAGTGAAATGAGATGCTTTGTTTTCTAAGGTTTTGTCCAGAATATTCCATTTGCTGCATGTGATAGTGTGTGGACACTGACTCTCAAGACATGGCTTTGACAGTAAGATCCTGTAAATTATGTTTTTGGTTTTTTTTTCGTGGTTTTTTTTTGTGTTTTTTTTTTTGTTTTTTTTTTTTTGTTTTTTTTGGTTTTTTGCCAGGAAAAAAGAGAAAGGGGCAGTTTTATCAAAGGAAAAGGCTGCTTTAATTTTCTGGTTAGTTAATCTCTTTTGCATATCATTGTAACAATCAGAAAGTGTTAGTAACTTGCATTCAACATTTAAATTCTATCAATGTAAGAACACTTCGTGCATTCATTCCCACAATTATATTGCATGTAATTTTGGAACAGTGAAGACCCAGTGTCTAAGACGGAGGTTCCTTCTGCCCTGGGTGTGGTGTTATCCCTCCTGACTGTCTATGTTGGCTACTTTTCTGTTGCTGTGATACAACGCCCTGACTAAGGGGACTTACGGAAGACAGTCTTTATCTGGGCTTATGCTGCACAGGGTCAGAGATCCGGATGGCAGAGTGAATACGTTGGCAGGAGCAGGGAGCTGAGGGCTCGAATCGTGAATAGTAAACACAATGTAGAAAAAGTAGACTAGAAACAGCGAGAGTCTTTGATGTCTCAAAGCCTACCTCCAGTGACATACTTCCTCTAGCAAAGCCATACTTACAAAGCCTTCCCAAACAGTATTACCAATGCCAAGCATTCAAATGCCCGAGACTATGGGGGGACAGCTCACTCACACCACCACCCCTTCCTTCTTTTCTGCTTCCGTAGTTGACACATTCCACTTTAATACACACATATCTTTCTAACCCTAACATTATGTCTTCTATTTCCAAGATTTGGGGACTTCATATATATCAGACAGTTACTTTTCTGTCCCTTTGACATGGGGGGAAGTCCTTGCTTTTGATAACAGTTTCAAAACTTTCATTCCATGGTCACTTGACCCTGTTGCCTTCGGGTCTGTGGTGAGGCACAATGCCATGTTGGAGGCAAGAAAACTGCTCACTTCCTGGTGGCTAGGAAGCAAAAGCAGAGAAAAAAGGATAGAGATTCCAAGTCCCCTTCACAGCACACCCCCAGGACCCCAACCTGCCCCACCGCTAAGCTCCTAACAGTCCTGCCAGCTGGGGCTGAGCCTTGCACACAAGTCCTTGGGGTATGTTAAAATCCAGAGCATTGCACCTTGTCAAGCTCTCTACACACCAGACATAGAGCTCACAAGTCATCCCAACCAAGTAACAACCCAGGACCATTATAATAACACATGACATTTCCTCAAGTTTTTATTTATGAGTGTGTGTGGTCACATGTGCCAGTATGTGCAGGTCAAAGATCAATTTCAGGTGTCTTCCTCTGCACATTCCACCTTATTTTTGAGACAGAGATTTCCCATGAACCTGGAGCTCACCAGTTTGCCTAGACCGGCTCGTCAGTAAGTGCCTGGGCTCTACTTCCATGGTGCTAGGATTACAGATGAGAGCTACCACACTTTGTCACAGCTGGCTTCTCCATAGGTGCTAGGTTCCCAAACTCAGGGCCTCATGCTTGCGTGGCAGACACTAACTACCAAGCCACTTCCCCAACCCTGCAGGAGAAAGCCTTTATTGGAAGCTTTTCACTCAGCTGTTCTTGAGTTAAAAACAGTCACTGTCAAGGGCCAACTAGAAGAAGATCTGGGACTGACAAAGTTCAGGGCAGTGTTTCTAGAGTTATTAGAGAAAAATGCCTTTCAAGATTTCTTCCTTGGGTGTAGTTTTGACAATCATGCCATGGTAATTATATCCCAGAATCAGGTTTTATCTCATATTTTAATTGCCAAACCCAGATCTTTGGACTAGAATTTGAAGCAGGTTGTGGTATGATATAAATTACCTAACATCTCTAAAGTGTCTGCCTTCAAGAATCTTAGATAATTGCAGGACATTTGAACACCTAAAGAATGGGACTGGAGAGATAGCTCAGCAGTTTAGAGCACTTGCTACTCTTCCAGAGGACTTGAGTTCAGTTCCCGGCACCCATGTTAGGTGGTACATAATCAATCACCTGTAACTCCAGTCCAGGACACCCTCTTCTGGCTTCTGCAGGTAGCTGCATACATGTGGCAATGCATATAAACACGAGAGAGAGAGAGAGAGAGAGAGAGAGAGAGAGAGAGAGAGAGAGAGAGAGAGAGAGAGAGAGAAAATAAGTAATAAAAGCTTAAAAAATACCCAAGGATGTGTATACTATGTTAGATGATGATAATTCAAAGAAGACAAGCCAGGCAGGAGAAAGGAGCAGAGAGCAGTCAAGTGAGGGAGAGGTGTTTCTTTTCTTTAAGTGGCCAGAAAAGGTCTCTCAGTCATTCAGTGAAATTAAAGCAAAGACCAGAGCAAGGGAGCCTTGTTGTTCTGGCATGGCACTCCAGGCAGCCGAGACAAATACAAATGTGAGCATGCCAAGGTGGGGCATGACTGTCATATTTGAACTCCAGACACCAGCATAGCCTGCTGATGACAGGGAGGAGCCACGTGAACTCAGAGTGACAACAGAAGCCGGGCAATGCAGACCACGTTTGGATTCAGGGTGTTAAGTGTTTTAGGGCGAACAGAGATGTGCCTCGTTAACTGGGTACAGACAGCTACAGTAAACATCATATGTAACTGTGAAGGGCTGGGTGCCTCCTTAAGAGGACCAGGAGCAAGGCAAGGATATCTGCTCAGTTATTTATACTCTGTACTGTGCTGGAAGGTCTCTCAGAGCAATAAGGCAAGGCGAGGCAATAAAGAGCCAAGGTTGGAAAGAATCAAAGTTATTTACTCTCAGATGACTTTATTTTTAACATAGAAAACCCTAAGCAGTGCCTAGAGAGACTGATATAGCTAAGAAGTAAATTGAGCAAAGCTCTAGTTTATCAGGTTGATATGTCTATGTGAAGGCAAAAACAACTGGAAAATGGAATAAAAAACATAATTCACGGTAACATCAAAGTCATAAAATTCTTAGAGACAAGGTTATCAAGAAATTTATAAACTATACACAGAAAACTACAAAACACAGCTGAGTGAAAATTTAAAATATCCGAAACTAGAAAGATGTCATGTTCATAGATTAGTGTACACCTATTAAAAAAACACATTGTGTACACTAATTGTATAAAATTTTAAAGTGTTAAATTATTTGTGTGTGAGTGAGTGAGTGAGTGAGTGTGTGTGTGTAATGGATGCTTGTATATGCGCATGTGCGTGTATGTGGAGGTCAGAGGTCAACATGGTAGTCTTCTATCAATTCTCCACTTTATTTTTTGAGGCAGAGTCTCTTGAGAGCTGGAACTCACTGATTAGACTCCAGGCCAGTGGGATCTGCTAGTTTTGCCCTGAAGTACTGGAGTTACAGACCTGTGCTGCCATGTGTGGCATTCACATGGGTGCTGGGAATTCAAACTCAGATCTCAGGTTTGTGTGGCAAGACCTTTGCTTATGGTGACACTTCCCCAACACAGCCTTATAATTCTTTTTGGTCTATTCACATGTGAACAAAAAAATTAAAAGAGACTGTTAATAGGGCAGGTCTCCAATGAGGAATAGTCAACCAGTCAGGGAAAGGAAGTTGGGTTGCTTTGTGTGTTTACGAGGAGATACACATCTTTCGGGAAGTCAAGCACTTGGGGACACTTCCTTGAAGTTTATAGATATCTGCAGGACGATTCCTTAAATGGAAGAACTTTTCTCTATGGAAAGGAAATTTCAAAAAAGCTTACAATGGTTTACACAAGGTGATGAGATTTAGAGAATTCTAGTCTTTAGCAAACATATAATGGTCAGCCCACACCAAAGGTCAGTGTCGGGAGGACTAATTGACAGGTTTCAGGTTAGAAACGTTGCCCTTCTCAAAGTCTCCTATTTTAAAAGGCGTATTTTGTTATCTTCTCAAAAGGAATCCGTGAATTTATAGCACTTTTTATTCAAAGTGCCTATTTGATTGAAGTATGGTTCTCCTTGGCCAGGGTTTTAGACAAGGAATAGTCAGGTTTTGTATATGGCTGCTCCACATCTGCTAAATGAACAATAGATAATTTGTGGCTTATATGTTCAGAAACACTCAGCTTCTGTGGTGTTTGTAATGATTAATATATTCTAGATAAAGGAGCTAGTAACAGCCTATACTTGGATTCTTCTTGTCATTCACTCCTCTCAGTCTCCTTTTCCTCCTCCTCTTCATTACCACCACCACCACCACCACCACCACCACCACCACCACCATCACCATCATCATTATCATCATCACCATCATCATCATCACCACCGTCTTCTCAGGCTAGTGGGATGGCTCAGCAGGTAAAGGGCCTCACAGTTAGGTGTGAATTTGGTCTCTGGGATCCTTATGATGGAAAGAGGGAACTGACTCTTGCAAATTGTTCTCTGACCTCCACACTTGGCATATGAATGCCCTCGCCAGCCCCAGTTAAAAATAAATAAAATAAAAATAAGTTGCAAAAAAAGTATCCATTTTACCTTTACTGAATGGTCTTGGATGTGGGTGATAGGCGTTGTTAGGGGAAGGAGTCTGTTAGAAGCGTTACTAATGCCATAGATGACAGAAAACCTCATGGTTGGCCTCTGAGATCAGGCCTCCGCAGCACAGATGGACAGCATCGGCAGGAGGGCGTGCTGAAGAGTGATCAGGCCCATGTGGCTGAGCTGAGTCCCTCCTGTAGGTCTCTGAGAAGAAGTAAGGTTTCAGTAAAGTCTGCATCTAGGCTTTTGATTTTTCCCAGAATGCAGCAGGGAAGTGGGAGAGCAAGAGGAGGTGCAGTGGTCAGTAACCACAGGTGGCCCTTTGACATGGTGTGAGCCTGAAGACTCACTTCTGCCCCTGAGAAATTCAATACTTGGGAGTCTGTTGGCTAACGATTCACAGGTAGGGCTTTCAGTGGGGTGCCTGCCGGTGTCTGTGGGACTGAGGAGAGGGGAAAGGTTGCTGTTGGCACTCTGACCTGAGCAACAGTCTGCTCTGGATTGCAACAATCACAGAATGAGCAGCTTCAGTGTAGGCCAGAGGCACACACTTGGGATTGAAGACAAAAGACAGGTTTTAAAGGTGCACACAGTAGCCCTGCTAGTTCACTTTTTGGGGAAAAAATCTACTCCTCTAGTCTGAAACTAAAGGTGTTTTAAAACATATTCCCTAGATTTTATTGGGGCAATGAACAGCAATCCCATGGAAAATGACTTATGTGTCTGGTGACTGCTTTATCCTGCAGAAACGCTGGACTTCTGAACATGTCTGGTTGAGAGTGTCTTTCCCCAAGGCAGGATTTTAGTTTTATCTGCCTTCAAAGTTTTTTGGGGCTAAAACTATTTTCATCATGCTCTTAGAAGAGAACTTTTAAATTTCTCCCATTCATTGTTCACTTATCTTTGTCCTGGAGGAGATGAAAAATAAATTTCCGAGCAGAATTCTGGTCCGGGCAGGGTGTTCCCTCTGCTCAGGCAGTGAAAGTCAGGTGCTTGCGTTCCTGTTACGATGATTGCTTTTCCTGGAACAGGAACCCACTCAGGTGAGCTGGCATGCATGTGGGGCTAGATTAGCTTCAAAGGCTGCCCTCACAAAGTGACATGGGCTGAGCAGTGTAAACAAGAATTGATTACCTCAGTGTTCTGGAGGATTCGGGGTTGGTCTGTCTGAAGTCTTCGAGGAAGTGGTCTCTCACCCAGTTCTGGTGTTTTTCTGGCTTGCTGTAGTATTTGTTGGTTGTGGAAGCATCACACTGCCTCTGCCTTAACACAGTCTTCTCACAGGTTGTATTTGTGTCCCCACACTCCCCAAGGACACCAATGTATTGGACAAGGAGCCCACTCTACTTCTGTATTACCTCATTTGAATGAATTACATCTACGAGGACCTTATTTCCAAATTTCACCACATTCTGAGGTCCTTGAAGCTAAGACTTCAATGTTTGCATATGGGGATGGACGGAATTCAAGCCATAACACCTTGCACATCCCAGCTGGGCCTCTAGAGACAGGACTCTGGCAGCTCTGGAATGTGTACCACTTTGCCCTCAGGCTTGCATGGTACTCTTCTTTGGCACTGACTTTTGCTTGTGGGTTTTCTTTTCTTCTCTCCATCTTTTCTGGTCCCCAGTAACGTTGTCTTGCTGTGATGTTGACTCCTCCTATTTCTGGGGATGTTTTGGCAATGCCACTTCATACGGTTTGTTGCCCAGGGTTTCTGTCGTTGAATTAACAGTAAAAGACACCACAAGAGGCCGGGCGGTCGTGGCGCACGCCTTTAATCCCAACACTCGGGAGGCAGAGCCAGGCGGATCTCTGTGAGTTCGAGGCCAGCCTGGACTACCAAGTGAGTCCCAGGAAAGGCGCAAAGCTACACAGAGAAACCCTGTCTCGAAAAACGGAAAAAAAAGACACCACAAGAAGGCTGGAGATACATATGGCTCAGTGGTTAAGAGGATTGCTTTTGTGGAGGACTGAAGTTCAGCTCTCAGCACCACCCATGCCAGGGGGCTTACAGCCTCCTCTAACTCCATTTCCAGGGAATCTGACACCTCACCTCTGGCTTCTACAGACACCTGTACTCACATGCATATATTTCCTATACATACATAAAGACATACATGTACACATACGCATACTTACATACATATAACATCATGACTTTTCCACCCAGCTTGTGGGCTGCCTGAATTTGATTGTTCACTCATCTTTAGCTGCAAGAGAGGCAGGACAACAGGCTGGAGATACTGCAGGTGAAGTCGGCTACTTTGAGGAGACTCAGTGACAGGGCATAGAATAAGCAATAATAGATAAAAATAGCCACACACCCTTCAGCTCTCCTTGCACTGATAGAAATTTTATATTCATGTGAGTTCTTTGAGAACTAGATGGCCCACTAGAATCAAATATGCACAGCTTTTGTTAGAGGCAATGCCTCTGTGGAAACAAAGAATCCATAGAGCCTGGAAATCAGACAGATAGCAAGGCTTGGCTGACCCAGAGTGAAGGAGATGGGGGAGGATGATTACTCTCAAACTGTTGTGCATCTTGGGAAGGTTGGGCAAGGATGTTGTGGTGTCCTTGAGTGAAGGTGGCTGAAGGAGTTCTATGTTTTCTATAGTGGGTCCCCAACACATTCAGTCACCGGTGGGACCAGGTGGAGTTTGAGCTGTAGTGTTTGGGCCCCTTGCTGAAGTGCAGTTCTAAGTACTAGAAGAGCTACAAATCTCTTTTTACTCTGTGCTCAAATCTGAGAGGTATGAGTCTCTACCCCATCAATCAAATATGGCAGAAGTAAGTGATATTCATATTTTAGCAATGGCCTTCCAAAAACAACAGCCCCACTTCCCTCCTAGGAGGACATTTCCTGACACTGACCAGCTATCATGTGGGACTTCCATCAGGGTTTCACAACGGAGATGCTGTATGTAGGAGCTTTGCTGACTGACTCCATTGGGTTTGACCTTTGCCATTTTCATCAGAATTACTGACATTAGAGAGAAGCTGTCTTGAATCCCTCAGCCTAGTTACATACCCAGAGATGACTCAGTTTTTCATGAGATGACATTAGTTTGTCATTGAGATGACATCAGTTTGCCATTGATACTTTGTGTGTGTGTTTGGGTGGTGGGGCGGGTGCAGGATGTGGTACCACTTTATATGAAGAACCTGGGAAGTCATTGAGTCCAGCCTCTGCTAGATAGTAATCATAGACAAAGTATTTTCTTAGTCGTGTGACTAGCTGGCAGAAATGAAGATATTCTAAAGAGATGCCATGTCTCTCAATCTGTCAGACTACAGCATTTGAGGGCTTTTTCAGCCCAGAGCTCCAAAGTCATCCACACTCCTCCAACAAACCAGCTCAAAAGGCCTGCCATTCCCGAGGTCAAGCTTATCACATAACAATAGCTCCATTTCTCACTATCAAGTTTCTAATTTGCTCTTTTAAACTTTGCTGTGATAAAATACCCTGACAAAGGCAGCTTAGGGAAGAGAAGTTTGTCTTTGCCTTACAGTTACAGAGTGATGGAGTCCATCATGACAGAAAGATGTAAACCAGGCAGGGAAGGCATGGGAGCAGAAATAGGATGCTGGCTGGTCACACTGCGCACATACTCAGAAAGTGAGGTGTGAACAAGAAGTGGGTCAGGTTATAAAGCCCCAAAGCGATGCCCACAGTGACCCACTTCCTCCAAACAATGCTACTTCCTCTACTTCCTGTGGGTTCTGCAAACCTCCCCAAAGAGCGCTGGCAGCTGAGGATAAAGTGTTCAAACACACGAGTCTTCAGGCAACATTTCCTACCCAAACTACAGCAGAGTTTGCGCTTTCTCATCCTCAATTTCCTTGTTTATAAAGCAGGAAGTAGAACTGAATTTACCTCTCAAGATTAATGATTAAGTACATTCCGTAGAAAATGCCACATACTAAGTCATAAATACAATTCATTATTGCCATTAACTTATTTTATAAACCAACCATGGTCTTGATGTTCTCCACACTTAACATTACCAACTAGAATTACATTATATGGTGACAACTTTTGAAGTACTTTTTTGTTTTAAAACAAAATAACAACAACAACAACAACAAAAAAAAACCCACCCCAAACCCAATGACCTAAATTCAGTGAACGTTTTCTCATTTTAAAATGCTGACATCTATTATCAGTGAAATTCATTCTGTGTTTCAGTTATGCTAATCAGGTATCACTTCAGAAGGAAATGCAATTGAATTTGTGACTTAGAACTTGGTGGGTTATTGCCTCTGGTAATAGCTTCATCACTTGAAGTTTGAGTATGTCCTTCTAAGCACTTTTCACTCTAGCTAAAGATCTGATTCATTTATATCTTCATTGTTGTTGTTTGTTTTTCAAGACAGGGTTTCTCTGTGTAGCCCTGGCTGTCCTGGAACCCTCTCTTAGGCCAGGCTGGCCTCGGACTCAGAGATGCATCTGTCTTTGCCTCCTGAGTGCTGGGATTAAAGGCGTGCACTGCTGTATCTTCATTCTTTTTTTTTTTTTTTTTTTTTTTTTTTTTTTTTTTTTTTTTTTTTTTTGGTTTTTTCGAGACAGGGTTTCTCTGTGTAGCTTTGCGCCTTTCCTGGGACTCACTTGGTAGCCCAGGCTGGCCTCGAACTCACAGAGATCCGCCTGGCTCTGCCTCCCGAGTGCTGGGATTAAAGGCGTGCGCCACCACCGCCCGGCTTGTATCTTCATTCTTAAGGTTGTTACCTCCTTCCCTTGTTAAAGTACTATCGTCAACATTAATACATGGGGACGTAGAGATGGCTCAACGGTTAGGAGCACTTCTACTCTTATAGAGGTCCTGGGTTTGGTTCCTAGCATCCACATGACAGTTTATAACCATTTATAACACCAGCTCTGGGGGTTCTGATGTCCTCTTCTGGCCTCTGTGGGCACTATATGCATGTGGTGCACATACATACATACAAACACTCATATACGTAAAGTAAAAATAACAATAATACAATCATAAAACATTAACACATGATCTGTCAGTAATTCCTAAAATACAAGTAGAAAAGTTAAATGTTCTTCATTCACTGGTAGTTTTTAAGGAATGACTCAAATAGATCTGTATTGAGTGCATCAGCATATAACTTGAACTGTGTGTATGTTACTGAAATTAAACTCATAGCCTTGAGTGTGCTAAGCAATCCACATATAATTTGAAATAGCAATGCCCTTTGAAGGTCAGTTAAAAATTATTCTTGAAAATTTTCGTTTAGACAACATTGGAACTGGTTTTTTTGTCAGCTATGTCCTTTGTTAATGTGATGAGTCATGCTGATTAATTTCCTTGTGATACATCAATCTGAAGTCCCAGCAGGACCACTGGCAATTTTTATACTAGGATGTTTGAGATTAGTCTAACAAACTTTTTTGGCATTTCCCTTTTAGATTTAGCAATCAAAGCTGTTCTTGCTTCACACGAAAACTTGTGCCTTTTTGTTTTGAGTAATTCTAGGATGTTATTATTGTGGATCTATTATTTTTGGAAATTTAGTGAAGCTTAACAAGGAATCTGTGGCAATGTAGTACTCTGTAGCAACCACTTACATTTTGTCTTATTGATTTCATTTATGTGGTCATTTTTGTTACTTTGTTAGAAATTCTATTTTTATAAATAGTTATCAATGTTACTTGGTCCTCCAGTTTAGATCAGTGTTATAGTTAAGAATATTTGGTACTCTTTAAATAACTTTGAAAATGTGTTATATTACTTATTTATATGTATGTGTATGTGCATGTGTGAACACACGTGTGGGTGCCTGTAGAGGCCAGAAGAAGGCCTCTGATCCCCTGGATTTAGAAGTGGTTGTGAGCAGTCAGATGTAGCTGTAGGGAACTGAACTTGAGCCCTCTGGCAGGGCAGTAAGGCCTCTTAATCACTGAGTTGGCTTCCAGTCCCACTTCTTTTATTATTATCTTTTGAAACAGGTTCTCACTATGTAGTTTAGGTTGGGCTTGAATTCACTATTGTCCAGGCTGGCTTCAAACTCACAGTTCTCCTGCCTTAGCCTCTCATGTATTGGGGTTGCTGTGTCCTGCTCTGAGTGACCTTTTAAATGATTATTTGTTTAATTTGACCTAGAATTTGTCAATGGTGTGAGAGTTTTCCTCTGGGAAATAGCTACCAATGCATAAGACTGGAAAACCAGCCCCACACTGACCAGAGCCTTGCCCAGTTTCTAGCTTTACTAAAGAAGGCCCCAGCCATGAGCAGTCAACATGTTCAGAGACAACAAAGAACAGCCCTTCCTTCATGTGCTGTCTGAGTCCCCAACCCTCCCCTGGCTCAGGAGAGAGACTGGCAGGTGATAGGAGCCCAGGTGGTGAGTGCCACAGCTGTAAACAGTAACCCCCGCTTTCTAAAAACTGAAAATAAATTCTTCTCTCATACAATACATCCCAACCACAGTTTTCCATCCCTCTACCACCCCAGCTCCACCTCCCCTTTCCCCATATCCACTCCCTTTTTGTTTCCTCTTCAGAAAAGAACAGGCCTCCAAGAGCCAAACAGGACAAAACGAGATACAATAAGACAAGGCAAAAGCTCTCCTGTCAAGGCTGGATAAGGCAACCTAATAGGAGGAAAAGAGTCTCAAGAGCAGGCAAAAGAGTCAGAAATACACCTGCTCTCACCAAACTAAAAAAAACTTCTGTAAGGCAAATGACACCATCAATTGGACAGAGAGGCGGCCTACAGAATGGGAAAAGATTTTTTACCAACTCTATATCTGATAAAGGTCTAATATCCAAAATATATAAAGAACTCAAGAAATTAGATATAAAAAACAACAACAACAATGAACAATCCATTAAAAAATGGTGTACAAATCTAAACAGAAAATTCTCAATAGAGGAATCTCAAATGGCTAAGAAACACTTAAAAGAAATGTTCAACATCCTTAACCATTAGAGAAATAAAAATAAAAACTACTTTGAGATTCCATCTTACACTTCTCAGAATGGGGATGGCTAATATCAATAATACAGTGACAGCTCATGCTGGCAAGGATGTGGAGCAAGGGGAACACTCATCCATTGCTGATGGGAGTGTAAACTTGTACAGCCACTATGCAAATCAATATGGTGGTTCCTCAGAAAATTGGGAATTGATTTACCTGGACCCAGGTATACTATACTTGGGCATATAACCAAAGGATACTCTGTCCTACCACAAGGACACTTGCTCAGCCACATTCATTGACTGTATTCATGACAGCCAGAAACTGGGAACAACCTAAACACTTCCCTTTTGACAGTCCCGAGAATTGAGTGCTGACAACTCCATTCTCCCAGAAGTCATGTCCCATTGACCCAGTTCTCATTTAGTGTAGGAAATCTATAGCTGGAGGCTTCCTGTTAAATGCTGTCTAGGGGAACATTCTTTTCTAATCCAGAGGTCCCGCTGATAAGGAAGAAGCCCCTCTGCCTTCTGCAAGGGCTGAGTGAGAGCTGAGGGTTCATCCTCCCACCCAAGGGCTGCAGTGAATGAATTGAGCTATTGTGCTCTGAGCCTGCCTCCCATTGATTATGCTGATCAATTCTTACTGATTTTTGTCTTTTCCATGTGTACTTGTTTCTTCTCTTCACTGTGTCATTTCTCTCAACTTTATTTGACTTCCTTCTTGAGTTTTAAGCTGCTGTCATATTCAAAAAGGTATTTTTCTTTTAAATATTACTTTTGGCAATATCTTATGAATTTTAGTGTTTTTATTTAGATTTTTACTATTCTCAAATTGATCTCTCTCTCTCCTTTCTCTCTCTCTCTCTGTTTCTTTCTTTCTATCTCTTTCTAATATTCTTTAAAAAGACAGATCCTCATGTAGCCCAGGTTGGCCTTGAAGTCACTATGAACTGAGAACCACCATGGATTCTCTTTAAAAAAATACTTTAAAACATAATATTTTATATTATGTATGTGGGCATTTTGCCTGCATGTATGTCTATGCACCACTTGTGTGTCTGATGCCTGTAGAGGCCAGAAGAGAGCATTGTCCCCTAGAACTGGAGATACAGAAGTTTGGGAGCTTCATTGCAGGTGTTGGAAGCCAAACCCAGGTCCTCTGGCAGAACAGTCAGCGCCCTTAATCGCCAAGCCATCTCTTCAGCCTTGAATCTTGAGATCCTTGAATCTGTTATCCTCTTGTCTCTGCCTCATAAGTAAGATTGGGGTGTGCAATCCTTCTTTTTCTCTTAAATACTATTTCACAGCAATAGTTTCAAATCATTACTGTTGCATAACTTCATTACTGTCTAATTTTGATGAGGGTAAGGCAAATGTAGCAACCAAGCTTTGGTCTCTTGGTAGGGTCTCAGTAAATGCTTGTCCTCCAGAATATTTATAGTGTTTGCAGATACTTGTCAAGTACCTAAAATGTACAAGTCACTGTCAGAGAGGGAGATGGAGCTTTGGGTCTCCTTCTTCTTAAGAATTTGCTGTTATATTGTCTTTAGTCCCTCCCTCTTTAAAATCAATCACCTTCTCTACTCTACTGAATTGCCACATCAACTCCAGTGTCGTCCGTGTGACATGAACAATTATGTCAATAATAGCGGACAGGAGATACATGTCCCACGGGTATTACAGCTCCCTGGAGGTCCCTGGCGGAGTGCCCGTGTTATGCCTCCTTCTCGAAGGAGACGTGCTTTACAGATCATGAGCTCTCTGGGCTATGGGTTTTGTATAACTGCTTTTTTAATAATGTTCTAATTAATCTATAAAACACAGCCAAAACTAATGAATGCTTGGGTTGTGAACTATGGAGGAAAGGGGAAGCTGGACATGGACCTTATTTAGATATAGCAGAATGAGCTATTCTTTAAAGACCTCAAACCGCTAGATAATAGAAAGTATAATAGTTCAGGCACTTCTAGGGAATGAACACTCACCCATTAGGAATCTTTTAGGAATCTCAAATAAAGTGATTTATAACAAAAGATGTTATCTCATAGAAGGCAGATGGTGGGCCCCTCTGTTGAGGAAGTTCAGCATGGAAAACTTAAGGACTACAACAGAACCCCTTCCCCTTACAGGCGTAAAAGTATGAATCCATATTTTAATAGATATAAAGGTTTTATATTAGAAGAGATACATGGTAAAGAACTGAAGAAAGACTTAGGGAGGATCTGCAGCATCCAAACTGGCTAAGAACCAGAAAAGTAGAAGTGCATAATAAACTAGCGAGCGGCTGAGATAAAGATGAAGGACACAGCCGCAATCGCAAAGAAGCCTTCACAAGTCTAGGGACTGTACTAAGTTTAAAAAACACAGACTGTTCTTTGGGTCATAAAGTTCTTGTGGGTAAAGGGATATGTCTAGCGCCGATTAATAATTGTGTGCTTGCTGTTTTTTTAAAGATGATGTAATTGAATTATTGCCAAGCTCTTGTTGTTCCTTGTATGACTTGATAGTTTTCTTTTCTGTATATAAACTACTGTTTTGTAGAAGTAAAATTGCAACAGATTCAAACCACTTCTGAGTGTGTTGTCTGTCTGTCATTTGCCGAATCCTTGCCTTCCTGACTACCCAAGCTCTGGTCCCCCTACGGTCGTGGTACCCCCGATGTGCCAGTCCGTGACACTGAATTATTAGTATTATCATATTCCTATACTGTCCATAACACATGGAATAGGAGGAATTTGGGGCAATTGTGTTTCCTAATACCTCACCCCTGTAGATCTGATAGTTTACATAGCAAGGGGGATATTACAGATGTGATTCAATTAAGGATCTTTTCTTGTGTGTGCCTGAGTGTTTTTGTGAGGGTCCATTTGTGTGCAGATTGTTCACAGGCCATCTCCACCTTTTTTGTTTGTTTTGAGACATGATCTCTCACTGGCCTGTAGCTCACTGAGCTGTCTAAGCTGACTAAGAAGCCCCAGGAATCCCCCTGCCTCTGTCTCCAAAGTGTTGGTGTTACACATGTAGTCGATCTCATTTTTTTTTTTTTTTTACACGGTTTTGGGGGATAGAACTAAGGACCTAATGCTTGTATGGCAGACACCTGACCAGTTGAGCTGCCTCCCCAGTCCCTCAACTGCAGATTTCCAAAAGGAGAAATTATAATGGATTATCCTGCTGGGGCTGATGAAATCACAAGGGTCCTGATAGGGTTAGGGAGGGGACTGAGTCTGAGAAGGAGACTGAATGATAGAATCAGTCTGAGGTGAGGTGCTAAGGAAACCAGGTGCATCTACAAGGGCATAGATTCTTCCTGATTCTCTATGAGGAACACAGCCCTGCCAACCCTTGGAGACTGTGACTTCCAGAAGTACAGGGCAAGACATGCACGCTCTTGGTGGAGTTTTGCTAGCACAGTGACAGTAACCTCATGCAACCACGACTCTGCCCTCACCTCTGCTCTTAGCCACCTCTGCGCAGTTAAGGTTCAATATCTTTGCCACCGTAGGTATCTGCTATGAAGTTACCTGTGTCTTTTGATGTCTTCCTGTCAAACACTGGTCCACTGTAACATTCATGCTAATAAAATGGTAACAGGCTGCACTGCACAGTGATTAAACCCAAAAGAGACCAAACCCTGCCTTGTGGTTGGTTGCTAATGTTCTTAATGTTAAGGAAATGGTTACAAGCAATACATCTCAAAATTTTCCTAAATCTATTTAAGGACAATTTCCTTTTACAGAAAAATTTAGCCTCTTACTTTAGTTAATTTTTTCTGCTTGATCCGTTGGCATTTTCTTTATTGTTTATAAATTAAAACTTAACTATTTCATTTTTTCTTTCTCTTTCCATTTGCATGATATCTCAGTGGATGAACTTCTCAAACACAGCATTTTGTTTTACATCATAATGGGAGGTTTCGAGGTAAGATATATATTCCTTTTTCAAAAATCTGTCTCCATTAAAAATGACTTTTAAAATTACATATAAGGAGATAAAAATGAAATCATCCCCAGAATTTGGTTCTGTGTCAGGGACCATTATAAGATAATGGCTAAAAGACACATAGTTCCAGGGAAAAGTAAAAAGCAATGTCATAACTAGACATTTTCATTGTGGACTCAAAGTCCTTGGCTGTGCAAGAAGGAAGGAAAAGGGAATCAAAGACAGAAGCTCAGGAATGATGAAATTAACAACTCGAAGGCCTTGAGGTGACCACGGTCAGTCATTACCCCATTTTCTCACTTAGAGTTCATATGTGAGGATTGTGTCTTGGGCACTGTTTGAAGTGCTTGGGATGCAGCTGTGAGCACTCTGCCCCATGAGGCTTATTGTGGTTGATATATTGTGCACCCCAATAAACTTATCTGGGGGTCAGAGAACAGAACAGCCACTATATTAAATATAAGTTTAGGCCGCGGTAGCACATGCCTTTAATCCCAGCCTTCTGGAGGCTGAGATCCATCTGGATCTCTGTGAGTTCAAAGCCACACTGGAAATAGCCAGGCATGGTAACACATGCCTTTAATCCCAGGAAGTGATGGCAGGAAGCAGAAAGGTATATAAGGTGTGAGGACCAGGAACTTTAGGCTGTTAAGCTTTTAGGCTTTTAGCAGCAGCAGTTCAGCTGAGATCCATTTGGATGAGGACACAGAGGCTTCCAGTTTGAGGAAACATGATCAGCTGAGGAACTGGAGAGGTGAAGTTAGCTGTGGCTTGTTCTGCTTCTCTGATCATTCAGTGTTCACCCTAATATCTGGCTCTGGGTTTGTTTTTTTTTTTTTTTTTTTTTTTCTTTTTTTTTTTTTTTTTTCGAGACAGGGTTTCTCTGTGTAGCTTTGCGCCTTTCCTGGAACTCACTTGGTAGCCCAGGCTGGCCTCGAACTCACAGAGATCCGCCTGCCTCTGCCTCCCGAGTGCTGGGATTAAAGGCGTGCGCCACCACCGCCCGGCCTGGGTTTGTTTTTATTAATAAGACCTTTTGAAATTCGTGTTACAGCTTATATTCTAGTAGAGAGGTGAAGAGGGAAGATAAGCAAGGCTAATGTATGCAAGGGTCGATGATGATAAGTATGGCAGAATGAATTAAGTCTGGGGGGAAGATGGGGAGAATGAAGCATTATTATTACTTTATCATATATTATATATAATTATGATTTTAGATATGAAGGTCAAGGGTGAGAAGGTGGTGGTAGTATTTGACTAGGAACATGAATGAGGTGTTCAATTAAGGTAGTTTTAATAACTATTTAAATACATTAAATTAAATACTGAGTTTTCTCTAAACATCTAGACAATAAAATAGAACAATAGGTTATCAACTTACAAGGACTTATTTTAGTGTAGTAGTTAAGTGTGTGTGGGCTGATTCCAAAGTTACTGGTTCCAAGACTGACTCTGATACATTGTAGGTTTTAGAGCAAGGCAAATTAACCCTCTGCAGCACACTTTTCCCACTTTATTTGGGAACAAGAACAACACTTATTCACAGGACTGTAATATGGGTAAAATGAACCAACATATAAAGTACTTAACAGTGAGTGGAATAAGTTAGGTATTCAATAAATAATAACCATTTTATTGGTATTATTATTGTCCCAGTAATTTGTAGAGAGATTAGAAAGAAAGGCAGGCATTCAGAGTTTGAGTTTCTACTTTTCAGAAGGGAAAGTGAAATTATATTGCTCTGTTGATGAGCATGGATGTTAATTTAATACAGGTCATCACAAATCTTTTATCAGACTTATGAGTAGGAACAAACCTGATTTTTAAAATAATTTCTGCAGAGAATAAATAAAGGGAACCAGGAAAAGAATGCATAGAATAACCTGGTTGAAGCCTAAGCAAAGGAAGCAATTATGATATTTAATATAAATGGACTAAATCTCCATATTAATAAGGTTCCATCTAATGGAGAAATTTTTCTTTAGCTAAGAGACCTGCTTCATGCAGGAGCACATCATTATGAAATTAAACAGAGGCAAAGAGATACAGCAGGAAAATTAAGAAAATATTTAAAGAATGATAAGCAGGTAACAATAAAGATCATAACAAAATGGTTAGTTCACAATATCAATAAATAGATGCAAGTTGAAACAAAATACCTTAATGTAATAAACTATAGCTTGAAACTCCAGATTTTGTTAGAAGCATAAAGTAGAATCCTCAGAGAAGTAGTAGGGACCCTGGGCAAGGAAGATGGCTGATCCGGTAAAGCACGTGCTGCCAAGCCTGAGGACCTGGGACCCACGTGGTGGAAGGGAAAAGCCAATTCCCACAAGTTGTTTTCTGTGTGTACTATGCCATACACATGCATATATGCACACACTCATGCAAGCACACACACACACACACACACACACACACCTCACTACTATTAGTACTACTACTATTACTAGTATTTTAGTTACTACTAGTAACTAAAAGAATAATGATCTTAACACTCTCCCAAACTTCCATATTAGAGTAGGAAGACATAAACCATACATAATCTTGAAAAAACTGATCAATAATCTTAAATTCATAGTTTGGAATATGATTTTGTCACTCATGAAGAGAAAATACTTTTCATTTTTCAGAGGAGCGCTTACTCAAATGAAATCTGGATGTGGCCAAAACCCAAGAAAACCTTCAACATATTTCAAAAGCAGAAGGCGTGCAGGTTGTTTCTGAATGCAATTTCCTGTTATACTAAGGTGAGGATGTGCCTTACCTGTCATTCCTGTTGAGCTATAGGTGTCTTGTGGCAACTCTTGCCCTCTTGCAGCAAGCGAGGCACACCTGAGTGCTGTGGCATCACGTGGGGTGCCAAGTATTCTCCTGTCTGTAGAATACGCTGAATGGTTGGTGGATTATACAGGGCCATAGAAAACTCCAAAGCAGTTCAAATAAGTAACCTCTGATGGTAAGCAGCCATGGATGGATCTTAAAATGTGATTTAGCCAAAGCTCAAGCTTGTAAAATAAAGAATATGGTATTCATATAAATCTCAAAGAACATGGCAATATATTTTGTTAATAGAATAATACAATTTAAAATGAGGGGTTAGGTTTTGTGGGTGTGAAGGAGTACCTCGGCTCATACAAGATCCCTTTTGCCTCAGTTTCCCTGACATGCATAATGGCAGCAGCCTGGTGGAGAACTAAGCAAGGATGTCTGAATATATTTGGTAACAGAAGATGAGAATGATGAGCCCATGAAACACCAACAGAAGACCATGACATGTTATTGCTGTTCGCAGTTACAGCCCAGTTTCCAGGGCATGTGGCCTGCTGCTATAGGAACCCAGTGTCTCAGTGTATGAAAGGTGTCTGGCTCAGGGAAGGAATTCTGAATGCCCCTGCGGCTGGCTGGGGGAAATCTGGTCCAAGCTGTCTGCTGTTGTGAAGATAACACAAGGAAAATGCATGAGAGCTCTGCTTTCTCAGCAGTCAACCTGGAAACTGCAGCCTGGACTCACCAGTGGAAGACAACTGAGCAAGACTGTAGCTGGAAGTTTTCCTATATCCCGCAGCCACTCGGTTCCAAATAAACACATATATGCTTATATTAATTACAAACTGTTTAGTCTATGATTCAGGCTTATTGATAGCTAGTTGTTATATATTATATTAACCTATTTGTATTAACCTATATTTTGCCACGTTGCTGTAGTGTAACTGGCCCACTGGTATCTTGTTCTTTGGGCGGCTGGATGGCATCTGCACTCATTCTGCCTTACTTCTCCTTGTCTCTCTGCTTGGATTTCCTGCCTGGCTCTTATCCTGCCTTGCCATAGGTCAAAGCAGCTTCTTTACTAACGAACGGTGACAACACATATTCACAGCATACAGAAAGACCATCCATCCCACAGCACAAGACCCTACAGACTTTGTCAACACTTTCAGAGATGGTCCTATGGTGCACCTCTAGAGAGATCTTAACACTAGAAGACTTTGGCTTTGTTCCATTTATGGAATATGAAACCCAAGTGAAAGAAATATCCTAATGCCATGTGGTAGACAGCCAATGGTGTGACTGTAAACTTCTGAATCTAAACACAGCCCAGATGAGCCTCTGAGGAGTCAGTTCTTTGGGTGTTGTACTGAGGACATGACTGCCAGAGAGCTTCAGTGGTTTTTCTGTCAGCATGGGGAAGTGGTGGGTGTCTTCATTCCCAAACCATTCTGGGCTTTTGCCTTTGCTGTGTTTACAACGATAAGGTTGTAAAATCTCTTTGTGGAGAGGATTCGATCATTAAGGGAATCAGTGGCATGTATCTAATGCAGAACTAAGCACAATAGTGACCGATAGTTAGGAAGAAATGAAGGATTTGGTGGTAATCCAGGTGACTTTGGCAATCAGGGTGAGTTTGGCAATAGAGGTGGTGGATCTGGCTTAGGAAATAACCAGGTTGGTAATATGGGTGGAGGGATGCACTTTGGAGTCCCCAGCATCAATCCAGTGGTGACAGCTGCAGCAGAGACTCCTGCAGAGAAGGTGAGGGATGATGGGCACGTTGACTGGCCGGTTCACAGAGCCAGTCAAGCCCACCTGGTAATAACAAAGCCAGGGCAGCATGCAGTGGGAGCCACATCAGGCTTTTGCTTCTGGAAGTAACTCCTACAGTGGCTCTAATTCTGGTGCCTGTCTTGGTTGGGGCCAGCATCAAATGCAGGGCCAGGCAGTGGTCTTGATGGAGGCTTTGGCTTAAGCATGGATTCTAAATCCTCTGGCTGGGGAATGTAGAGGCAGTGGGTTTTGGTTGATTGGTTGGTATAGAAAGGTAGGAATTCAAATTTTTCAGAAATCATGATAAGTATATATAAAATACATATGTACTAAAATTTTCAGAGTGGTTTGTTCAATTTCAAGTACATTCAGTGCTATTTTTTGACATTTTTATTCAGAAAAAGAGGAAAAGCTAAATGAATTTTATGTTTTGTTACATAAAGGATTAAAATATTGGGTGGCTGAATGTGAACTTGTTTGTCCAACTGATAAACCAGCACACAACAGTTCATCCCAGAAGATGTCTTTGTGACATTTTGTCATTGGACTTCTTAAGTTCTTTGCATGTTTAAAGTAGAAACCATTGGTTAGAATTATACTCTTTTCTCCTTATTTTAATTTGGATCATACGCTATGGATTTTTTTCCTTAGGAACACCTCCCTTTGGGGATTATGATGTCATGGTGTTTGGCTCTTTTGGTTTTGTTTTTAATACTTGTCTTCCTTCATATATGAAAGTACAATATGAATCCTTCATTTAGTCTCTGTGGTTCATCTCACTGTGAATATGTGGTAAAGAAGCACTTCATTGAAAGAGGTGCTGTGAAGAGGAATGCTCCTGTCTACGTGCTTTCTCATGAAAGAGTTCATCATCACCCTGCCCAGCCAGGCTGGCTCCTTGATGGTAGGTTTTTATTTTTATCTGCTACTTGTTATTTCATGGCGTCACACCAATGCTGTGAATGGAAAGCTATGATATGGAACCAGAAGGCTGTTTGAAATTTGGAAGCCTTGTGTGAGATTGATGGTGACACAGAAGCATGCAAGGCTAATATGAGTGAGAGAGAGAGAGGGTGCATGCAGAGACTTGATGGGAAAAATGGATATTTTTTAACTTGGTGAGTGTGTCACTCAATCCTGTAGCTTTGGTGAGAGATTATGCAGAGAGTAATGTAGCAAGTAATGTGAGAATGTTTTTGCATCAAAGGACATCATCCATTGGAAGACTTTAAGCTTTGTTCTTTGAAAACCCACTTTAGTTGAATGTGTTAAGTGAAATGATGCTTGTACTTCCCTCCCCATCTGTCAACTACCGTGGATGCTGTATGGTGTGTATTCTCCTCTGTTACTGATATGGAAGTGTGGGAACATGAACTGAAGCTGATGTGTTTTACAGGAGGGCTTGGAAGCAGAGCTCACCAGTGAGCTCAGGTATCTCAAAGAAGGCTGGAAGTTCTCGTGACTGTTAGCAGCTGTGAGAATGCTGCCTTCTGAAGTTCTGTATTCTGTGTTGGGATGCTTCTTACAACAGCTGTCATTGTTGAAAATTCTTAAATAAAACCAACTTAAGTAATTAAAAAATGAGGGGCTGGAGAAATAGTTCAGTGGTTAAAAGTGTGTGCTGCTCTTGCAGAAGGACCGAGTTGGGTTCTTAGCACCCATGGTGAGTGGCTCATAGCTGTCTGTTACTCCAGCTTCAGGGGGTCTGGCTTCATCTTCTGTCCTCCATGGACACTTGTATTTATGCACATATACCCATGGACAGACATGCACATAACTAAAAGTAAAAATAATTAAAAATTTGAAAATGATGACTACTAAATTCAGGATAACAAGTGTCTCCAGAAAGGCAGAGACCACAGGAGGGGAAATTGATTCTTGAAAGTAAAGTTAGTATTAATATTATGATTTTAATAAGACTTCTTCAACCACTTAGGTATTTAAGACATGTCCACTGATTACTCTAGTACCAAAAAGAAAACAGAAGTTTAACAGCTTATCAAAAAAATATGACACATGAAATCTATGTTATTTGGCCAAAGGTAGTCTTACCTAAGGGTAAATGGGTGCACACGTTGAACATTAAAAAAAAAAAAGAAATGAAATGAATAAAATTCTTAAAGATTGGAATAAAACATACAACACTAACAAAGACTTAAGAAAATACTAGTGGGAGGATATATATATATATATATATATATATATATATATATATATATAAAATAATGTGTGTGTATATATATAATACATAAATTAAAAATAAGAAAATTAAGAAGTGGAATCCCAATCAAAGTGATAAATGTTCAGAAGAACTGGCTTATAAAATAAATTAAATGAATGGAAAACCTAAAAAAAGAATATGCGAGCCCTTGGAAATAAAAAGACAGAGAAATGAACAATAAGTGGAGAGGAGAGTGAAATCCTAAGAGGTTTCAGCACATCAAAGTAGACAATGTGAACATTTCAATGACACGAATAACTTTCTGAAGGTAAAAGTATTAAAATCCACTCAAGATGTAGAAAACCTTCTAATGTAATCATTAAGAACGAAATTAAAAATCATGCCAGTTATCTGAAAATGTAGGCTCCAAAGTCATGGAGTCTTTGAAAATTGTTCATTTAACAGTTCCAGGAGCAGTGCAGCTCACCCTTTGCTGGGAGTGAAAACACGTGTGTGTCCCTTCAGACTCACGCCCCTCTTCCGTAGTCATCATCTGTACAGAGATGCATCTGTGGCACTGTTTGGAGGTGGTGGGACCACTGTAGCCCAGGCTGGTTCAAACTCATTATGTAGTAGAACATATTCTCAAAAATTTGACCCCCCTGCCTCCACTGCTCAAGTGCTAGGATTACTGGTGTGCATTGCCATGTGTAGCTTTATTGGATACTGGGGAACACACTGAGGCTCCATGTGTGATCGGCACATACTGGACAAAATAAGCTATGTGCTCAGTGTTGAGCTTTGGGGATTCTGAAGAGGGAATAGGTGGCAAACCTAGAAAATCAGCTTGAGTCTGTTAGGTGCTAAGCCATGATCTTAATCATTGCTGGGGTAAAAAAATAACTGAGAAAAACCAACATACGGAAGGAAAGCTTTGGTTAGCACAGAGTCAAGAGGTTGCCGTGTGTGGATGGTTGGTCCATTGCTCTGTGATGTGTAATGGTGCAGGACGTCAGGGCAGGACTGTGTCCTGGAGAATAGTTACTCACTTCATGCCCACCACGGAGCAAAGAGCAAGAAGCAGGCTTGGAGTCTGAGTGTCCTTCACAGACACACTTCAGTGACCTTCTTTCCTCCCATCAGGCCACCTTCCGAAGGTCCCACCACCTCCAAACAGTGCCACAGACTGAGAACCACACCTTTAACACATAGCCTTTGTGGAGGATGAGTGTGGTGACTCAAGTCTGTGATCTAAGCACTGGAGAAGTAGCAAGGATGGTGGTGGGAGGTAGGGAAATAATGCGCAGATTTGTGTGTTTGAGGTCAGCTGGGCTATAGTGTGAAACCCGTTAAAGAATAATCTAAACCATAGTGTTACCTTCCATCAAGTGCACAACAGTAGAGCGTTACATTTGTGTTTCTTTACATTTCTGAAGTTGATTCCTAAATATATTGATTGTATTGTTTTGCCATAGCTGTAAGAGAGACTCCCAGTCACTTTTTTATCAAGTTGGTTTATCCGAGTCTTGTTTAGCATTTTCTTCCTAATGCAAAGTAAGATTTGTTTGGCTTTCCTTGGTGCTCCACCCTTTCCAGGCTTGTATGTCATATTTGATGCTGTGTCCCATGCTTGCTAATTGCATCCATGAGAGTAGGAGCAGGAAGCAAATACTGTGGTCAAACTGAGTGACTTCTGGGAAAGTTAATGAAGTTGCACGTTCAGATGGGGATGAAAAGGTCCACTGCCATCTCCCCCACTCTGCTTTCACAACAAAACCTAAGAGAGCGAAGAGAGGAAGAGTCACCAGAAACGGCAAAGACTCAGTAACAGGGAAATGGTCACGTTAGGAAAAACCAACCTTCATCCTGCCCTCACGTAGCCCCCGTCAGCACTCTGCATGGAGGCTGAGAGGAGAGTGTGTGCACCCCCTTCCTTCCTTTCTCAAAATAAATCAAATGCAGAATAAATATAAGTAAAATAGGAAAGAGAAAGAAAAATTTCTTAAACTCACTTTTTTTGGCTATTTACATTAGTGATAATAGTGACCTGTCCTAGGGTTCGTGTGAATAAATTGAGTTACAGAATGTAACTCAGTGTTTTGAAAATCACAATAATTAGAAAATGTTGGAATGGCTGTCAGTTTTCCCAAACTTGATGATAATCTAACATAACCCCAGCTGAACTGAAAAATAATTTTGGCGAAGTTCTAAAGTTAATTGAGTGGAAAATAAAAACACTGAGACAGTCAAGACTTTCAATAAGGAGCCATGACAAAATCCCAGTGCTACATTTTTGAAAGTATGTGATGAGGATGTAAGGGGAGGGACAGAGACTTAAAGGAAGGGCCACAGAAAGATGGATGAAAACAGACTCAAACGTATATAGGAATTCAGTATATCACAAAGGGTGCTGTACACACTAGAGCTAGGGTTGAGGATTTTAATCCTGATGGCATCATTGCTGGTGGACAAGAAAACATTTTGATTGCAATTTCACACAGACTAACAAGGTAAAATCCAGATAGATGAAAGTTTAAACACACCAACACCCAGATCTTAGGGAAAACGTGTTTTATTTTAGTTTCTGTATGTCCCTTGACCTTAGTGATAAATTGTTTATGCTCTCTGGGTCTCTAAACATTTCTATGTTTTTTGAGCAGGTTTGCTTGTTTGAACTCTTGTGATTGCTCTATTATTATTGTTTTAGATTTTGGTACATGCCACTCCCATATACAGTACCTGCACAGCAAGGTGTAATGACATGATTTTTGCATTTTTGAATAGCCCCCCTCTGTTCTTGGTGGGTGATAAATCCAGACCCTTGGGGTTGCCATTCTAAACTCTCCCATGAGAATTCACATAGCGTGGACTCACAGAAGAGGTGAGCCTCACAGGCAGAGGTCATCTCTATCACCTCTCTAACCCACAGGCTTTACATTGGATTCTATAACTGCTCCGTTTGAGAGCAGTCTACTTAGTTAAGGATGATGCTTTATTTCCATCAAGATGCTCTCTTGCAAGTGCTATGCAAGAGTGGTTTGCATCTGCTAAAGAAATAAGCTGCAATTTTCATCTTTCAAGCTCTTGTACTAGCTCTGCTTTGTGGGAGGGTGGCTAGGATTTTCTTTGTGATGACTATGCAGTCCATTTCTGTACCCAGAATGCTCCATTTCACTCTTATTATGGAAAGTGCTCCAACTCCTTTTTTTTCTTTCTGATTCTGAAGTGATATTTTTATAGATTTGGTCCTATTTGGAAAGTGGCAGAAATATGGAGGCAGCCCTGAAAAGCGACACCTGATGTTTGTACTTCCACTTCTGGTAGGCTGAGACTAAAACAGTTATGTGTGTAGAACAAACGGAAGTAGGAACTGTTAAAATACTTGTATACATGATGGTCAACATATCTTTTATCAGAAGGAAACTTGAGAATACGGACTGCAAATAGAGAAAGTCTAGAGATCACAGCACATAAGCATGCATGAAGACTAGAGGCATGGCTTAGCAAGTGGAGGTCCTGGGTCATGTATTTGTGAAGCAATAATGCTATTTGATGGTAAGGTGAAGAGTTCTATGATGACTTTGCTAAAAAATTGCCTGTTACCTTGGAGACAGCACTTCTCTTGGGGCCTCAGCAACTGCTCTAATGTGAGGATACTGGATGAAGTCATTGCATTTTGTTATACTGTGATTTCAATATCTTTCTACGACTCTGTAATGTATCTATGAGTTTTTGGTGAATTTTAATTTACATCTTTCTTTTGTGGGTGTGTGTGCACATGTGTGCAGGTGGGTGTGTATATACGTGCATGTAGAGGCCAGCGGTTGATATTTGGGTGTCTTGCTCAATTGCTTTTCACCTTATGTTTTTGAGACAGGGTCTCTTACTGAACCTGGAACTCACTAATTTGGCTTGGCAGGATGGTCAGAGAGTTCCAGGAGATCCTCTATTTCTGCCTTCCCAGTGCTATGTTTACAGAATGCACCCTCACAATAAGCTTTTTATGTGGGTGCTGGGATTCCAACTCAAGTCCCCACACTCGGGCAGCAAGCACTTTCTCAGTTGGGTCATTTGTTAGATATTCACCGTGCTTGGTGACGAGTTTCACAAAGGCATTTTCATATATCATGTACTCTGACCATATTTACCTCATGCTTTCTCCTTCCCATGTATCTGATTCAAAATTATTCTTGGAAGGCTAAGTCTCCTTTCTTTTTAAGTGTATGACTAGGTGCTCATAATATTAAAGAGAACAAGACAGATTATCTGATCAGACAGGGACAGGTCCCTAGAGCCTGCCACAAGATCCTCTTACATGGCACCAGTTCCTGCCACTCCTCAGGAGCAGGGCACTCCACAGAACTCCTAGCATGCTCCAAAATCACACAGGAAATAGATGAAAATGGAGCGATGTGCCTGGGATTATAGTTCAGTGGAAGAGCCTGTCCTTAATACATTCGAGTGGCTGAATTCAATTTCAGCACCAAAATAGAAACCAAGAGAAACCTACACCAACCATGTAGGCTGAACTGTAAGAAACTGCCAGTCATGCAGTTCAGTTAATGACCAAATAGCAGCAAGTTCATGTGAGTCAGTCTCCTGACAGGAAGTGGGTAGCTGTAGCCACCAGTGCCCATATTACTCTCTTAGATGAATCTAGGATTTGAGGTTATGTGTGTGTGTGTGTGTGTGTGTGTGTGTGTGTGTGTGTGTGTGTCTGTGTCTGTGTGTAAATAAGAGTATTCCAAAAGCTACATATGCCCTTCACTACTGTGCCTAACTTCCACTTCAGGTGGGAAAAATTCGCTTCCTATATTCAGCTTAGTAAGCCTGCTTTGATGTTCATAATTACAACAGTTTTTTTTTTGAATTGACTTTTAATTAGCAGTGAGAAGTGATCACAACAGGAAATGTTTTAAGCCCTTAAGGAATGTTTCTCATGGTTTTCTGAATATAGAGACAGATCTAAATAAAACTCACTGTTAATAAAAACGTCAGCATCTCTCTTACCTGCTCTTGCTTTGTAGACGATTGAATCCGTTTTTAGTAGATCATGTGTTATTAAGAAATATATGAAATAATATATTAGTCAGAGTTTTTGTCACTGGGAAGAACTACTCTAGAGAATCAGATGAAAGGAGGAAAAGTTTCTTCCTTTGTCTTGTGTTTCAGGTCTATGGTCAGTTAGTTCAGTGGTTTCTGGGGCTTGTGAGGAGGAAATATGTCAGGAAATGTGTGGTGAAGCAAAAGTGCTGGGAGAGATGGGAGAGGGAGAGAGAGACAGAGACAGACAGACACAGAGGGAGAGGGAGGAGAAGGGGGAGAGTGGGGAGAGAGCAGAGGGGGAAGGGAGGGAGGAGAGAGGTGGAGGGGAGAAAGGGGAGAGAGAGAATCCTTCAGGGACCCACCCTCAGTGACCTGCTTGCCCAGCTAAGACCATCCAGCTCCAAAGGTTTCTACCACCTCCCGACAATCCACTAAAAATGACTGCTGATATACCAGTGACACCTTCAGAACCAAAACACCCACAAGGCCTCTGTACACTGCGGCACTGGGAACCAAAGCTTCAGTGCAGGCCTCTGGGGAGGTGGGGGCGGGGCATCTTGACACAAACCATTCCAAAGTGTCTTCAGCAGCACCCAGGTTTCTATTGATGGGTTCTTAGAAATGTTTTAAAGCAGGTGATGGGATGCGACTCAAACTCCAGACAGAGACAGAGCATCTCATTCCACGGAGAACCTAAAGCCAAAAAAGTTAATGCTGTTGATACAACTTCACATAGATCTTTGGGCAAAGAGGAAAATGTTGACAAAAGCTATAATATGCTTAAATGAAAATGAAATTCAAATAGAATCTTAATCACTGAAGTGAGTGGAGTGGAACGGACGACGTTAGCTGAAACAGTAGTTAATTTTTCAGGATGTACCATCGAATTAATTTACATTTGCAATTTAGTTATGAAAAATAATAGTACCAAATATATGGGACCATCTTGGTTTTAACTTATTACTCTCTGGGAGTAGATGGATGGGTAGGGTGGTTACTTTCAAACAGAGGCACTTGAGGCTTTAATTCATTAGCCATCCGAGAAAGAATAATAAATACTTCAAATAAGCAGTGCTTTTCATATCTGCTCGCTAATGAAATTTTAATTAACTATAGAACCAATTATAAGATTCAGGAGGAAATGCTGCAAGATTAATTTTTAAAATGGAAATTAAAGCACTCAAGTAATTTTTCTGCTTGGTTTTCTGTAGAATGCCTTCCCGTTCTTTTTCTTTAACGTTTAATCATCATCAATGTGAAGAATACACAGTCTTCTGTAACAGTTTTCACAGTCAAATTCCTTTTTATTACTTATTGCATGCAGATAAAGTTTCATACACATGTGTATGATAGTTTGGAAAGTACAAAATTATGTATTACCCAATTTAGATAAATTGTTAGCCAAGAAAGAGGCCCCTTCCTATTTTACGTGTACTGAACATCTTCAATGAGTCTCTTTATATGCCAGTTACTTGAACAGGCAGGACTATAAAACACAAGCATTTGTCTGAAATTTTTCCGCTAAAATATCTTTTATCTTCTTGTCAAAAAGGTTAGGCAATAAACAAGCATTACTTATAATGCTTTTAAAAATAATTGTTAAAGTCAGCCTACAGAGTTTCATTGTGGTATTTCCAGACAAAGTACATGTAATCATACTTTGTTCTGATTTATCCCCCAGCTCTCTCTCTCTTGCTGGTGTCAATTGTCCTGCCTTCTATGCTGTGTGTGTGTGTGTGTGTGTGTGTGTGTGTGTGTGTGTGTGTGTGTGAGGAGGCCTGAGGACAACCTTGAGTGTTCCTTGGGTGCTGTATCTTCTGCTTCTTTTTTGAGATAGGCTCTCTCACTGGCCTGCAGCTCACCTAGTAGGGAACTGAGCTCCAGGATTCACCTTTTTGCCTCCTCAGTGTTGGGACTGCAAGCATGCTGTCACTCCAACTCTTATACTGTTTTAACAGGAGGGACACATTCTTTCCTGGAGCTACTTCAAGTGCTTGGACAGTGAGGTTCCTGTTGCTGTCTTCAGTAACCTTTTCTCTCCCCTCCCATCCTACCCCTCCCCATCCCACTCCATCTGTCCTTCCACCCCTCACCTTTTCTGTCCCATCCCATCCCACTCTATTTCACCCCATCCCACTCCATCTATTCTTCCATTCCTCTCCTTCTTCTCCCTCCCCTCTCCTCCCACTCCATTCCATCCTGTCCATTCCATCCCACCCATTTCCATCCCCACATCCCTGTATTACATTAGCTTTTGGCAACAGCTTGCTCGCTGGTAACTTGGAGAGAGGCAGATGGCTTCAGTGTTCAGATGGGATGAGAATTATGTTTGAGTTTTACAATGAAAAGTAAAAGATAACTTCTAGAGGCCCAATTTCTATACACTGCAGTTTTCCTGTAGCATGTCTGTAGAGAACAGTTAATACTGTTCAAGAAAATTCATAGAATTCAAGAAAAGTCTTGGTTGCTACTTTCCTTCTCATAGCCCTTCCTCCTACCACCTCATCTCACTAAGGTGTTTCCCCAGGGTATGAAAAGCTTTAGATGCTACGAGAAGGACATCTGAGCTCTGTCGGTGCTCTGAACTTCGCTAGTGTGGTCCAGTAATGAGCTTTTTCCACTGCTTTGAGAAGAATAGAAGAATACACCCTTCTAAAGAGATTGTGCTGGGTGTGGTGTTGCATGCCTTTAATCCCAGCACTAGGGAGACAGCTAGGTTTAAGCATATTTTTGCCAGCAGAAAGCCTGGCGTCTACATAGTGAGTTCCAGGTCAGCCAAGGCTCCATAGTGAGACCCTGTCTCAAAAACCAAACCAAACCAAACGACAACAAAAGAAGGTATTAGAGAGAGAGCCTAATGGAAAGAGATTTTCAGGAAAGACTAGGGCTTCTGGCCAGTAATGACCGAAACATTCACAACTGTGTTCATAGCTCAAGATGAAGAGTCAACAGCTGGACCCAGGGCTTCACTAGCTGAACATTAAGTGCTTCTTTTACATGGTACTGAAAATTGGGACCATTAAATTTTTGAAGGTTGCTGCATGCAATTTGTAGGTGAACATTTTGTTTCTTTTAGATGGGAGTTCATCATTTGCTCAAGTAAACTTATTTTTAAGTCACTTCATAAGATATTTATTCTTTTTGTTTGTTAGTTTTGAGACAGAGTCTCACTCTGCATACCAGACTGCCTGGGGACTCACAGTCATCCTCCTGCTTCAGCCTTTTCAGTATTGGGGTTTTAGACTGTAGCTTCCATGTCCAACCTCATAAAATATTTACTCTGTTTTCATTCATCTATAAAATATTTAATATTTTCTGCTTTCTGCTGGCAAAAATATGCTAACTGATAGATAAAATAATTTTTAGCAGTACATATAATTTCTGTCATAAAATGCAAGGAAATTTTGGTTCTGGGTCTATTTTATACATATCTCTTATTGAGTTATACAAGGAAATTGAACACCTGAGTTAAATGTATGCATGCATTCACACACACCAAAGGACTATAAACCAATTGAGACCACTATTCTCACTTCATTAAGAGCGCTTAAACCTAGCTGTCTAACATACTCATGTGTATATGATATGGCATTTTGTCACATTTCCAATTTGGAAGACTATAGATAAATTATGTTATATTAGATATGAAAATGTTTTATCTTAATGGCTTTAGGTAAATATTAAAGAATCTGACTATTTCACAATGATTTTCATATTTCTTGTTTTATTGAGACAGGGTCTCATGTATCTCAGGCTAGCCCTGAACTCACTCTCTCGTGAAAAAATGACCTTGGGTTTTTAATTCTCCTGTCTCTGCCTTCTAGACAAAGGAAGCTTTATATTGGACCCACAGGGCTTTGTGCATGCTAGGCAAGCTCTCTAGCACCCGAGCCATGATCCCAGCCCTGAATTTTATATTTCTAAAAATATGTGTAAACAAACACTTACTGGATGAAAACTTAAACCTTGCCACTCCATTTAGCTGATGGTTTAGCAACATAGTTTGCCTTTGCACAGTTAAGGTACATGGGACATTTTCCCACTGGTTGAACAGGTTGACCCTGATGTTCCTGGATTTTGACCTGTTTCAAAAATGAATTAAATGTAATATTACAGCTGCTCCTTCCCTGTCTGATTAAATAAGATGAGAGTGAATGATTTACAGGCATGAGGCTGGGCATGAAGAGTCCTGGTTTTCTTCATACTCTAAACTAATCCTATTGACTTTAATGATGGGATAGCAGTACCTTGTACAGCAAGGCAGCTTCAACTTATCTGTGGTCAATACAATAGAAGAACCCTAACAAATTGCCATTTGACATTATTTTAGAAGTGTGTGTGTGTGTGTGTGTGTGTGTGTGTGTGTGTGTGTGTAAAATTCAAAAGGGGGCTGGAAAGATGGCTCAGTGGGTAAAAGGGTGCTTGCTGCTGATCCTGACAACTGAATTTTACCGCTGGAACCACACAGTGAAGGAAAGAATCAACTCCAAGTTGTCCTTTGGCTTCTACTCATCTGCAGTTGCTTGGCATGAATGTTCTCCCCCTCACATACACACTAAATGACCGTAATGAATTTTTAAAAAAATTAATAGAATTTAAAGAGCTGAGTGATATTATCACACACAAAAATTCCTCATTTCTATTCACTTAAGTGTGTGCTTGCTTTAATATGTGATGTACTCAGCCTGGCAAATCTTTAAACTCCACCAGTTCTACAGAACTCTTTAAACTTTGACAGACACACCTTGTAGCCAGGCACAGTGGTACATGTCTGTAATTCCAGCAACCCAGGAAAAGAAACTTCAGTATTAATATTGAGTTAAAAATGTACTAGTGGACATACAGTTTTCCATTATTGTTTTTCTTGAGGATTTTAAGGATTTGCCAGCCAGAGGTCTCCACTGCAGGGTACGGTGTTCTTTTTGGTGACAGCTTTAATATCTATTTTTTTCTCCCTTGTAGGACTTGTTCTCTGCTAGTGGCCAAGTCACTTGGTCTTCAAGAGGAGCCAGTACAAAGGCAGGAACACCACAGCTTTAAAGATCAAAAGTTTGCTTTAATATGCAATGTCCTCAGCTTGCTGTCCACCCGAATGTCGCCAGAGCTCTATGTCCCCAACATCAAACTGCTCAGTGTTTTTGACCAATCAGGCCATTTGTACCTGGTGTCTTGGTACACTATGTTTCTACAGTTATGTCTTCACTATCAAAGGAACAAACGAGAACAAGCAACTAATGGGAAATTTCTAGAATATTGTGATAGAGAGCTGCCCAGAGCTGAAGGTCAGAGTGCCTGGGCTGGGTGGGAAGAGCAGACAAGATACAGCCAGAATGGTTCGCCAGCTGTGATAGTTTATGTCACCAGAAGGGGTTCTTAGACAGATGAATACGTAATGTTCATCCCTGTGTCATGCTCATTTTCTTTAGGGTATGGGGATACACAGTTCAGTTCATCATGTAGGAGATAAAGAACGGAAATTCTTTGTGTCAGTGTCTGGCCTTATCATCCATAAAGGAAGGAGTCATCTGTGTCTTATGGGAGTGAGGAGGAAAAGTTCAACTGTGCTGTGAATCTTAGTGAACTCAAAGTGTCTTTAACTGTGAGTTATGACCCCATCTGGGGTTGTGTGACTGGATGTGGGAGCTATAAAGATTTTGGCAAGTGTAAAAGTTTTCTGGATGTTCAAAGCCCCCAAATTAATTCAAAGTAAAACATGCAATGAATTGAGATGTCTTTGGTAGTTACCATCTATATTATATCATGAGGAATTTTTGCAGCCTAGGTCTAAACACACATGCACACTTTGCACACTGCACACCATCACACCATATACCACCAACAAAACCTGCCTGAAATGCAGCTCAGAATAGAGACTGTCTATGTTTGGGATTACAGTGTTTTGGCTGTACATTCAAAGCTTTCTGTACCCATACAAAATGGTTTAGTTATGGAAGACAAAGATTTTTTTAATATTTTGCTGCTATCAATCCTTGGCATGCAAATATCAAATTAGCATATCTTTGTATTGTTCTATGTTTGCCAAACAAGCACATCACCTCATCAGTATGCAAATTTGTTTTAATCTTTAATAAGTGGTAAAATCATGTGTATACCAAAGAACTGCTTTAAAATAAATTTGTGATTGACTACTAGTAAATGTTTTATTTGTATGTTATGTACCCAAATACCTAGGATCATGTACAAGTTTCTCAGGAGCCATGCGTGGACAAGTTTGAAGAAGCATTTACTGAAGTTACCTGGGGAAGGTTTCATTTCAGAAAAGGCTTTCTTAGAGTATAAAAGGAAGATGGGTTTTGGGAAAGAATGGGTAAAGATGATTAACTTATTTTTCTAGGGCCGCAGGATTAAGGTCAAGTTTAACATTGTCACCCCACTTCTGACTAGCATACTGGTGTTAAAACTGCCTGTCTCCATGACTTTCCTTTCTCACAGTTGGGCTCCCAGGAGCAGCCTCCAAACAGAGATTGACTTACAGCTTTCATTGGATGTTTCTAGAATGAGCAGCTGGGGGCTGTTTGGAGGAGCCTTCAGGAAACCAGTTCTGTCTCTGGCTTGTTTGTGTACAGTTCTGAGCTAAGAGAGAATAATTTTTTTTTTACGTCTTTTTAAGAAAATTGTGAGAAAAGAAAAAGATATTGCTGAGGTTTACCTTTTGTAGTTTGCAGAGGCTGAATTTATTACCCAGCTCCTTTAGAAAGGTTTGTCTATTCTTTGGCTAGAAGTGGATGGAGGAATGTAGAGATGTAGCAAAGGCCTAGCCAGTCCTGCAGATGCCTGGGAGCTTTTTACACAGCTTTATTGACCTGGTCAGGTGTGTGTGTGTGTGTGTGTGTGTGTGTGTGTGTGTGTGTGTGTGTGTATGTGTGTGTGTGTGTGTCTGTCTGTCCATCCATCCTATTCGTGTCCCTGTCCATGTATCCGTGTCCGTGTCTGAGTCCCTGTCCATTTGTCCATGTATCTGTGTGTCTATCTCTCTGTGTCCATCCTCGTCCATGTATCCATCCAGGTCCCTGTCTGTCCGTCTGCATATCTGTCTGTCTATCCTCCCCCTCCACTCCCCATCTGTGTGTGTGTGTCCCCATCCATGTCCCCGTCCATGTATCCATCTGTGTCCCTGTCCATTCGTCCATGTATCTGTCTGCCTGTCTGTCTCTCTGTGTCCATCCCCGTCCATTCATCTGAATATCTGCCTGTCTATTCCTCCCCCCCCCCGCCGTGTGTGTGTGTGTGTGTGTGTGTGTGTGTGTGTGTGTGTGTGTGTGTATGTGTTAAGACATCACAGATTTTCCAAGTGTGGTTCAGACTGTGAGTGTGAGCTGCTCCTGGGAAGGGGCTGTGATCATGTGTATGACCCTAGTGGGGCTCCTGATAGCGAGAGGTGTGGTCACACCAGCCGTGAAGGTAGGGTAGAGGTTCTGGCAGCAGCCACTGTACCAGCCTTCTCTGACATCCTCAGAGAGAGTCTGGTACCCTCTTCTGCTCTCCCACAGGGTGAGGTTTGTTGCTACTTATTATATGATTAGCTTTTCACTGGCCTCTGTCCCCTGCACAGAGGAGACCTACTTACAAACAGGAATGCTGTCTTACTTCTTTTTGTGTTCCTAGTGCTGAATACAGGGGCTGACACACGGAATGGGCTCAGTAAATAATAACTGAATGAATAAATACCCTTGCTTGCTTATGTGAGATTGACAACTAGGTAGGAAGCTATCTGGAGCTCACTGAGTAAGGCATTGAACAGCTGTTTGGAAGCACATGTCTTGTAAGTCAGAGCTTGGTTTATTTCCATGAAATACTTATGACTGGATTTGACATTTGCATCCGAGAAGAGCGGAACGTGCAAGTTCAATCCCGCATTAGAGTTGGAGATCGTGCAATGTGTGTTTGCGGTGGGGACAGTGAGGTGGCTCAATGGGTAAAGGCATTTGTCCCAAAGCCTGACAGACTGAGACCAATCCCAAGAAACACACAGCAGAAGGCAAGGGCTGACTCCTACAGGTTGTCCTTTGGTCTCACACATGCACCTTGGTACATGTGCATGCAAACACACACACACACACACACACACACACACACACAAATATAATTAAAACAACCATTTAAAAATGAGGTGGCAGAGAGTAATGGAGGAAGAGTGACAGAGGAAGACACCTGACATTGATCTCTGGCTTCAAACACACACGCACACCTGCACCTACATGTGCATATACACATGCAACACACACACACACACACACACACACACACACACACACACACACACAGAAATTATAGCAAGAATTGCTCTCTGTGAAGACATTTATCCAAAATACAAGTGTCTCCTCACTGTGTTGCTAGCATTGAACCTTTAAGATACAAACAGAGACCCATTGCCTGGATTGTTTTCCAAGATTCACAGTTCCTGGTACAGGGACATTTTCATAACCATAACTTATAGAAAAATTGATAGAAATTCTATATGCTCAAAGTCCAGTGCTGTAGAACATTGTGGGTCAGAGTTTATACTCTGCTCTACTGATCGCTGCTGAACTCGTCTTCAGATGCTCCCATGACATCATACCCTTGGGAAGTGTTTACTGTAAGCTTTACTTTAGGATTTTCCATCATTGCATTTCCAAGAAGATAGAGGGGAATTTTCTAGGGTGCGGTTAGTTTTTTGTTTGTTTATTTGTTTTTGTTGTCAAATTTGACACAAATGAGGATCATCCGGGAAGAGGGAACCTCAGTTCACAAAATGCCCCCACCAGATTAGTCTATATGTAAGCCAGTGGGACATTTTCTTGATAATGATTGATGTGCAAGGGCTCAGCCTACCATACATAGGTGGTGCCACCCCTGGGCACGTGGTCCTGAGTTGTATAGGAAAGTAAACTGAGTGAGCTATGGGGAGCATGAACATTCCTCCATGGCCTTTGCTTCAGATCCTGCCTCAGGTTCCTTTTCGAGTTTCTGCTCTGACTCCCCTCAATGAAAGATTGTGACCTATAAGATGAAACAAGCCCTCTCTTCCTCAAGCTGCTGGTGGTCATGGTATTTGTCACAACAGCAGTGTAACTAGGATGCTAGCTAGTTTTCTGAGTCTGGACTTACAATCTAGGAGGGAGGGAATCTCTTATGACTTCATAAAATCTCTTCTCTGCCTCGCGATTCCAAATGCTCTTTGGCTCAGTGCCCCAGGGCTGCATTTCAGTTATACACTTAAAATATTCATGTATATATTTTGAGTTTGGCTATTGTAATGTCTGTAATATTTTCCTACTGCTATGAAATGAACTGCAGAAGAGTATGATATTTTTGAAGAATCACATTTTTGGGTTGGATGTAAATTGGCTATCTAATACTCAGTTTCACACTGTTCTTTGTGCCAGAAACTCCAGGGCCTCTTGGGAGTGTGTGTGATTTGTAGTCAAGGGCACCAGAGCATCTCCCGTACCCATTTGAAAAATGACAGCTCGCTTTCCCTTCACCGTAATTTCCCAGAAAAAAGAAATCTGACTAATAATTTTACAGTTAATTTCTCCCAGTGTAGCTCTTGGTTAAAACAAGAAATGGATTTTGTCTTTGTGACTCCGTTGCTCCTGACATATTCATTGAACTATCCTAAGTAGAAATTTAAAAAACGAATAGTTCAGCAACTTCTTTCAGCTAATTTTCTTTGCCATTAAGGAGGGAGGGGTGGCATACAGATAGACATGAATGGAGTTGAAGGTGACGGGGTGAGAAACAGGACATGTAGGAAATGGATATGTGCCTCTGTGCAGCAGTTCCAGAAGAAGGAAACTTGTTATAATTTCGAGTGAGCCCCAAATGAAGCTATGTTGGGTTTTCATGATCAGGCTTTTGGAATCTTTGGGCCTGCTGTGAAATATCTGAGTTTGGAAGTTTACCTGTTAGAATTCCAACTCCTTACAGGTCTGCTTTCTTTCAGTATCTTCTAATCGATGGCCTGGACCAATGCCAGTACACGAAGTCAAATTCACTTCCAGCACGAACAGTGGTAGGGCAACTCCTTCACTTTCAGCTTGAAGACTTCAGTGTCAGATGTGTTAGTGGCACTTTGTCAAAGCCCCGGGTGACCTCACCTTGCTCTCAGCTTCAGCCCTACTTCTACAGACCTGCCACTTACTTTGTGAGGCAGAAATGATGTGGGAGGTAAAAGCAGGGAGAGAGTGTGTGGTGAGAAGGTGTAGTTCAGGTCATCTTTAAGTTCCTGCTGCTTCTGAACGGGCAAAACAGTTTTTACTTTTTATTTTCCCTTCCATGTTCATTCTGGTGTGTGTGTGTGTGTATGCCTGTGTGTGTGTGTGTGTGTGTGTGTGTGTGTGTGTGTGTGTGTGTGTGTGTGTATTGTAGGGATCTAACTCAGGCTTTACCCACTGAGTCATCTTGTAAGCCCTCCACCTGTTTTTTTTTTTTTAGATCTGCCTCTCACTGAACCACGAGCTCACTGATTTGGGTTGACCAGAAAGCTAGCAATGCCCAGCAATCCTCCTATCTCTGCTTCGTTAGGACTGAGGTTCTGTGAGGTTATAGGAAAGTACCACATGCGGCTTTTACTCAGGAGTTAGGGATGGAAGGTTATGCTTGTGGACCTTTACAGACTTGGCCGTCTCCTACCTCTATTTCCCTTGCTATGCTCTCAGGATCTTCTTTTGGGGTTGGCTCCTCACTTCTCTTCTTTTGGCTATTAATTGAACCATTTCCTTCCCAGTCCTCACAGTTCATTTACTTTCTTCTCACCTGTAGTATACTTAAAAAATTAAGAATAAGGTATGAAAACAATTGATGAAGTGAATGTGGGAATATTTATTAAGCAATATTGGGGGACTGGAGATAGACCTTGGGGATTTAGAGGGCTTGCTGCTCTTAGAGAGGACTGGAGTTCAGTTACTAGCACCCATAACTGCCTATAACTCCAATTCTGGTACCCTCTTCTGGCTCTTATGGGGATATTTGCACACATCTATGCACAAGAATGCATGTACACACTCAGACACACTTGCACATGTACTCACAAATACACATACATAAGTATTGTCATCAGACTTGAGAGGACAACACTGTTAAAACTAATCAGTAAAGATACTCTCGGCCAGCATTCTCTCCAAAAGATGGGGCACCTGAGTACTGTTAGAGTCACAGATCACGTTCCAGAGTGGAAAAACCCAATCTGTCCAGTTAGCAAATCATAACCACACTACAAATTCTTTATTCTTATAAGGATGGAGCCTGAACAGAGTCCTCGAAAAGTGAGGTGCTTTACATCTTCTAAAATAAGAGTGAAAAGTGGCTAGGGAGATAAGAACAGTATGCTAAAAGTTAAATTTATGTAACAAAATTAATTCAAGAAAGCTGTTGTATTTATAACCAAGAAGAGGGAATTGTCTTTTTGAGTAGAGGTAAAAAGAATGTAATGTACAAAAAAATTACTCAAAAAAGCTGCCTGTGTGCGTGTGTGTGTTTCTAATGACTTTACTAAATGAACTAAAAGATAAAATGTACTGAGTTAGTGTTAGATACTCATTTCCCCAATAAATTCTTTAAAGTGTCTACCTTTGGGTAGACGATGTCCGATCTCTTCATTGGCTTCCTGCGAGGCCTTCCTCTGCCAGCGTGAGCGGGCTTGTGCTAATGGCTTTCTGATCGGGTTTGTTTTCTGATCGGGTTTGCTGTTGAGTCTGGAGAGTGAAGAAGGTAGAAGAATCATATTGATACTTCCCTGATGGTCTCCTCATCTGGGCAACGTCCTTCCTTAAGGATTTCATATTTTTTTTTTTTGTTGTTTATTTGTTTTTTTCGAGACAGGGTTTCTCTGTGTAGCTTTGCGCCTTTCCTGGAACTCACTTGGTAGCCCAGGCTGGCCTCGAACTCACAGAGATCCACCTGGCTCTGCCTCCCGAGTGCTGGGATTAAAGGCGTGCGCCACCACTGCCCGGCCCATACCTTTTTTTTAAGCACATGCAGGTACCGCTTAAGACAAAGCAGCCAGGCCTTACAGCCTGCAGAGATCAGGCCACACCTCTCTGCAGCTCTTCCTGGAATAGAGAACCAAGAACCTGCCTGTGCTGTGGCGTAACAAGAGCTTCTAATTTATGGTCCTAACCAGTACTTGGTTCCTCCATGTTTTTTTGTCAGGCACTATGTTGAAATAAATCACGTGATATGCAACTTCCTGCCAGCTTCCCCAAAACCTTAATAAAAGTCTGGCACTTCCTTTGCTCTTGAGATTACTCAGAGGATCGTTGCAGAAAAGGCCCCTCTGACCTCCCCTCTGCAGTCCCTCCAATGGCAACATTCTCTCTCCCTGTCCCTCAGGCCTCCCACCTGCCATCCCTCCCACGGAGGGAGGCTTTCTTTCTCTGGTCCCTCTTAGTCCCACTGTCGATGAAGCCCTTTAAGGTCCTGTTTTGTGATTTTCAATATATTATGCAGTTTCTATCAAATGACCTTTTCTCTCAATAAACATTTCTGAAGGAATAATTTGTCAGCTTCCTTTTTCCAGGCTCACTACTGCTGAGATTGTTTTGTTTCTTTGTTGTTATATTTAGCACCTTCATGGTGACCTGCTGAAGAGACTTGGCTCTTAGTGTCTGGTAGCCATCCAGACCTGAAGACCTGAATTTTTCGTGTTGCTTCACCTCTCTTTGTGGCCCCATATATTTGCCCCTAAGCCTTTTTTTATTAAACATTTGTATTTTCCAATTTGCCATATTTTGTGTTGAGGTCCACAGTTTTTAGAGAAACACTGGACCCTCCTTAAGGAATTGATGTCAGTTTTATGTTAATAAAGACACTAGGAGTCATAAGGTCACATGTCAGGAGAATGTCCTAGGCAAAAAAGACCTTTAAAATCCTAGGCTATGCTTGGAATAAGGACGTCTGGACGTTAGAATCCTGAAATGTGCAAGCAGTCTGAGAAGTTTTCTTTGTTTTGGATACTTATTCATTCATTCATTCATTCATTCATCAATCACTTACTGCTCACACAAAATCAGTAAAATATCACCTTGATGTTGCAGGCTTACAGCTGGAGAAGTGTCTCATTTCAGTGTTGAAATAGAAGGAAAAACTGAGTATCAGTGAAGTAATGCATTTTCACCCCCCCCCCCCATCTTGTAGAAGTAGTAATAGTTAGAATAAAGACTTGAACTTGGGTGTCCTGACACAGAGTCTCATAGTTTTCTGCTCCCTTGCTAATAAATGAAAGACACTTTCTTCTTTGTTAAGAGAAACAGGAAAATATGTACACCTAGATTAAGATGAACAAGTCTCATGCTTAATTAGAAATACATTTTGCTCTAATCTAGGGATAGAGAAAGTGCATGGTGATCAGTCCCAGCTTTTTGGAAAAGATTCTGGAAGCCCACAGGAACCAGAGTGGTCCATAGTAAAGAGTAATAAGCTTGCTCAGCTCTCAGACCCTGGAAGGCTAAGGGAATTTGAAATGTACTCTCTAGTCCGTTGATGTGACAAAGAGGTGTTTAATCAAGATTGTGAATGATATCAGCAGGTAGTCAGTAAAGGGTTATGGAAGTTAATTGAGAAGAGCTTCATAGAATAAGAAATGAAGGAAGGCCAATTAGAAAACTTATTAAGCGGGAAGTAACAAAGTTTATTAATAAGTTGGTGAAGAAAAGAAACAAGAAAAGCTCTTACAGAGACAGAAATACAAAAACTGATGATTTTTAGGAAAGGGGAAAATAAATGTACCAGCAGTTTTCACTTGACATTGCTTCCGAGGGAGGGAGGGAGGGAGAGGAGAGGAGAGACAGAGAGAGAGAGAGAGAGAGAGAGAGAGAGAGAGAGAGAGAGAGAGAGAGAGAGAGAGAGAAGAAAAGTTAGTAACTGCAATTTCCTGGCTATGCCAGTCACCTTATAGAGAAAGTTTCCTTCAGGAAATATACTTGGTATTGATGTGGCATAAGCTAATGAAATACATTTCAAGGTTTTGTACCATATTGTTTTAAATACTAAATTGATATTTGTTATCAAGACCTCTGTGGTTAGTTAGACCCTCCCTCCCTTCCTTCCTTTTGTGTTTTTGTGAGATAGAAATCATGTAGCCCAGGCTGGTCTCAAACTCACTCATATAGATGAGGATGACCTTGAACACCTGATCCTCCTGCTTCCAGTTCCCTAGTGCTAGGATTATAGATGTACACCATCTTGCCCAGCTCTGCACTTTCCCAATGTTGCTGAGGGATTATAAATTTGTTAAGAATATGTCTGTAGAGCATTTGGAAACATGCAGTGTGGGCATTAATGTCTCTTTTTAATATGAAACTTTCAGTAATTTGTTTTAGAAATAACCCAAAGTGTAGAAAAATATATGCTCATTGTAGAATAACTCATAGAAGAAATCCTAAAAATTTAAATTATATATGAAGAAAGAAATGGCTGTCTTGTTATGGTATATTTATAGAATGAATACCATGTAAATAATTAAATTGACATGCTTAAGAAAATTTGAATGATATGGGGCCAATGCTTATGATACATGCATTATGTAAAAGATTATCAAATATAAATTTTTGTTATGTATCCTTAATGTTGAAAACAACTCCACAAAGTTAGATGGAGAAAAATAGATCAATACTTCCCACAATTTGTACATGTGACAGATATCTAAAAATATCAACAATATTTTTATATTTAATGGTTTTTATTTTTCTTTTAGAGATATGACATCATTTAGGCCAGTCTCAACTTGAGTTTGTGATCCTCCTGTCTCAGCCTTCTGGAGGCTGGGATTGCAAACACAGCTAATGATGTTATTGTCAAGGCCAAATGTTGGAGTGTGTGATGATTAGTACTGATCGCTAACTTGACAAAATCTAGGCTCAACCAGGAAAGAAGGCCCTGGCCTTACCAGTAAGGCATTATCTAGGCTAGGTTAACCCCTAGGAATGCAAATGCATGATTGAGTTACTAGAAATCTGAAGACTCACCCCAATTGTCGGTGGCATCTTTCCTTGGGAGTAGGTTCTGGACGGTATGCTAAAGGGAACATGAGCTAAGCACCAGGCTTCCTTACCCTCCACTTTCTGACAGTGGGTACAGTGTGACCTTGCTCCCGCCACCAGCACTTCCCTGCCAAGATGGCTCATAGTCTCAAACCATTAGACAACACAAACCCTCCCTGTCCTTAACTTGCTCTTGTTGGGGTATTTTATCATAGTAGCAAGAAAGCAATAATATTGATGGGGAGCTAAATGTCTCTGGAATTTCTTCCATAAACTCTTGGGTCCTGTTCTGGAATGATCTAGAAAACTACTTATACCTGTGATCACAAACTACTTCATGTTTTTGTTAAAGGATTTTTCTGATGGCTTCATTTTAGTTCAGGAGAACAATTTTATTTTCTGCTTTATTTTAGGATTTGTTTTTCTTTTCTTTCTTTTTTATAAATAGCAGATGAAATCCTGGATTTGGTCCATACACAGTGAGCAGTCAAAATGGCTTTCACTGGGCAATGGATTTCTGGGAAATGATGTTAAGTAAACAGAAATTAGGCATAGTATTGTAAGGTTACAGCAATATTTCCTAAAGTGTGGTCCTGACTGGTAACCTTTGTATCAGAGACACCTCTGATGCTTGTTTTAAAATGTAGATATTGGGGGGTGTACCTCAGTAATAAAGGGCAAGTGGTCTTAGGTTCAATCTCTAAGGGGAGAGAGAGGAGAGAGAGAGAGAGAGAGAGAGAGAGAGAGAGAGAGAGAGAGAGAGAGAGAGAGAGAGAGAGAATGTTTCAGAATGGACTCCGAGAATTTGTGTTTTTTTAAGACATACCCAGAGAATTCTCTAATAAAGCTAAAGAGCCAGGGGTGAGGAGACGGCTCAGCAGGTAACGTGCTTCCTGTGTAAGCCGAGGACCTGAGTTCAGATCCCCAGCACCTGAGGAAAAGAAGCTGGCATGGCCACCATCTAGGAGTGCTATGTGGAGACAGGAGGGTCGTGGAGGGTCACTGGCCAGCCAGGCTACCCACATTGGTGGGCCCAATGTTCAGTGAGAGACTGTCAAAATGATCAAAGAAGACACCCAACATGGACATGCAGCTTCCACAGCCATGTGCACACCCCCCGACCCCCACCCCCACAAGCATGCAAACACCATGTACACACAGAAGTCAATGGATTCATAATAACCATTAGGTGGGGGAAGGTTTGAGGTTTAAAAATTCCTCATGGGCTCTTGTTTGCCTAATGCTTATGGGACAGAACCAGAACATTTTTCAGTTGCGTGAATTCAAGATACAAACTGCTTTCCTTTACAGATAAATCAGGATTGGAGGATGAGGTCTACCGACTGCGTCCCAGTCCTTGTTAGAGATTTCAGCTGGGAACTCACTGAAAGAACAGTAGGTAGAGATAAGATCCAGGGAAGCATGGATCGGGCGATGGCATCCAGGACTGGGTTGAGCTGTGTGCTGCGCTTGCCCTCACAATGGTCGGCTGAGCACACCACGCCTGTGTGCTACTTGGTTTTCTCATCGCTGTGGCCAAACGTCTGCCAGAAACAACATAGGAGAGGAAGGGTTCCCTTCTTCATGGCTTCAGAGTTCAGTCCATGGGTCCTGACCATGTTTGGGTAGACATCATGATGGGTGGGAGCATGTGGGAGAGGGCACTGCTCGCTTCGTGCAGACATAAAGAAGCAGAGAGCAGCCAGTTAAAAACATGTCCCCAGTGACTTGCTCCTTCCCATCAGGCCCAGGCTCTAAAAGTTCCCAGAAACTCCCCCAAATAGTGGCATCAGTTGGAGACTAAGTATTTGGAATCAAGGCCTTTGCCATGGGAGGGGAGCATTTCATGATGGATTCTTCACATGACGATCAAACAAGCCTCTCCAGGTAGCTGATCTTAAGGAGTATGATATTTAGTCATTCACGCCAGCCACTAAGCATGCTAGTCTGAATGGTGAAATGTAATTTCTAGGGTGGTGGCCTCAGGGGCCTCCAGGAGGTCATGAGTGTATAGCTTTTATGAGCAGGATTAGTCTCCTTATAAAACAGAATCTGGAGAGCTGCCTTGCTCCTTCCAAGATGTGCTATACGACAAGGAGCACCATCCATGAGTAAGCAGGCCTTCTCCAGGTGTTGTCTCAGCCTTCACCCTGATCCTGGGCCACCCTAAACTGGTGAGCACTTGTTTTCTAGACAGCTTCTCATTTTATGGTAGTTTTTTTTGGAATTTTATTTATTTCATTTTGTGTGCATGGAGTCGGGGATGGGGGCTCCTGTGGAGGTTGGAGGACAACTTGAGGGTGTTGATTCTTTCCCCCATGTGTGTCCTGAGGATGGAACTCAGGTTCAGGCATGGTAGCAGGGACCTTTCATGCTTAGCAGCAGGTATCTTTATATGCCAAGCCATCTCACAGCCCCCACACTTCATAGGCTACTGTAGCAGCCTGAACAGACTAGATTAAGATGTTATATGTCTTGGTGATGTGAGCAACTTGAAACCTTAATTTTTTTTTAATATAAAATGGGCTTAATACTAGAACCAGACAGATAGGAAATGCTGTGTGTAAAACATTTAGAACAAAGCTTGCTATGAAGCAAGCATTAGGTTTTTAGATCCTGCTATTCTAGAAGCCCAGAGACTTACAGCAATTCCACCTCCTCCTTACGAGGGCGTGGGGAGGGAGGTGGAAGCAGCTTTACTAATCCCCTTCATTTTCGTGTGTCTGGGTGTTTTTCTTGTAGGTGTATGCAATGTTGGGCACTATGTATATGCAGGACCCAGGAGCCACTGGGACTCAAGTTACAGGCAATTGTGAGCCATATGAGTACTGAGAATTGAACCCAGTTGCTGTAGAAGAATAGCCAGTGCTCTTAACTACGGAGCCATCTCTCTTGCCCCACAACTGAGAGATTTGAGATGAGCTCATTTCATAGGATATCCAAACCCTATGTCGTTTATTAAGGTCCACCTACTTCTGGTTGGTCTCAGACTGAATGGAATAATGTGAGGTAGCATTTTCAGAGTGATATGCATGTGCAGACCTACTCAGTTCCAAAGAGAGGGTGAATTCACAAACATATAGATATACAGGCACACGGGTACACAGACACACAGACACACAGACACACACACACACAGACATACATATAGACACACACACAGAGACACACACAAAGACACAGACACACATACAGACACGCACACACACAAGACAAAAACACAACTGACAGACATACACATAGACACACAGATACACACAGAGAAGCTAAAAACACCCCCAACAGACGTACACACAGACACAGACACACACACAGACAGATACAGATACACAGACACATAGACACACACACACACACACACACACACACACAGGAGTCACAGTCTTAATCCTGGCAATTCCCCCTCTATCTAGTTATTTTAGGCTTTCATAAGTATCTCTGAATTTGTGACAGTTAACATTATGAAATGTATCCGCCCCTTTTTCTTGCCATATTTGTGGATACTGTCTGTATAAAATTATTTCTTATTCTCTTCCCTCTTTAAAATTGCATAGGACTAACAGCAGGCTAATTACAAGTCCAAGAACTTCTCAGCTATATGCAAGCACCCACTCCCTAGAAAACAAACATTTAGCTTGAGACAACAGCCAGGAGCAGTCCTTTATATTATCCAGTTGCAAAGCACACTTCTGGAGTAAATGACGTATCCTAACTTGGGGTACATCACCAGATTCAAGTCAGAGAGGATCCTCTGCCAGTCAATCAAGGTGCGGGTCACTGGAAGGTCCCTCCGTAGAATTTTTCTCAGGGCTTCATTGGACAGCTCCTGTAACTCTTCTAAGACAGCAGCTTGAAACTTATTCTCCTGTTCTTCCACAAGCCTTGCAAAACTGAGAGCCAACTGGGCTTGATTGACCACCTCCAAGCTTTCCTTCAGGTCCTTGGAGATTTCAATGTGAAGATTGACACATCTGAAGAAGTGAGCTTGCACAAAAATCCTTCCTGTTACTTGGGTTAGAAATGGGTTTACCTGGAAGATCCACTTAGACTTCCAAAGACCGTTCCAACAATCACCATTGTCGTAGCTGTGGTCTTCTATGCAAGCTATTAAGAATTCTTTACTTTTGACTGTTTTTCTCAGCACATTGCAATTTCCACTTGGGTAGTGATCATTCACGTAGAGTTTTAAGGCGCACAGAACAACAGATCTCAGGTACTCAGTCTCATTCCGAATGATTCCATGGCTTTGGATGTCTCTCAGCTGATTCTGGAGCAGGTCAAACCTGAAGGAAAGTTTGCTCTGATAGTCAAAGAACCGGAAGTCACCCATCACATTGTGATGAGACAGGAGGACTGGGTTGCCATCGATGCAGAGTGGAACACAGTATTTCTGGCAGTGCTGATGGCCGGCACACTCACCCTGATGGTGCATGAGCTTCTCATCGCGGATGAGCAGACAGAGATCATCAAAGGCATTCACAAATTCCCCAGGAGGAGCCTGGACTAAGAGTCTGCGGATGACCTTCTCTTTCTCTTTCCTACTCAAGACGCTGAGTGACATGTCTAGTTGCAGCAGAAGCAAAGCTTCTGAAATGAATGGTGTTCACAGGGTGAGAAAGCGATCCATGCCCATTCAAGGTGTTAATCATTTAAGCCTTAGATCAGTATGTCCGCGCATGAAGATGGGCAGTCAGACAAGCTCTGTATCTCCTGGTGAAGTCATAGAGAAGCATGGAACTTGAATGATGTCACAATGAGTGCTCAGAACCAAAGAAGAAAATGATAGTCACCCTGACACTGTGGTGTCCAGCCCACCAGCTATACCAATTGTGAAGGTTTTAAGAACTTGCTTCCTGATGAGTCTTCTTCGCAAGTGGTGTGTCTTTTTCTGTGTCCATTATGTGTTTTTGGCAGTCTAGAGAAGTTGCCTGGGGTTTGTAGTTGATGCTGGACAGTGTATTGTCTCTTCAGCTGTCATACGGCACTGATTTCCACTCAGGCCCTTAGGATAGCTGCCCCACCCTTCTGGGTGAACATTGTGATGAAAGGTCTGAGGGGTTAGAAACAAAATGGGCAAAATCTAATGAGATACAATGAGGGCTGAGAGATGGCTCAGTCGGTAAAGGTGCTTTCTACCAAGTTTGACAGCCAGAGTTTGATTCCCATGCCCAACATGGTGGAAGGAGAGAAAAGGCTCCTGCAAGTTGTCCTCTGATCTCAACACACGTGCTATGAAAGTGCGCGCGCGCGCGCACACACACACACACACACACACACACCAAATAGAAACACAAACGGAGTTTGTTGAAAATGCCAGGGGGATTGAAAATTCTCAGAACATAAGAAGTCAAATGTTTTATGCAGGGACCACATCTTTCATGTTTTCTGTGTGTGTGTGTGTGTGTGTGTGTGTGTGTGTGTGTGTGTTTCATGTTTTCTCTATGTGTGTGTGCACTAATTTCAAAGAGCAAAGGCAACAGACTGTGTTCTCTGCCTCTTCTCTAGAAAAGCTGCAGCAGTGAGAACACCTGATGACTATCACAAAGAGGGAGAGTTACTTCCAAGACTAAGTGACAGCACCTTAGGCGGAGAGACCTCTATGGGAGGACACGTGGCACAGATCATGAAAACATGGAAACTCGATATCATGAGTATGCAGAAGCAAAATATCCGTTCAGGTCTTTCCACCCCATTCTCCCTCTTGCTCTCGATTCTTCTTCTTCGTGTGCCTCTCATTCTTTTTACAGAGTACTGAACTCAAGTGTCTACTATTTCAATATTAACTTTCTGTTTGTTTATACAGTTCTGAGGTTTTCTGGGTTTTTATAGATTCCTGTGTTTTATTGTTGTTACTAGCTATAAGAAAATGACTTTTCCATATTGAGTCAGAGCCATTAAGTTGAAGAGTTACTCACTAGTTTTAACAACCTAAAATTGAGCAGAAATTGGAGCAAACGTAGCTTCCATGACTTTATAGCTCACCCTATTATTTCTTCTTAATCTATTTTTTCACGTTGGGGAACCCTAATTTTTGACATTTATCTGTATATAATAAGTAGACTTGATTATTCTACTTTCTCTTTTCATATCAAATATATACTCATTGTAGCTTCTTTTTCTTTTTCTTTTACTGTTTTATAGTTTTGAGAATAGGTCTTATGTAGCCCAGGTAGTCCAGGCTGGCCTCAAATTTGTCATGTAGCCAAAGAGAATCTTGCATTTCTGATCCTTTTGCCCTTACCTGTGGCGTGTTGGGATTATAAGCATGCACCATCACTCCTGGCTTATGTGGCACTGGGGATTAAACCCAGAGCCTCAAGCATGATTAAGAGAACATTCTACCAACTCAACCATACCCCCAGCCCACATTATGATATTTGTAACCCTTTCTGAAGGTACTTGAACCAATTTTGAGGCAAGCCTGTACCAAGACATTTGACTAGTGCAGTAATTAAATCAGTCATAGTCACTACTGAACACTCAGCCTATGTTTAACGATGTCTTGTGAACTTATTTAATGCTCTGTCTTCTATAAGATTGAGTGTTGATTTGGTCATCTTTCTGGATGATGGAGGTCAGGCAGGTGGGAGAATCTTGGAGTCCAGTAGCTCTCAGGATCAGACTTCTGGGCAAATAGGATGTAACAACTGTATAATGAATTTCCCATGTGCTAACTTTATTTCTCCAGTTTTTAAGAATCATCTTGCATTTTAACTGGGCTGTGTCTTTTTTATATCTTTTATACCTGTACTATAATTGGTGACAATAGTATTTTGTTGTAAATAGTATTTATTTACTTCTGCCTGAGCACAGGAAAGATGATTCATTCAAACTGAAGACAAAAGATTTCTTTAAGAATTTTAAAGCCTCAGTAAGTGACTTTCTTTGAGAATTTCCTTAACTTCCTGTGCTTCATACATGGTTTTTGTCAAAGATTCAGGATGAATTTAGAGGTGGAAAAATCAGCGTTGAAAATACTTACAAATTGCTTGAAAAACTTGATATTCCATGCAGCTTTTCTCATGTGAAGAATGTTTTTAAGGTGAGATGATGCCCTCCCCCTGCCTGTCACAACCTATGAAGGATTTGCTACAGTGTAAGTAGATATTCGTAGATATTTGGGTACTTCTTTAGAAAATACACATGGGGCTGGAGCGATGGCTCACTAGTTAAATGCACTTCCTGCTCTTGTAGAGGACCTGTGTCCAGTTCCAGCATGCACACATTGCCTCACACCTGCCTGGAACTAGGGTTCTAATGCCTTCTTCTGACATAGTTGGGCTCCTTTAAGTATGTGGCACAAATATGTATATTCAGGTACATACACATGCACCTAAATAAGTGTTTAAAAATACATGTGGAAAAACAGTGTCTTAAGAACAGAATAAAGTAATGGCTAATAAATTTTGAAACAATACCAGGACATTGGCTTGAAAGAGTTTCCTGAGTGTACAGAAACAGTCACACCAGATCTAGGATGAAGATGAACGTTAGGACCGGTTGAACCAGGATTAAATGTGAAAAGTGAATGGTAGTGGTTTTGTCTGTTTTGTTTTTTCATTTTGTTTTTGATGACATAGGAGAAAAGAAACTTGAAGGAACAGAATGATGAAGATCGGCGTAAGAGCTGGTTGTGGGAGTGCCTTTAATCCTGTTTGGGAGCACTAGGAAGATTAAGAGTTCAGCTATGTATAGTGAGTTTCCTGCTGGTCTAGGCTATATGGGATCTGCTTTAAAAAAGAAAATGATTAACAGACAATAATCATAGTAATTAATTAAATAATTGGCAAACTCTTAGCAAGGCAGGAAGAAAAAGAGAGAAGGCTCAAAGAAATGAATTTATAAATGAAACAGAAGATATTACAACTGACCCCACAGAAACAAAGAACGTCATGAGGGAATATGAACCACCACATTGCAGCAGATTGGCTGGATTATAGAAAATGGAGAAATATCTAAATTTACAGAGCCTGCAAAAGCTGAATCAGAAAGAATTAGAAAACTTGAACAGACCAACAATAAAAAACAAAAACAAACAAACAAACAAAAAACCCACAGTCACTAATAAAGCGAAATACTCAACAAAGAAAAGCCCAAAGAAAATGACTTTGTAGGTGAAGATCTAAAAGGAATCAAGACTCTTCCTTTTTAAACACTTGTATAATAACAAGAGGAAATGATTATAGTGCTACTTTATAAATACAGCAAAATCCTGATGTGGAAGCTAAACATGCATCTCAAGACAGTTAACTACAAGCCATTATGTCTGATTAACATAAGTACAAAATTCTTCAACAAAATATTAGCAAGCCAAATTTAACAACCTTCAAGAAGGATTCTGTGAAATGACCAAATCCTATACTTAACCACAAGTATAAGAGATCCTCCACTTGCCCGCAAGGATGGTTCAATATACAGAAACCATTTTTATCCACCACATCAACCAAATGAAAAGTAAAATAAAATTACATAATCATATTAAAAAATCAAGAGAGCTTAGGGGAGCGGGAGATCCCAGCTGGATCAAGAACAGAGAGGGAGAACAAGGAATAAAAGACCACGATAAATGAAGACCACATGAGAATAGGAAGAAGCAAAGTGCTAGAGAGGCCCACAGAAATCCACAAAGATATCCCCACAATAGACTACTGGCAGTGGTCGAGAGACAGCCCGAACTGACCTACTCTGGGGATAGGATGGCCAAACACCCTAATTGTCGTGCTAGAAACCCCATCCAATGACTGAGGGAACCGGATGCAGAGATCCACGGCCAGGCCCTTGGTGGAGCTCTGGTAGTTCAATTGGTGAGAAAGAGGAGGGTTTATAGGAGCGAGAATTGTTGAGACCAAGGTTGGATAAAGCACAGGGACAAACAGCCAAACAAATGGAAACACATGAACTATGAACCAGTAGCTGAAGAGCCTCCAAATGAATCAGGCCCTCTGGATAAGTGAGACAGTTGATTAGCTTGATCTGTTTGGGAGGCATTCAGGCAGTGGGACTGGGACCTGTCCTCAGTGCATGAGCTGGCTGTTTGGAACCTGGGGCTTATATGGGGACACTTAGGTCATCCTGGGAGGAGGGGACTGGACCTGCCTGGACTGAATCTACCAGGTTGAACTCAATCCTCAGGGGAGTCTTTGCCCTGGAGGAGATGGGAATGGGGGATGGGCTGGGGGGAAGGCGTGGGGGGGGGAGGGGAGAGAACAAGGGAATCTGTGGCTGATTGTAAAATTAAATTAAATTATAAAATAAAATATAAAAAAATATTTTTTCAATTAAAAATAACTGTCAGAGCTGGGGAGATAATGTAGTAGGCAAAGTACTTGACTTGAGGACCTGATTTTGGATTCTTAACATTCTTGCAAAAAGTCAGATATTTTAAATGTGCCAACTTTTTAAAAAGTTTACATTTGTGTGTGTGTGTGTGTGTGTGTGTGTGTGTGTGTGTGAGTGTGCATGTGTACAAATGTGTCACAGTGTGCATGTGGAAATCAGAAAACAGCCTTAAGGGTCAGTTTTGTTCTTTTACCATATGGGTCCTGGGGATTGAACTCAGGTTGTGAGACTTGTGGCAAGCTCCTTCACCTGCTCAGCCATCTCGCTGGCTCAATGCATGTAAAACTTTTATATGTCATTTATGGCCCAGCAATGTAATTTAAAGAATGAATAACCTGAAGAAATATTCTTATTTCACTTACACCAAGGGAGAAACTCTACTTAGATTTTGTTTAAAGAACTAGCAAGAAGGATTCTGGCTTGATTCCATCACTAAGCATCAGAGGGAATGATCCTGAATAAAACAAGAAGACCACTGGAAAGTTGACAATTCTCTTTTTGAGAATTAGACAAAAAAGAAAAAATTAAAAAAGCCAGAGGCCAATCTAGATAGTTAGGGATACTGAGCCTCCAAATAATATATATTGGAGGTGAGGAATCAGCTCATTTCTAAATTCACATCTGAATAACACAAAAAGTGTTCCCTGCCCCTGGACAAGACGTATACACATATGGTTTTCTATCTAATAGCATCTCCTAAGAGGGAGAAAGTCGTGTTCTTCCTGATTTAACAGACTTCACATGCAATAAATATATAGTGTATTAAAACATATCAAATGTGAGCTGATATAAATGTTACCCATACATCATTACATTGCTTTGGAATTTCTTTCACACACAGATGATCTGAACCAGGATTGGGTAAAGCAAATGCCACATGCAAAGCACTTTACAGTTATCAAAGTATGGAGATGAGTCACTGATAGAAATTATATTGTTTAGACATGGGCATGTCTACATGTTTATTTTATTAGGAGAAATATTTTTGGCCTGACTATGATAATAATGTTCACAAAAATTAGGGAAGAGGGGTCAGTGGAGATGTCTCATTGGATGAAGGCACTTGCTGTCAAGTAAAGTCTGATGACTTGAGTTCTCTTCCTGAAACCCTCATTGTGGGAGGAGAGAACTTAACTCTGGCTTGTCCTCTGACCTTAACATGTGCTGTGATACATACCCATTTATGTAAATATATGAATGCACTTTTAAAAAAAATTAGAGCCAGAATATGCTTAGAATACATTAAAAAAACCTTAAAATATGATCCCATGACCTTGACAATATTAGAAACAATAGTGTTGACCGTGGTAAACTTACCTATGAGCCTTCTGCTACTTTGTTGTGTTAGGCTAAACTGACATTCAAAGGTAAGGAATGTGTATTGGATGAGTGAATTTTGTGTATGTCTTCAGATTAATCATCTTGAACATTCAAGTCTTCCAGGCATATGCATGTGTGTATTGTGTGCATGGAAGTGTGTATACATGTTTGCATGTGTGGGCATGCACATAGTAGCCAGAGGTTGACATCAGGTATCTTCTTGATTATTCACCCATTTATTTACCAAGGCAGCATCCCTCACTGAACCCGAGCTTGCAAATTCTATGAGGTTAACTAATCAGTTTGTCTGGAGGAACCTGGTCTCTGCTTCCTGAGAGTTGGGATAATAAGTGGGCTGTCACCCGCTTCCAGCTTTCCGGGTGGGTGCTGGCCCTTTGAGAATCCCAATCCTCACACTTGCATGGCAAGGGCTTTGTCTATTGAGTTTTGTCTCCAGTCCAGAGCATCCAACTCTCATCATACTCTAATTGCTAAATTTTTCTATCTATTGGGTGCACTTTCTGTTGAATTAAATCTAATGAAATAAAGCTGACTTGGGTAACTAAAATACGACAATGTCTCAAAGTATAGAGATTTTAGGCTTAGCTACTGTTTTTGCAAACCAAAACTTTCCTAAACAAATTCTTAGTCTGTGTAATGGGGATATTAATCCCACAGGATTGTTCTAAGTCATAAATAAGATATTATTTATGGATATACCTTGTATGTGCACAAAGTATGGTCTTAATAAGCAGCAAATGAAGTTTCATTAGGAATTATTCAAATACATTGATTTCCTAAGGAGCTGACATAGATTACGGCATAAATTTATTTTCTTACAAGGTGACTTTTTATTATAAATTTGGGTAAAAAACATATAAATTTATGATCTTGGGGACATATTCCGAAGTTCTTTCTAAAGATGAATTATTGGGTCGTGGATTGAGCAACAATCCATTGAACTTCTTTTTATTATACTTTTATAAAAAGATTTATTGCTTTGTCTTGTAATGGTCTTTAATTTATTGCATTATAATATTTTATAAGTAGTATTACATGTGACCTCAATACATGTACCCAGTCTTCGATCATACCTTTGCTTGCCAGTCAAGTATGAAGTTGTATCCTTTTGAATATCAAGCATTTGTTACTACAGGACTTAGGTCTTCGTAGACCCAGGCAATTAGCAACCACTGTTAAATACATCACTCCCTTAGAAAGTCTGCACTGTGGGGAAGGAGGGAGGCACTTTCTCTCAGGAGAAAGGAATACTAAACTTCCTCTGAGTAGACGGTGATGAATATCCCAGAAAAGCTGGACTGTGAGACAGAAGGGGAAGCAGTGTGTAGAGAATTCACAGCAGGAGTATTTAGTGAACACAAAATAATCAAATGTGGCTGGAGAAGGATGCCTAGAGGGGGCTAGGGAGAAAAGTGGCTTAGGATCAGAAGGCAGAAAGTTTTTCTTTCTTTGTTTTTCTCTTCCTCTTCTCTTCCCTTTATTTCTCTCCCTTTCTTTCCTTCCCTGAAATCCCCCTCCTCCTTTTCTTCCCTTTAGGTCCCTCATCTGCCCCATCTGCCCTCCCTTCCTCTCCTCTCCCCACTCCTCTTTCTTTCTATTTCCTTTCCTTTTCTTTATTTTATTTTTTTTTTTTGAGACAGGGTCTCTCTGTGTAACAGCTCTGGTTGTCCTGGAATTCACTTTGTAGACCAGGTTGGTCTCGAACTCACAGAGATTCATTTGCCTGTGCTTCCCCTGCTGGGACTAAAGGTGTGCGCCACCACTGTCAAGCTTCCTCTTTCTTTTTAAACTTTCATTTCCGTCTCTCCTTCTTCTCTTCTAATTTTCAACAGAGTTTCATGTGGCTCACGCAAGCCTCAGATACTTTGTGCAGCTGAGGATGAACTTGAACTCTTGATCTGCCTGCCTCTACATCCCAAGTGCTAAAATTATAGGCATGAGTCAACATACCTGGCTTAATAGTGGAGCTCTTAGAGGGGAGACCTCAGAATTTAAATTTCCTTTTTGTAGACAATGGATAGACATAAAGTTATGACTAGGAAAGCATCAAATATTTTTGGTAAATAATATGGTGGCAGTATAGAATTGACTGGAAATTAGAAGCTGGGTAGAGGTAGCCCTTCCCCTCTGCCTCTACTCACAAACCATAGCCACTTTCATTCTGCCTCGCTCACCTGCTTCTGCCTTCTACCTTGCTCTTCCTTTGCACATCTTCCTCCTCTGTTACATTCTCTAGTAAGCAGCAGAAGACTCCTTTACATTCCTGCACTTGTTCCATGATCCACTGAAACAGTTTGCACACACTTCTGTCTGAGAACTTCATGTGTGAGATGCTTAGTCCACCAGTCAGCTGCTCAGGAGTTTATTTTTCCTTCTTTGTAATAGTCTGTTGTTAGATGGCTGGCTGGTGGGATGGCTCGCTGGGTAAGGGAACTTGCCACCAAGACTGATAATCCAATCTCAGAACCCACAAGGTGGAGGAAAAAAAAAACCACTTTTTTTTTTTTGGTTTTGTTTTGTTTTGGTTTTTCGAGACAGGATTTCTCTGTGTAGCTTTGATGCCTTTCCTGGAACTCACTCTGTAGCCCAGGCTGGCCTCGAACTCACAGAGATCTGCCTGCCTCTGCCTCTCGAGTGCTGGAATTAAAGGCGTGCGCCACCACCGCCCAGCCAAGAACCCACTTTTGAGGGTTGTCTTTTGATTTCCACATGTGTGGAATGGCATGTATGTGCCCAGATGCACACACAAATAAATGTACTAAAATATTCTTAATTCATAGAAGTTCTTGGTAAATCTAAAACCTTTACGTGAATGACAGCTCTGAACACCTTCAGTGAAGTACTCTTTAAAATAACAAGAATATAAGAAACAAACTCATTGACTGATCTAGGAGATGGATACCTAATGCAACCCAGGGAACAGATATGAAACAGCAATGATTTCTACAGTTATGTACAGATTAGCAGATGCTAGCAGGTTAAGATGACAATGGAGAGCATCACACACTAAGAGAACAGCTTCTGCCTCCCAGGGGCTAGCATAGCACCTATGTTGTGTAAACAGTAACTAATTCAGGACATCTGCTGTGTGAGGCACAAGGATGACAGAGCAGAGACTGCCACTGTGTCTTCAGGGGCCTATGACAACACATACATAGTACATATATAGAAATAGAGATCATTTAAGAGACAGCGGAAATCATTAGCTTTGCATGGTAGAGAATTTATTTGTGCAAGTGTGTTATTAGTTTGTGCAATGGAATGCGTTCTTTGTACTCATGTCTGTAGATTAGTCTTGTACATTGATGGGACTGGCTACAGTTTACATACAGGGGACATATTAATACAGTGATACTCAAGGTTTTAGCTGTTCTATGCCTCAGCATCAGGCTTAAATTTTCTTACCCATTGTCTTTCTTCCTCCTGTTTCTTCTGATATTACTTCTAAACTGCTTCCACTGCTCTTTCCTTTTTATTAGCTGCCCCACCACCCGCATTCAATGGTATAGTCCTAATTATCTTTTGTAGCTTTTATTTTTGGTATTTTGATTAATTTGTGACCCACAATTATCTTTTGGTATTGATTAGTTGAAACAATTATGTGGATTTGTGAAGTTTGGTTTGGTCTTTGCTCCAAATTATTATTGTACCAAAGGGCACGTTTAATTTACTAGGAAAGCACACACCTAAAATCAAGACAGCAGAGAACATTCAAGATGATCAACTTTGTATCTTGGTTGAATGTAAGAACACTTGTGATACTTGATGGGTAACATACATTTTCTTTCACATTGCTGTTCAGGGGGTCTAGGAGTTCTGATTTGTATAATCAAGTGTAACAAGAACTTTTGTGAGTTACAGACCCACTTTGAATTTTACTGATTTTCAACGAAGATTTTTAATGAAGAATTGAGTGGGATGGGACTACAACAAAATTATTTTAATTCCATGATATTCACTGTTTAAGGGCCTCAAATTCCAAAATTTAAAATGGTAATTGTAGCCAGGGTAGTTTATTTCGAACTTATTTAATTTTAAGGTGCTGTTATTGTCTCCAGAACTCTTAAGAGCTGGGATCTGAGTTGATCAGCATGGACAGTGGCCCCTCCAAAGCTTGTTCCCTCTTTTCCCCTTGGCATAGTAGCTGGACCCTTCTCCACGCTACTTCTTTATGTGGGGCAGCACGCCTTTCTGAACTGTTGGAGTCCCAGCTCAGATTGCTTCTTAAACCCTTTCCTGGCAAATTCTCTGATCATCACCCCTGAACTCTTTCCAGTGAAATGAAAAGGTAATTTCCAGTGTGCTTGTCTCCTGTTGTACCCCAGGGGTTCTACAATGTTGTGTACTTCACAGGAAAAACTTCAAAAGATGAGACACAGCTCGGCTGGACATGTGAGGGAACAGACATAGATAATACATGACGACTCACCCCTATTCAGTTCTACTAGTTGGTGTGTGTTTCCCATTCTCACAGCAGTCTGATGGCATAAGTGGGACTATCTGCTCCTATGTTTCAGATAAAAATAAGAAACTCAGAGAGTTTAGTTTGGGCTTCCAAACTACCACCACACTTTGGGGGTTGAAAGGCAACGTCATCTCTGTAAACATTTTACCTCAACCTGATGACCTCCAACCTGGGGGGGGTTCTTTGTATTCAAGATGCATACGGAACAATGAGAGAGTCAATATACTTTCTCAGAAAGCCCTTTTCGAAATCACAACTCCTCCCGTGACTTTTCTGTTTCCTAGTGGGGTTTTGTTTGTTTGCAGTACGCTAATTCTGTTACTGTGATTACAATCTTTGCAAAGCCCAGTCTTTCTGAATTCTTCCGTTGCTCCAGTGATAGCTGTTTTTATTGTGTTCACCATTTCCTACTGGAATTGCATTTTCTGCAGTTTTCCACATCTTCCAATCATTAATAAACAATTAGCCATACCACTTCTACTTTTTAATTTATTTAAAAAAATTTGCATTACTATTTTGAGGCAGAGTCTCATGTAGCCCAGTCTGGCCTTGAACTTGCTATGTAGCAGAGGATGGCCTTGAACTTCTGATCCTCCTGCTCTCACAAGCATGCGTGGTGATTGTGGACATGCAACACTACCTCAAATTTGTATGGTACTGGGAAGCAAATTCATAGTGTCATACATGGTGTGCAAACACCCCCAAGCTGAGCCCAATTCCCAGCTCTTTTTCGATTTCCCTACTTCAGCCAGGCATTTTTCTTGATTCAGAACCTCATAGTGCTTTTGTTACTTTTAAAACCCAAGCCTGGCCTATGTCCTTATCTTTTTTTTTTTTTTTTTTGGTTTTTCGAGACAGGGTTTCTCTGTGTAGCTTTGTGCCTTTCCTGGAACTTGCTTTGGAGACCAGGCTGGCCTCGAACTCACAGAGATCCACCTGCCTCTGCCTCCCTAGTGCTGGGATTAAAGGCGTGCGCCACCACTGCCCGGCTGTCCTTATCTTTTATCTCATAGAGTTTAAATATAAATTTCCCATAACTACCAGATGACTTCACTCTTACTTGGTAGAACCCATCTTGTTTGTCCATGTACCAAACCTTGTAATAATTGCTGAGACTTCTCTTCAAGGTGCTTCTTAAGGATCACAGCCTCTACAGTCTGCCATAATCGTGACTGTATCTGGCATGTATGGTCCAGGCTATAAACCAGCAGCACATGATCACAGCCTGGTCTGGCTTCAGAAAGGAGTTGAAGTGGAATGGAGTATGAAAAGGCAATACATAATTGAAAAAATCTTGAATCTGTATCTTCCCCTGTACCCATTTCTACCTTCTCTCTGACTCGACCAGCTACTAACCATTTTTGATTTTGACATCACTCCACGCAGGTTAGTGCATAATATTTTCAATAAGGATCCCACATAAGTTTTAACTTTTATGGATTATCATGCAGTATATGAATATGGTGACATTTACTTTGTATTTTTGACTTTTCCACTGTGAGCCCACCAGTCATTTTTTTTAGTAGGAAAATGACATACAGAGACAAGGGAAAATCACCATAGAAGAGTTTAGAGCCATTTATCGGTGTATTGCACACAGAGAAGAAATTATCGAGATTTTCAACACGTATTCTGAAAACCGGAAAATTCTTTCTGAAAAAAATCTGACTGAATTTTTAACCCGAGAGCAGTATGAACTGGAGTTAAATTATTCCATTTCAACAGAGATCATCCAAAAGTATGAGCCTATTGACGAAGGTAAGATTACAGTTAAAACCTATCAGTATATTCATATGTAAAGCGCTTTTGTAAATTAAGATCATCAAATTAAAATTTTGGGGATGGATGAGCTTCTAGGAAGTATAAATTTTGCTTTTGTGTTTATATATCCAATGTATTTTTTAAGCTATAATGTGCAGCAATGACATTCATCCCTACTCTGTTGGCTAGATCCCTTCTTTGAACTGAACTTCAGAAGTGTTCAGATCCTTTACTGTAGAAGCAAGATGACAGTTCTGTTACCTGTGCCTGTAAAGAAAAGTATCTTGAAGGACCATTGAAATGGCCCAGCTGGTAATGACACTTGCTGCCAAGCCTGATGACCTGTGGTTGATCCCCAGAACCCACATAGTGGAAGGAGAGAATTAACTTCTGCAAGTTAATTAACACACACACACACACACACACACACACACACACACACATGCACACGCACACATATGCAAACACATGTGAATGTAGATACACATGCACAGACACACATACACTCTAAAGTACTATATACATACAGACACACATGCATATATTTTAAAAATGTCAAAATCTCATGGATATGATGAAGACAAAATCAAAATAAAACAAAACTATAGGCAGCCTGCCATTTTATGCATTTTTAAACATATTTATGTTTTAAACATATTTAAATATGTTTAAGTAAGAAACGATGGGCATGTGAAATGCGTATATGAGAATTAAATGAAAACAGATGTACAAAGTCATGGTCTCCCTTTTTATCAACTGTCTTGTATACAGAGATGCTGGCTTTCCACCACTGTACCCCACCCTCCGAGATGATCAGCTTGTAACAAGAAGAGACTGATGTTGACCCATGTTTTTAGAGGTCTCAACCCATGACTATCCCTGTTGGTCCACACCTGTGGCAAGTCAGTGTGTCACAAAGAGAGTGTGTGTCAGGGAGTGTGTGGCAGTGTGCTTATGATGTGGCATGAGTTCACATAGGCAGCTGCCTTGTGGTGCCTGGGAAATAGTCTTTTTTTGACGTCATCTACCACACCTGGCTCTGATAGTCTTTCCTTCATTTCTTTTTCAATGATCCCTGAGCCTTATGGGCACTGGTGTGGCATAGAAGTGCCATTTAGCACTGTGCAATTCCATAATGTCTCATACTTTGCATGTTGACCAGTTGAGGGTCTCTGTGTTGATTGGATCTTACTTCAAGGAGAATCTTCCCTGATGAGGGTGATTAGAACTTGAGGCATGAAGGAGAGATGAGTTTCATAGACAGGCAGAGGTAAATCACAGAGGACCTTCTAGGCCAGAGTTAGGGCTGGAGCTTCAGGACAGCTTTAAGCATATTGGGAGGACTGTGCCCACTTTGTTACTGACATGATGAAGTACAGTGCTAGTCATAGCTTGACCTGAACACCGTTGACCTTTGTTAGCTTTGCAAAAACATAAAGAACTTGCACCAGTATGTGACGCAGCTAACAGTCAAGTCACCAATACTAGCTGGTAAGTTCAGCTGACCTTTTCTTCTTTTAATAACAGGCTCTCCCTAAGGATGTTGTGAGTTGATGGATGGTCTGGCTAATGCTCTTTATGTAGCTGTTGTTTAGGAATAGTCGTTTGCAGATGAGTTCTTTCAGAAGCATTGACTTAGTAAACATTATAAAAAAAAGTCACACTGGCACTATTATCTCTGGGTGGCAAATTAAATATACAAAAGGATAGTGATCAGCACTGTGGAGTTGTATTTTCATTTTAATTTGGGCACTGCATTGTTCTCCCTTCCATCTTTTGAAGTTCTACCTTTCATAGACACTGTAATATGAAGTCAAGTCTACATTATCAATATAATTATCGATCACTTTTTAGTCTTAAAAGCCAGTGTAATTCAAGATCTTATAGTCCTCAATGCTGCTGAACTCCCTGATCTTGTCTCATGTCTGCATGTCATATGTACCACAACCCTTGAGATTAATTTTCATTACAATCTGGTAATTTTAGAAAGTATTTGTAAAATATCTTATGTGTGTGTGTGTGTGTGTGTGTGTGTGTGTGTGTGTGTGTGTGTGAGAGAGAGAGAGAGAGAGAGAGAGAGAGAGAGAGAGAGAGAGAGAGAGAGAGAGAGAGGAGAGAAAGCATGTATGTGTGTGGTGAAAGACAGCTTTCAGGAGTTGGTTTTCTTTTTACAGTGGTTCCAGGTATGGAATGCAAGCTTGCTCATCAAGTACCTTTTGCCTACTAAGCCATCTTCTGAGCTCTCCATCTCATGGTTTTAAGTGACACAAAGTTATTCTGTTTTCTACTCTTTATTGCATGTGTATGTGTTCATGTGTGCAGATGTGTGTGCAGAGGTTGATGTTGGGTGTCATCCCCAGTTGCTCTCCACTGTATTTTTTGAGGCAGGGTCTCTCATACAACCTGGAGCTCAGTAGTTTGGCTGGGCATGTGACCATCATGGCCCAGGGACCTTCAGTCTTTGCCTCCACAATGCTGGGACTAAAGACATGTCTTTTATTTCTAACACGAGTGTTGGAGTTTGAACTCAGGTCTTCGTGCTTGAACAGCACTTTACCAACTGAGCCATTTCCCTAGTCTTTCATTTTCTATCCTATTATTAAATACATTTACTTAACTATTCAGTAGCTTTAAAGGACTACAAGCCAAATCTAATGAATAAATTAATGCAAACTATAGTTGTTAAGTTGCATGATGCTTTTGTTCTGAAACATCCCCATATTCTTGAGTTTATATGGCTTTGAAACAGTTTGTGTATCTATAAAATTTTATGTGTTTTCTTCTAGATTTTTATGTTTTGGCTAAAATAGGAACAGCAGGATTTTTTTGTTTGCTTTTCTTTTAGTGACAGTGTTTTGAAAGCTGTCTTTACACTTTTATTCTATCATAAACATTGGCTGGCTTATATCACTATATTCTTATGATACACCATTTTTAATGGCTACTTAGCACTGTCCAAAACCTTGAGCTTTCATTTTTTTCCTTCCTTCTATTTATTCTGCTTTCATAAATAATGCTAATGCTAGTATGTATGCACACCACTTTTTATCTAGCTTTTGTCTTCTTCAGGACTAATTTCTAGAAATTAACTTGGTTTCTAAGACCTAGACTCTAGTTTAAAGTAAAAGGAGCAGACACTAGTCAAAATGAAAGGCCCAACTCTAAAGTCAAAGGCCCAACTCTAAAGTGAAAGACCCAACTCTAAAGTGAAAGGCCCAACTCTAAAGAGAAAGACCCAACTCTAAAGTGAAAGGCCCAGGCTCTGGAGTGAAAGGCCCGGGCTCTAGAGTGAAAGGCAACTCTGGTCTAAAGTGAATATACATTTCCATTTTCCTTTTCTGAATTGAACAGAAATCAACAGCAACAATAGCAATGGACATTTGTAGAGCTAAATACTCTACATGGGGTAGCTCTTCTGGTAACTATTTTTCATGTACTGGGAGAGATTAACTAGCATCCTCCAGGTCACATGACAAACAAATACATTCAAAACCTGGCTTTCTGGATCCAGAGCATAGGTTTATAATTCAGTGTACATTATAGTGAGTAAAAAGTTGAGACTTAATTAGCTGAGGGTGATCATAGTCTGGGCCTGCACAGAGCAGAAATGTATATTCACAGCTCAGTACATATACTCACTGTTCACAGCAGAACTTCTTGTGACAGCTTCTCATGGAAAATCACATGCTAATGAAGGATGGAACACATGAATAAAGCATAGTACACTTGCCTGATGGAATTCTATAGGAAGCATGGAAATGAGTCATGTGTGACTGTAGGTAACCCAGGAATAAACCTCACAAAGAAAGTAAAAAACACACACACAAAAAAACAAACAACAGCAAAAACTAGCATAAAAACCACATACTGGGCTGGACAGATGGCTCAGGGATTTAAAGTACTTGCTGCTCTTGTAGAAGACCAGAGTTCGGTTCCCAGTACCCACACTGCCTATAACTCCAGCTACAGGGAATCTGACACCCTCTTTTTGCATCCATAGGCACCTGCATATATGTGGGCATATACACAGACATACAAACACACATACATACACACACACACACACACACACACACAAGCAGACACAGACACACCCATGAATAAAAGAAACATCTTTAAAAAGCATATACTTACTCTCATGTGCACATACACACACTTAGACACATGTACATACACATAAATAAAAAATTTAAAAATCTTAAAGACAAACCAAACCAACAAAAGCACACTATGTGAATCTATCTACACAAAGTACAAAAGGAAAACTAATCTGTGCTTTATGTCTCCACACACTGATTTGGTACAGTGCCTGAAGAGTCAACAGGGGCTGGTTTCTGGGTACCACAATGGTCGGCCCTTGGACTGTTATCCAAAACAGAAGTTCAGTCACCTATAACAGCCATACTTGTGTATAGTTATAAGATAAAGCAAAAATCAAAGGTAATAAAATAATACATGTGTAACTGTTGATGAGGTAGAACTAAAAGAACTAGAAAAATTGTTTCTCAAGGCTTGAGAGATGGCTCAGAGGTTAAGAGCACTTGCTGCTCTTCCAGAGGACTCGAGTTAGATTCACAGCACCTATACCATGGCTCACAACCATTTGTAACTCCAGTTCCAAAGGATCCAGTGCCCTCTTCTGGCCTCTGCAGGCACCTGCATATATGTGATGTCTATACAGACAACCAGACACAGACACACACATAGATAAGAAGAGTTTATTTCCCAGGAAAGACTTAGAAATATATTAATATTAATTCTAAATATCTATTTTATAAATATGTTCTACCACTAGGTTTACAAATGAGATATAAGACTTGTAAGTTACTAATGGTATATCTGCATCCTTTTTACTTATTTTTTTATAGTGAAGAATAAAGGGCAGATGTCGTTTGAAGGTTTTGCAAGATATATGTCTTCACCAGAATGTCTGCTATTTAAAGAAAAGTGTAAAACAGTCTATCAAGATATGAATCAGCCATTAAATGATTATTTTATTTCATCTTCTCACAACACATATTTGATATCTGATCAATTAGTGGGATCAAGTGACATTTGGGGATATGTAAGGTATTTATTTTGATTCTTTAAAAAGTTTATTTTCATTAAGTTTATGTGTATGTGTTTGTGTATAGTTCTGTGAAGATGAATGTAGGTATCCACAGAGGCTAGAAGAGGGTGTTGGGTCTCCAAGGAGCTGGAGTGAGCCACTGGATGTAAGAGCTGGGAGTCAAACTCAGGTTCCCTGCAAGAACCGTATGTGCTCTTAACCTCGGTGCCATCTTTCCAGCCACTAGAATCTGTAGCCCAGGCTGTCCTTGAACCCATGATCCTCCTGCCTCTGCCTCTTCAGCATATCCTACCTGGATGTGCCACCACAATCAGCTATTTTGACTTTTAAGTCTCCTGCGCATAAAGCTGCTGTTGTACTGACTCAGTAAGAGTGCTGAGTCATAAGGAGATTGTGCATAAAAACAAAACTTAGAGGGACTAGGAACTGTAGCTTGTTCCTACATTGATGATCTATCCTTTGGATGAAATGGAAATACAACATACTGTGTATGTTAGCATCACAGGTTTCCCCTCTGGTCCTTCCTGCTGACCTATGCTCCATGGGTCTACACTCTCTGAAGTTTCTTGACCAATTTGTACATTTCTTACAGGGAATAATGACTGTTATGCTTATTTGGAATACACCAGATTTTAACAAATATACTTAGTATCGTTTCTTAGACATCAGGACACAATGTTTTTAGTAAAGCCAATTCATAAATATAGTAAGTTGTGTGGTTTGGTGTTCTAGATAGTGGTTTTTATGAATCAATATGTTAAATAATTTACAGAGATTAAATCAGGCCATTTGGTAACTCCACTTTTGTATCCTATAAGACACAGTGCTGTAACAGTGGGTCCAGCTTTGTCAGCAGAGATCTAGCAGAAAATGAGAATTTCTAGAGGCCTCATTGTTTTCATACAAATTCATGGGAATTGGCAGATAAAAAAGGTAAATGAGTATTTTCAGGGGCTGATGAGACTTATGAAAAAGATAAACCAAACAACATAAGAGAGTGCGATATGGGCTTCAGGGTGTTACTTAACATTGTCAGAAAAGGTTTCTCAACTATCCTGGCTGAGGGCAAAGAGGGAGACATGAAGGAATGGAGAAATAATAAGACTTGGCATATTCAAATCTTAGAAGTTAGCGAAAACATCTGGCCACAGGTGTGTGGTAAATGAAGGGTTTGCATTTGGGGAGGAGAGTCAGTTTGTGAAGATCTTATTGATCATGGAAAGGTGGGGGAATCATCAGTGAGATTTTCCTGAGACAGTGTCACACTTTGACACCCTAGGAGCAGGGAAGGTATAACGTGCTGGGTGATGATGACTGTAAGATGGTGAAGACATGGGGGAGCAACCAAGATGATGACAAGCTGAAATGCTTTGAGGAGGCAGAACCATGAAAGTGTGACAGGTGATTTGGAAAGCAGTGTAAGTTAGGGAGAGAAATCAAGTTGCTTGGCCCAGTAGCCAAGCCTGTAGGTAGACTGTTGATTGAAGTGTTGATGCTTACTCAAAAGGTTCGGTGTGGAGGACGTGGTCAAAGCGAGAGAGTTAGGGCTTCTGCGCTGAGTTTGTGACACCAACCTGTTCCCCAAGGCCTTTGTCAAGTAGGCAGATGAGTTTAATGTGAGTTTGTAGTTCAGAAAAAACCTTCAAGCTGGAAAAATGTAATTGGAAGCCATTGGTTTATAGGTGATATTTAAAACTATGAGACTGAATAGTGTTGTTAAAGGAAAATATCATATAGGGATGATAGAATCCTACAATAACATAAAACTATAAATAAATTGATGTGTGTCCAAATTAAACCCCAAGTAAATACTTAAAAATAGAAATTCATAAATCTTATCATTTAAGAATTCAGTATAGTCCTAGTTACAACCTTATGTTAGAGATTTTGATACTATTCCATTTTTTTTTTAAAGAGGGAAATAAGTTCAAACTTCATCTATTCAGACATACAGGAAATTACTTCTGAATTCCAAGAACTGCTCCAATCAACTGAAAAAAAAAATCTGGGTTTGTGTTTAGTTGCATTTTTTTCTCTTGTTCCTTCAAACACCTTTGGAAGATAAGCATTAGAGCATCCTTCCAAATGTCTTTGTTCTCCGCAAATGATGAAAGCAGTACACCAGAGTCAGTGTGTGAGTTTCTGGGCCTCCTCTTACCTCTCTCTCCTCTCCCCTCTTCATCACATGACAGCTACAACCTTCACATAGCTCTACTTCATCTTTAAAATAGAAAGCCAGCAGCACCATATTTAACATTAAAACATTTTAATTCACCAAAAGCTCTCCAAATATGAGGGCTGTTTTTTGAGACAGGGTCTCAAGTATCCCAGGCTGACCTCTAACTTATGATATAGTTGAGGGTGGCCTTGAACTTCTGATCCTCCTGCTTCTACTCCTTATGTGCTGAGGCCATAAGTGTTTCCTGAGGTGCATGGTTTACATTGTGCAGGAGATAGGATCCAGGGCCTCCTGCTTTCAAGGTGAGAGAGCACATTGCCAACTAAGCTACATCCCCCAGCCCAATGCAGACCTTTTTATTTGCAGTTAAAATTCATTTACAAAAAAAAAAAATACCATTCACACAATAGAAAGTAATTTCCCATAAATAAAAACCATAATATTTTATACTGTTGTCTAGGCAGTATCTAAGGGAGATTTTAAAGATTAGTAGATGAAATAAAGTTAAGAGTAGGAGTTTCATGCCACAAAGTCTTGTACACATGCTACAGTACCCGATCAAAGGACCTCTATCAGTTGAAACTAAGGGAGAAGAGAACTAGCCATAAGATTTATAGTGACCTGAAAATAACATGGCTACTAAGAGAGAGTATTCCCTTAGTGAATGAGAAATGATTCCCCTTTATTCTCAAAAAAGAACCGGAGTGACTAACAAACAGATCCCATGCCTCAGGAAAAAAGTGACTAGCACCAGAGAGTACAACCCACTTAAAACCTTCTTAGGAGGGACCAAACGGTAAGTTCTGAATGTGCAGTTTTTGTAAAGGTTGGTTCAATTATGGGTAAAATCGAAACGGTCTAGAGAAGCAGTGAGAATCAGTATTGTTGACAAATCTTTGTTCAAAGTTTTCTTCCACATCAAGTCTTAGACAGTTCTTTGTGTTGGTACAGAGTTCAAGTTCATTGCCCAACAGAACTTTAGAGAATGGATATTCTGTATGGAAAAGTACAGCATAGTTTGGTCTGGTAATTCCTAAAAGGAGGGCAAAGCAGATGTTCTATCATGGGAATTAGGAAACAGTACAAGTAAAGGTTCCATCTTTTCTAACTTAAAAATCTAAATACCTGTAAAAAAAAAATTAGAAACGTGTTCATTTATAATTCTACAAACTTAGTCCAGTTTAATGTTCCTAAAATTTGACAATGCCTTAGCTGCCTCTGCAAGGATTAATGTTAGTTAATCAGTTCCCCTCTCAGAGCCCTCCAGACAGGTTCCCACAGACCACAACTCTGCAGCTTTCCATTATGGTCCATCACCACACAACCGCACAGAGAGGTATGCATGAAAAACTACACAGAACGTAACTAAACTAAACCCCCAGAACATCCAAGAAAGATGGTCTTGGTGATGCCTCCAAAATATAGAAAATCCATCCATCCTCTTTTGCTCAGCTGCCCTGGGTCTCAGGTTCTTCCCATCATTTATCTGTTATTTCATTGTTTCCCTGAATGCAGCATGTGATCAATGGCTATCAATCCACAGTCTCCCTCCCATGCTACTACAATGTGGAGCCAGCCTTTCTCACACTCTCATGTTTGAATCAAATGGCCCTTGGTGGGAGAGATCCATGCTCCACATAGTAGGATGTTTACCCACATTCCTGCATGCACCTCCAAGGTGTCTGCTTAAATCTCATCACCATCCCCAATTGTGGCCACCAAAACCACCTCTGGACATTGCTAGACATCTTTTGGGACTCAATACACCTCCACCTGGGAACTGGCCACCTAGACAAAACAGATAACATAAGACTCTTCTGAAAAAGTCAGCCTTCAGTCTTTTCTTTGTGGAGAGAGTAGTTCTATGCTTAGACAAGAGAATTGCTTAACCCATTCTCAAGTAAGTGAGTACCTTTTAGGACTCTGGTGCTTCAACTCAGCTTGGTTTTATGCAGCTTTGCTTCCTCCAAAGATGTAGTTTAGTTCTGTCTCCTTTCCTTTTCTTCTTAGGCACCAGGGCTCCTGTCATTTTCTCATATAAACACAGAACACCAATGGATTGTTAATTCTGTGTTAGACAGTTTTTATGAGCATGCAGCTTCCCATTTTCATGGAACTCAGAGCACAATAAACAATGGACACAGTGGGAGTCTAACCTATGGCAGTATACCATACCTTTGCACTGTGTCAGCATAGGTTAGTCCCCATCATGACATGAACACAGGAAAACAAAAGAAGGAAGATGTATTTAGTTCTAAGCAACTGTGTGTACATGTGAAACAAAAATCTCATTTCTATTATGCACATTTGAATGACTCCCTAAATGTACCTTTTGTAATCCTGAGGATTGAGCTAAGGCTTTGTGCAGCTTGGAAAGCACCCTGCCACTGAGCTGTATCCCCACCACAGTAAAACATTTTTTTTTTTTTGCAACAAAATCAAGAAATTATAGTAAACTCTGGTAAAAGCCCAACCTATTTCACACTGATGTAAAAGACTGCCCAAGGCTATCCCTGAAGACCTTAGCAACAGCTCTCTTCACGCACGTTCACCATTATCAACTCAGTGAAAAATCTGAATGCCATCTGCTTTAGTTGCCATGGTTTAAATAAAAGTATATGTTTATTAAAGTGTCAGTCACTCTCTGGGTAAGAACACTGAAAATCCATTTAAACTCAGTGGGTGCAACTGACTTCAGAACCCAAGATAGAATTTATGCATAGATCAAGAAGCCGATTTATTTGATAGATGGAAAATCAAATTAGTTTTAGATCTGAGTAGAAGTGGGAATCTATTTTCCTCAGTTTGGAGAAAGCTGTGAAATTTGTGCATTCTGAAACAGTCACTCAAAATTTTCTCCAAAGAAATTGAGTCAAAGCGGCATAGATAAGCAGGTATGCAGACTTCTTGTTTTGTATAGCTGGAATAGGGCTCCAGTGGTCCTTGCATGAGGTGACATGAGACAGTCAAACATGTTTACTGGGCTGTCAAGCTCACTCTTTTTCACTCGCACAAGCCATGATTTTTCTTTTCTCCTTCCCCTTCTCACCATGTAGTACACTCCCCCAAACTTAGTGTGATTAAAAGAATCAGATACGATCTTATTAATGTATTTTACTATTTCCAGATGCCTTTGTACAGTACAAGGATGACAAAGTCAACAGCTGTAGCACCATTAGCAATACTGTTTGTGTTGGGGGCATAAAGCTTCAGAAGTGTAACTGGAGGTAGCCATCTTTTCCACCCTAGTACATATAAGCATTGTAAAGAGATCAATACAGAGTAAAATGGTTGACTCAGGAGAACCAGTCTGTTTGTATGACGCGAATGTTTCTACTTTATAAGGTTGCAATTTTCTAAGGTTCAAAACTTTTCTCTATTGCAGACTGGCTTATATATTTATTTTAAAAGTCCAAATATTTGATCTTAATCTACCCATTGTTCATGGTCTGGGTATGACACTATTTTGCTTAACTTTTGTTAGTGCTCTTGTGAAAGGCTGCCGCTGTCTGGAAATTGACTGCTGGGATGGGGCACAAAATGAACCTATTGTGTACCACGGTTACACATTGACCAGCAAGCTTCTCTTCAAAACTGTTATCCAAGCAATAAACAAGTACGCCTTCATGGTATGTGCATGTCTCTGCTACAGTCATTTAGAGTTTACTGCTCCCAAATTCTGCAAAGTGTGACCTTTCTTTAAACCTGTGACATTTTAAATTGTGAGCTACAATGGGCAGCAAAATCCATGTGGTTGTCGTTAGTAGCTAAAGGTACATTTATCAAAGTGAAAGGTAGTGAGTGTTCATGGGACCTCTTGTTCAGTCTTGTGTGTGTTGTGTTATGCTAAGAAATATATTTATTTTTCTGATGTGTCATAAACCCAAAGTTTGAGATGTACCAACCTAGACAATAATGACCATTTTGCCCATGCCCAAATATTTTACTTTTAAGACAAAAATAAAATGTGTCAACTATGCATCATCTCCATTGCTGACATTATTTACAACAGCAATGATAATAACAAATAGTGTTCTGAAGTGTACTTTCAAGTTTAGATTGACTAATTCATTAGTTACAGATGCAAAGATCTAAATTTTCATAGAACTAACTTCACTTGACAAGTCTGATTTGATTTGGGCTGATTTGAGCAATCTCTCATACAGTTTTTAAAGGAGTTTTAAGTAACTCTTGGCTCCATTTTCTAAGCTGGCTCATGGCATAACTTTAGACTGCTGTGAAATTTAGCTGAATTATTTTCTTAAGAATTGAAACTGTTGGGCAGGACATGGTGGCACATGCATTTAATCCTAGCACTTGGGAGGCCAGCCTGGAGTGAGTTTCAGGATAGCCAGTGCTGTTACACAGAGAAACCCTGTCTTGAAAAACCAGAAAAAAAAAAAAAAAAAAAAAAGAATGACAATTGTTGTACCATCAAAGGATTTAACTAAATCCTCCTCAGTAATTACTTAATAAACATGTACAGGGGTTGGGGATTTAGCTCAGTGGTAGAGCGCTTGCCTAGCAAGCATAAGGCCCTGGGTTTGGTCCTCAGCTCCAGGGGGGGAAAAAGATTAACTAAACATGTACATAAAAGAGAAAACCTGAAGGTTCAATAAACTCAATGTTCCCCTCTGAATACATCACTTAATTTGTAAACATAAACTAGAAATTGGGTTATATTTATTTCTTATCCATCATGTGCATCAGAGCCACATCATTCCCACTTCTAAAGGTTTTCAGAACAAAAACTAGACTCCACCCTTGACTCACCAGGTCCCAGGTGACCAGTTTTCTGTGACCTCTGAACTCCTTTGCTTCTCTGTCCCTTATTCACTAGGGTTTTGTTTTGTTTTGTTTTTTCTGGTACATCTAAAATCTTTTGTACTTAATGCTCCATTTGTCTAAAATGCTCTTCCCAAATGTTTGAATGACATCCCTCACTTAGTTTAGGATAACTAGATACTGTCGCTAGAGTTTTCCCGCCTGGCCCACAGTGAGGACAAATCTCTCTCACCTGCCAGTCCCACAGCCGCTCAGACCCAACCAAGTAAACACAGAGACTTATATTGCTTACAAACTGTATGGCTGTACCAGGCTTCTTGCTAACTGTTCTTATATCTTAAATTAATCCATTTCTATAAATCTATACCTTGCCACATGGCTCGTGGCTTACCGGCATCTTCACATACTGTTTGTCATGGCGGTGGCTGGCAGTGTCTCTGACTCAGCCTTCCACTTCCCAGAATTCTTCTCCTCCTTGTCCCGCCTACACTTCCTCCTGCCTGACTACTGGCCAATCGGTGTTTTATTTACTAACCAATCAGAGCAACACATTTGCCATACAGAACATCCCACAGCAAGATACTACAAGGTAATAGATACAGTCTTAAAGTTCAAAGTCCTCACAAGGATGTAAAAGTCTAAATTTTCTAAGACTCCAAAGAACAGAGATGAGCAATTGGACAAGAATAATAAAAGGATGGGTTGGTGAGACGGCTCAGTGTGTAAAGGTTTGGGCCACCAAGTCTGGCAAACTGAGTTAGATCCCTGAACCCACATGGCAGAAGAAGGAAACACTCTTCACATTGTCCTCTGACCTCCACACATGTGTATGGTAAGGGTGTGCACATACATGTGTGTGTACACACACACTAAATAAGTATAAGCATAGAAATAGATCAGTAAAAGACACTAAAATTATGAAGGAGGAAATAAAATTTTCTCTATTTTCAGGTGACATGATAACAAATGTAAAAAAAAAAAAATCCAAAATCCCACAAACAATTATGAGAGCTAGTAAATGAATTCAGTAAATTTATAGAATAAAAATTAATAACATTTTTTTAAAAAAATGACCTAGGTGAAAATGAAATTTAAAAAGAAATCTCATTTATGGTGAATAGCATATAATATGTGTGAATATAGACATATTACAATGTACAATGATGGACATCTATGAGAGTATTATAATGAAATTCATTGTTTTGTTAATTAAGCAATCTACCCTCACCTTTGGGGGACTTTCAACACCCAAGGTCTTCTAGGTAAGTTTTCTTCCCATAAGAATATGTTACAACAGTTTCTATGGTAATGTATAGTTTCACAAATCTTTTGGGGCCAGGGTTGGGCACTGAGGATTGAAGCCAGGGTTTTGTGCATGCTAGGCAAATGCTCTACCAATGAGCTATATCTCCACCTCTATTTTTACTTTTTATTTTAACTCCAGTTCTTACTTAGTTGCCAAGGCTGCCCTTAGACCCTTTAGCCCAGGCTAGCCTTGAGTGTGGGTGCTTTTCCCCTCAGCCTCCTGATTAATTGAGATTACAAGCCTAAACCCCAAGCCCGGTGAATACTCTTTATGTAGGTTTTTAAAGCCCTTGCTTTGTCAGTTGAAAAGATAATTTTCAGTTTAAAGCATAAGCAAAGACTCTTGGAGATGAATTTTGAGATAAAATGTTTAGATGAATTGCATTAGGGCAATTTAAAAGTTCTGATGCGTAACCATAGCAATGGTTCATATTCTAGTCATCTGAGTACCCAGTGGTGCTGTCCTTGGAGAACCACTGCTCCCCTGGCCAGCAGGAAGTGATGGCTGACATTCTGCAGAGTACCTTTGGAGACTTCCTACTCTCCGATATGCTTGATGAGTTTCCAGATAGACTGCCGTCTCCAGAGGTAATGCTTTGTCTGAGATGCCCAGATGAAGGAAAAAAATAAAAACAAAAAACAAAGAACATTGTGGTCACCTTCTCGAGTAGGTTAGAGACCAGCACAGATGCTTGGTTTTGATCATTTGACAGAGAAGGTGCTTTGCTACACGTTGCCTAAAAATGCTTTATTAAGTTTAAGTTATGTTGTTGAAGGAAGAGAACATGCAAATGAAGGACATTCATAGAAACTGGTGATTTCTGCTAATTGTCAATTTGACATAATCTAGAATCTCCTGGGAAGTTGGACTCTGGGCATTCCTGCTGGGGGATTGCCTTGCTTGCATTAACTATTGTGGGAAGACCCATCTTGTGAATGGAACCTGTTCTAACTGAGAAAGCTGAGCACTGGCATGCATGCATTTGTGTGATCAGCTTCCTCGACTTCCTGCGGCTGCTGTGACTTCCCTGCTGTGATGGATTGTAATGTGGAACTGTGACCTGAGATAAATCCTTCCTCCTTCAAGTGGATTTGTCAAGATATTTTAGAACAGTAACAGGAAAAAAACCAAAGCAGATAGATGTAGAATCCATTTTTGGTGACGTGATTTACTTCATCCATAAGTGCAAACTATGGAGGCATTTTAATGTAAAACTTCAAGAATTTGATATACTTTATAGGCAAAAGGTTAAGAAGGAGGTGAGATGCCCAGGTTGTAAGCAGAATCCATATTCAAAATATCAGCAGACAGGGAGTAAACTCCCTTCCTTTTAAGTCAGACCCTAGGACTCTCCTCTGTCTATGTCCTCTTTGCCTGCCCTAGAGAGCTGCTCTACCATGTCACCACCAGTCTTTCTATTGATGGATCCCACTGGGTTTGTCTCAGAATACACACAATCTGTTTCCTCAGCAACACACAGGACCCAAGTCTTCTCTGCTCATTTCTTACCTTAAAATGCCGCCTTCTGTTCCAACATTGCTTCAGGCATGGATGCAGTGTGACCTGCTCTCTCAAACTCACTTCTCTTAGATATCTTTGGCTGACCTATAACTCCCAATGCCATAAAATGATAAGTGAACTTTCTTTTTCCTCAATAGCATTTTCTAACAATCAATACTTGAGTTTTGATGTGACTACAGTTTTGGAAATGTAGCATTATTTTTGTGATATTTGAATATTTTTCCACATGTCATTTAAATGAATGAAAAATTTAAAAAATGAATGTGCTCACATGGTACAACTAAGACAGACAACATAAACTTATTGGTGAGTGGAAAAATCATGATTCTTTTACCTCGGAAGAATGCTCTAAGGCTAAGTATGCTTAATTGATAAAAGCTGTAAGAATTTATGCAAAATGCTGGACATAAATCACCCAAGATGTAACTTCAGAGCCATGATTCAATTTTGGGAAAAATTTAAATAACCCTCTCTGAATATTGCATCCTGTTAGCATGTCTTTTTTTCTTGCTTTCTACTCCATGGCTTCCAATGAGGCTTCAGCTCCCACAACTGCTGTAGAGGGTGATTTCTGAGGAATCAATGAGTGATTAGAGAGAAAGTTCCTTTTCCTCACTGTGTTCAGTCTTCAGTGTGAAAGATAATTACCTGGGAATTTGGTAACTTAGCCTTATTTTAGCCCCACAATTTTAGATTTAAAAGGCTTTTGTTAAGACTTTAACCCAGAGTCCATGGATGTCAACCAATTCCTCTACAGTTAGGATAGCCATTCTGAAGCTGTGGAGAGTCATGCTGGATTTTACACTTTCACTATGAATTGCATTTTTATGAATTTATCCACCATCAAAAGGAATGGAAAAAATCCACAACAGAATTAGACTAGAAAAACAATTAGCTTTGTATCCTCATTCATGATTCAGGTGTCCAGTGGGGAACTAAAAAGGGTTAATATGATGTGATGAGGAAGGATTGCATGCAGGTAATGGATGTTTAAGTCATGAAAGATGATTTAAGATTCTGACTTCTTAGTTGGGAAATACAGACCCAAAATGTGTCTCTTTAGCAAGCATCATTCATGGTGCCTTTGGTATGCAGGCACAGAATACATTTTGGTAAACATACTAGAAAGTAATGTAAGGGCCGTCATAAAAGAGAAGAATCAAGGTATGAGGATGACAGAAGAAAGGAAGACTAAGGACTCCTTAGGGGCAAGCTTTACTTCAGAACGTGTATTTCAGTATTTTATGTGATATAGCAGGCACTCAAATATATTAATGAATTGTTGAAAAGCGTTGGAGATAGTTGAGAAATGCAGAAGGCTTTGAATTCAGAGTTAATGACTCTCCCCGGTGGTGGTAAATTTTGTCACATCTGTGATTTGATGGACTGGAAATACTAAGTCATTGATACTTGTATGAGTTTCAACTGAAGAAGCCTTAGACGTTTTGAATGCAATCCATACTAGATGTCAGACAGGCTGATGGGCATTTTTATATACCCACTCCCATTGGATGCTTTTATTGCTGGATAAGAGTATGGTTATCTACTGCCAGAAGTTGTAATCCTTTGTCTTCAACAATATGACATTTCAATGCACATAATACACTTTTCAACCTATTTCAAACTTATCAATTAGTAGCAATTTGTGGAATATAAAAAAGATCACTTATGGTAAGTCCCAGGAGGCTTCTTTTATGGTGAGTTATGGTCAGTACTACAACACTGCTGGTCCTAATGAGCATGAATAGTGTTCTAAAACACAATGAGGTCCCTGCCATATCTTGCTACTGTAGGTGAATTCCCAGATTCAGTCCTGCTTCCTTTTCATTGTATATATGTTGGGGTACCTCTCAAGTTTGCAGTGATGACTTACTTGTAAATCTGGTCTGTTTCCAACTGTTTTTATAGGCACTAAAATTCAAAATATTAGTGAAAAATAAAAAAATAGGAACCTTATTGGAAACCCGTGAGAGGAAGGGGACTCAAAAACAGGGCCAGGTGCTAGAGTTAGAAGAAGATATGTATGAAGATGATGATGATGAATTATTAAGTGGACCAGAAACACAAGACGTCTTTTTCTCACGGCTCCAGAAGGCAAAGGAGATAAGTTTCTCAAAGCTGACCGGAGGAGTACTTGCCACCAAAAGGGTGAGAACATGTTTTTTTGAGAATCTTATAAGCTATCAAAGCTTTCTAATGTTGTCAGTGGAGAGCTGAAATAATTTTATGTAAGGGAGTCAGCTTCCTCTTAATGAAAGTTTGAGTCCAATTTAAAAATCTTACCTGAAAGAGGTTGGCAGTGGATAAGAACATTCAAAATCTCTCTCTCTTTCTGAGGTAGCTTTTTCTAAAATACTTTCTATGGAGTAAAGCTCTTATGTAATAGACATTACAGAGTAGAAAGGATGCAGAGGTAAATAACACAATTTCTCTGTCCTGCAGCAGAGACAGAAGCAACAGAGTCAATGTTAATGCTGCACAGTATTATATGTATTAGTATTACATACAATATTATATTAAAATGCATGCATTGTGTTATATGCTAGTATCCATGAGATGAGAGCTTATTTCCTCCCTTGCATGAACAAATCTTAATTCAGGGATGGCTTGATGTGGTGTTTCAAATCAGGCAGCCAGACTTCTTTGTGCATCTTTGGTCCTGCTTTCTGTGTATTTGGGGATGATTAGTGCAAAAATTCAGGTTTGTATACTTTAGGGGATCAAACACAGTGCATGCCTATCTAAGAGAGAGACATTTTGTTTTGAGTGTCTGCCATGGTCTGTCCATTTGCACCAGTTGCTGATACTAGAGTGGTCAGCTCTGTCTGGGAAGACCTTGTGGAATGATTTGTATTTAAACATGGAGAAGCCATATGCATCTAGGAATCTGTCAATTTCTTCTAGATTTTTCTTTTGAATATACGTTTTCAAAGTATTCCTAATAATCCCTTGTACCTCACCAGAATCTGTTGTAACACCCTCTATGTCTCTAACTTTATTCTTCTGATATCCTCTCTTTTGATTAGTTTGGATAGAGGTTTGTTGATCTGGTTTATTTTTTCAAAGAGCTAACTTTTTGTTTGATGGGTTCTATGTGTCAATTTTTAGTTTCCACTTCATCGAATTCTGTCTTATCTTTTAAATTGACTGGATTTCTATTATTTTTCAGTTGCAGGTCTTTGATATGTGTTTCTATTTTTTATCATCTTAAATTTTTATTTTTATTTTTTTGTAATTTCATACACAGACACAATGTGTTTAGGTCATATCCACTCCGTGTTTCCCTTGCGCCTCCTTTCATTGCCCCCACATACACTCCTGCCACTTAGTGAATTCTTCTTCCTCCTCTTCCTCTCCCTCCTCCTTCTTTCCTTCCTTCCCTCTCCTCCTTGTAGTCCAGCTAATGCTGCCTGTGTGTTGATCTTGTATGTTCATCGATATGCTCATGGGTGTAGAGCGACCTATCACTGCCACACTGCTGAAGAAAGCTGGCTTTCTTTCCTTCAGTGATCCCAAACTGCTCAAGGAGCCGCAGGTGCTCCTCTCCTCTCCTTGGTAGAGTTCTGGCTGCCTTGATCTTGTGGGGGGCTGGTGCAGGCAACCACACCTGCTGTGGGTTCATCGGTGCAGCGGCTGTGCTGTGTCTAGAAAACATTATTTCTCAGCAATGTTCCTGACCTCTGGCTCCTATAATCTTTCTGCTCCTCCTTCTGAAATGCTCCCTGAGCCTTGCAGAGGTATGATGGAGGCATCCTAGTTTGCTTTGGTCTTCTTTATTTCTTGACACCTACCATCTTTGAGCTGGGGATCATTACACTACGGGAGACCAGCCAGGCTCAGGCAAACACTGCATGTTCTTTCTGATATGGAAATCAATATTTAAATTTATGCACGTGTACACACACACACACACACACACACACACACACACACACACACACGACTCAAAAGTAGGAAGAGGACTACTAAAGGGGATGAAGAAATATAAAGGACTGAGATGGGACTAGGGGAAGATAGTGGAATCCACATGACATAAAAATTGAGGAGGGAAAGAAGAGGAGGCAGCCAGAGGGATCACGGGGAGGGCAGTGTGGGAGATAGATGAGTCTGAGCAAAGTATAATGATACATATGTGTCAGGATGTCATGAAGAAATCTGTCATTTATGTACTAACTTAAATAATAATGTGTAGCATGAGCATGAGTAAGGGCTGTTTTACACAAACTCAGAAGTGACTGAGGGAACTGCAGTGGAGGAGCAAATATCTACTACACAACAGAAACTCTCCCCAAATGTCAGAATAAACTGGAAATACATTCATGATTACAGTTTTTAAATTTGTAAAATTTATAAGAATAAGCTGAGATTTTTTTTGGGGGGATGAGAAAATAGTAAAAATTACTATTCTCAGATCTTGAAACATTAATTAGATTTTTAAGTTCAGTCTAGTCCATATGATTATTAAATACTGTGATCATAAGAACAATCACATTGACTTAGTCCAAAGAATTTTGGGGGAAATAAGCTTAAGAAATGATCTCTTTAAAAGCATATTTTTGTTATTAGAAAAGGAACTTTTCAAATGATTAGTGTAAAAATGTGAAATCACTGCATTTTATTTTTAGAGCAGGAAGCTAAGAATAGCTCTGGCCTTATCTGATCTTGTCATTTATACTAAAGCTGAGAAGTTCCGGAGCTTACAACATTCAAGACTCTATCAGCAATTTAATGAGAATAGTTCTATTGGGGAGTCTCGAGCTCGAAAACTTTCAAAACTGAGAGGTAAATGCTTAAAACTCCAAAGGATAGAGTATTTAAGTTAGTTCTTTTCACTGCTAGGGGGGTTAACATGGGTTGGGCATATTTATGAATATATGTTCTTATTAAATTATTAGGGGTTATATTAAAATTAAAGGGGTTGTATTTTTGAATTGCATTCTTTTACATCACAAAACTTTGCCTTGATTTTTTAGACAAGGTATAATTATGGAGTCCTGGCTGGCCTGAAACACACTGTAGAGCAGGCTGGCCTTGAACTCACAGAGACCTACCTGCCTCTGCCTACCAAGTGCTGAGATTAAAGGTGTGTCAACATTTTGCTTTAATTGCCTTCTTTAAGTCATGACATTTTAATTGAGAGTGTGAAGTGTGAACCCTTCTGTGGGCAAATCTGTGGTGAGCAGATGGCACTACAGAGTGACGAGTGACAGGGCTCACTGTAAAACACTTGGGGTTTCCCTCGGAGAAAGTGTAAGCAGAAGCAGGCTGCAATCTAAGAGTGGCATGAATTACTGCATGCTTTGGAAAGGTGCATTGCACAGCAGCAGGAGGGTCTGATAAATAAAAGAAAAAGATAGAGTACTATTCAATGGTATGGAATGAAAAAAAACAGAGTAGAATGGAACAAGAAGGAATATTTTATGAAACCATGAGGGAGACAGAGAGAGAGAGAGAGAGAGAGAGAGAGAGAGAGAGAGAGAGAGAGAGAGAGAGAGAGAGAGAGAGGAGAGAGAGAGGAGAGAGACTGATATGTATATGTGGGTGTATGAACTTGTGATCATGCAGAACCCAGTTGAAGATATAAGGTTCCTACTCTGTCACTCTGTCTGATTCCCTCGAGACAGGATCTCTCACTGAACCTGGAGCTAAGCTGGTAGTCAGCAAGCCTCATTGATCCACCCAATGCATCCCCATCCTGCCGTAGCACCGAGGCTATAGGTGTTCATGTAGCCAGGCTGGGTTTTTATATGGGTAATGGGGATGTAAACTTGGGGCTGCATGTTTGTTCAGTGGGAACTCTTATCTGCTGACTCATCACCCAAACTTAGGTTGTGTATATTACTTACTGCACAGTATGGTCAAGATGACCTACTTTACTAGCTGGCATCTGACACCTCAAACTGTTGGGCAGCTTTTTAGGTTTATAAGAACAGGAACTCTGGGCATAGTGGGAGTGGTCACAATTCTCTCACTCCTTGTATATTAAACACACACAAACAATTTTAAAAAGTTATTGGGTAGGGGTAAGCCCAGATATAGTGCATAGCATCATAAAGAGAGTAGAACATTTTTTCTTGTACCAAAAGTCAGTAATTAAATAATTAATAATAGCGGCAAAGGTTTGACTGCATAGATACCTAGTATTGCTATATTTATCATTATACACATCACAAAAATAAAATCTGGGAATGTTATCAAAAATGGAATGATTCTCACATTATTCCAGTTAATTTTTTTTAAAAGGCAACCAGTAAAAGGGAATACATAACATAAATCCATTTGAAAAATTAGCATATAGATAGAAAAGAATGGAAAGAAACACATCATCCAGTTATTGGTAATTCTTAATTGAGTGATGAGATTGTATGTAGTTTTGTTTCCTCTTTTTTTAATTTGATTTCCATATGTTTCTAGGAAGACCATGAAGTGCATTTGTAATAAATTATGTGTAATTTCTGGTGGCAAATTTCAGAAGCAACACAGTGATGCCACATTACAAGACTGTGTTAGCTATTTTTCTCGTTGTCATAACCAAATGCCTGACGAGCAGTAACTTCAGGAAGGAAGCTGAGGTGACTCACAGTTTGGGGAAACATAGTCCATCCTTGCCTGGAAAGAATGATGGCTATAACTCCATGGTGGTAGGAGCATGAAGCAGCTGCTTGCTCACATCTCTTTAGATAAAGAAGCAAGAGAGATGGATGTTTGTGATCAATTGACTTTCCTCATTTCCCCTTTTTATTAACAATGCAAGAACCTAGTCCATGGATTGATGTCACCCATATTAAGGAGGTCTTTCTCAGTTAATCCTCTGTAGAAATGCCCTCATGGGCACACATGTAGTTGTGCCTCACTGATGCCTGGGTGTTTCTTAACCCAACCATGTTGACACTCTGAGTTTAACATTGCCGAAGCCTTAGTTATCATTCATGTATCACTATGTAGATGGTAAGCTCTAGGTCCCAAGTGTGCATGTTGTGCTTACGGATAGACTTTCTTCAGAGAACAGAAGGGAGCATGATTTCAAAACAACATTTGGCTTTTAAGTTAGCAATACTTCTTAAAGAATAATATTTAGGACAAGGAGGAAAGAGTTCTGTCCCATTAGCAAATACCATGGGCTATACATAGCAACCATTTCTCTCAGTGTTGATTGTCATACTGTCAGAAATGGTTGTGGCAGTGAGATCTGTTCAGTGAAAGAAGCAAAATCCTGAAGAAAACATGGCATCTGTGTTCAAAAAACCTAAAGGGATGTCAGGCAAATGGTGAAGGATGCAAATCAGTTTTTAATCCCAAGCCGCTTATGGTATAGACAAGCGGAAATACAGAGTACACATTGATTACATATGCGTGCATACATATGTACATATTACAAGCAAGTAGATAGTCCAGCAACAGAGATATGAGATATAAAATGGAAGGTTGAAAGCAGAGATTGGATACACTTGAAAAGAAAGATGCTGGACCAGAGGTCTGGGGACTAAGCCAGATAAATCGATGGTCCCTCCAAAGTCTATAAATATGTGAAAAGATCGCTAAATTAATTTAACTAGAAACACATAGCCTTGTATGACTTACATGTGAGTCCATCTTAATATGAAAATTGAGGGTAAAAAAAAACAAATTGGTAAATGTGCTACTTAAAAAAATTTATTTTGAAATTGTGTGTATTCTTGTATTAATGTGGAATTAATTTGGATGTGTAAAAGTGAAATAGTTCAAGTATATAGTCAATATACATAAATTGTTCCATGAAATTATTATAAAATATTATGAATTATTCTACAAGCATAAATGTATAGGATTCTCTTTTATTTTGTGATTGATAATTTTTTTTGTCAAGGTCATGCAAAGAATTGTTTCACACATATGAGTAATATACAAAAATAGCTTGTTTCACTGATTACAAATGCTTCACAAAGTTGTATTACTTTTTTCTTCTTTTAGCACATGAATTCATTTTCCACACCAGGACATTCATCACCAGAGTTTACCCAAAACTTATAAGAGCAGACTCTTCTAATTTTAACCCTCAAGAGTTTTGGAATGTAGGCTGTCAGATGGGTATGTTACATAGGATAATGAGCTATCTGCAAATGTAAGTAGAAATTAATTCATTGTGTGAGTTAATGGATATTTCTGGAAAAGTTTTGGTCCTGGAAGTGGGATCAGGCACTCATGGTAAGTCACTGGTTTCTAGAGCTTAAGTTTTCCCGAAATGACTAGAGAGGGTTGGAAGTTTTAGACTAATTCACAAGGACTTGATACTGGAACATGTATACTTGAGGGACAGGGAGACCAGAGGGACAGAAGGGGAATTGAAGACCAGGTGCCTTGCTTGAGTTAGGCTCAAGCCCTCTTCAAGCCAAGTATCCTCCATCGTTTCACTTTGTGAAAGCTTTGATATTCACAGCCTCAAAAGGTGAGTAGGGTCACCGGGCTGGTTATTTCTCCATGCCAGATTCTCCTTGTTCCGAACCAAAGAGCAGACATGGCACCAGCACCAACCACTCAGTGTCATTGTCACTCATCACTCTTTGTTTCCTGGACTGTGGAGAGGTGCACATGTAGGCCTGAGGAGATGGGGAGTGGGGTCAGATGCAATGTGGAGGGCTTGTGGGAGGACTGTGTACCAGGACCACTTATTAGGCACTATATATACTCACTTTCTTAGAGAACATATCCACCCCTTGGACCTGGATATTTGTGATATAATTGGTGCCTTCTCTTCTTTGATAGTATATACCAGTACTGATGAGTGAATTTAAGGCCCCACACAGGTTAAGCAAACACTCTACCCCTGAGTTAGAGCCCCAGCCTTATTTTCTTTATATTTATATTTTTATATTTAGTGAATGTTATCTGACACACACATTGCTTTTCTGTAATCCATACTGAATGCCACTTTTATTTCCTTATTCCAAGCTGTATAGTAGATGGATATCATGAGACATGCCTGTAATCTCAGTACTGGGGAAAAGGGAGGCAAGGGCTTCGGGAGTTCAAGGTCTTCCTCTCTTACATGGAGAACTTGAGGCCAGCCTGGGATATATGATACTCTGTCTCAAAAACTAGCCCACCAACCAACAACTATATAATAATTTAATTTACAAATTAAATGTTACAATTCACAGATGTACATTAACATAGGCAAGTGTCTTAGTTAGGGTTTCTATTGGTTGAAGAGACATGTAAAGAGACCATGACCACTGCAACTCTTATAAAGGAAAGGGTTTAATTGGGGCTGGCCTACAGTTCAGAGATTTAGTCCTTTATCATCATGGCAGGAAGCATGGCAGCATGCAGGCAGATCTTGGAGAGGTAGCTGAGAGTTCTACATCTGGATCCTCAGACAGCAGGAAGAGAGAGAGACACAGGGTCTGTCTTGAGTAATTTAAGCCTCAAAGCCTACCCTCAGTGACACACTTCTTTCAACAAGGCCACATTTCCTAATAGTGTCACTCCCACGGGTCTATGGAGACCATTTTCATTCAAATTACCACAGTAAGACAGCAATAAAATATTTAAAAACCATGAATTATTAGGGGAATGATCCATATTCTTGGAATACATGAAGATAAGCAGTGTATGATGATTTTGACACACCACTGAACTGAGTCTCTTTAACTGCACTCCCTGTTTCCTGACAATGTCAACATACTTCTTTATCACAGTGGCCTTGAATTTCCAAACCCCTGGACTGCCTATGGATTTGCAGAATGGGAAATTTTTGGATAATGGAGGCTCTGGATACATTTTGAAGCCAGACTTTCTAAGAGATGCAACCCTGAACTTTAACCCAAATGAAGCAACAAGAAATGGCCGCCCAATTACTCTCACAATACGAGTAAGAAGAATGCCTTGTTCTTTTATTTGCTGGTTGTTACGTAAACTAGATAGTGTACATTAATATTTCAATCCTACTGATTTGCTCTAATGCCTCTTAAATTCCTGTTAATCTTTTTAGACACAATTAATGGGTGCCGCTTTAGCATCTTTTCCTGTTGTCTGAAAAATGTCGTTCTGTGCATTTTCACATGAATGATTTTCTGCCAGGGAATAGAAATATTGAGGCTAAAACCTTTTCCTCCGAGAGATCTATTTATATTATTCCATTGTATTTCGCCATTTAGCACTGTGATGGAGTGGTTTGATTTCTGCCCGCTGATGACCTTGTGGACATGCGACTTTTTGTCCCTTAAGTTTAAAGAATTTCACCAGCACATTCTAGGAGCTATTTCCTTCTCATTAATCTCTTACTTCTGTGGTGCAGTATTCTTTCCCCACTAGTCTCTGAACTCTGTTTGATTGCAAATAAAGGAAGGTATGTATATACTTTCTTCTGTACCCATCCATACAAGGATGTCTATTAATGTGTTACAAGTTTAGAATGTTCTCAATTTTTTCCCTGTAGTTTGGGAGAGCTTTAACATTTATTCCCTACATAGATGATTCTAAATCTAGATTTAATTTTTAGATTTGTTTATTTTATTTATTTAGTTGTGTGTGTGTGTGTGTGTGTGTGTGTATGTGTGTGTGTATGAGTGTGTCCCTGTGGAGTTCAGAAGAGGGCATCAGGTCCTCCTGGAGCTGGAGGTCCAGCTGGTTGTGGACTGCCCATTGTGGGTGCTAGAAACTGAACTCTCATCCTCAGCAGTGCATGCTCTTAACTTCTGAGCCATCCTTTCAGAATCCTGTATCTGAATTTATTTTCGTTTTTAATAGAGATGTGCATTTTCTCCTGCACTTTTAGCCTCCAGTTGCCAGTTACCTCATGTTGCTTCCTTTCTATCTCTATCTGTATCCTGCCCCTCCCTGTTCTCCTGCCTCATTATTTCGCCTTTTGCTTTATTGCTTCCTATACAATTTCCTTGAGAGCAAAAGCAGCTGTCTCTATTAGCACAGACTTTTCTTCATTCTCTATGACCTAAATGCAGTGTTTATTTACTTTGTAAAATGTCACTGAACCTTTACAGAGGCCTGGTTGCATTTTTCTCTCCACTTAGTTTCAAGCCACTCCTTTAGGTTGTACCTCTACCTAGAAAGTCTGCAACTGAAGGATTTGTTAGCTAACGAACTGGGCAGGTATGGCCTCTATAGAGTGCCTCCTTCTGTTTGACTAGTTGCTCCTACAACCATAGGAACCATCTCAGATGCTCTTCTGGAATTCCGGTCAGCGATCTTGCTGTTTCCAGCCATATGGTCTATACTGGGACTATGCCAGCTTGGCTGTGGTGCCTGAAACCCCAGAGTCCCCAGAATATGCTTCACCTACAATTTCTGTTTCATTTCTGTCGGCATTGTCATAACACTACAGGGCTTGGGAGCCCACTCTCCCTGCTTTCAGGTCCTAGCCATTTAATCCCAGTGAAGAACAGGGATCAGGAGGAATTTTATGCCACTTTCCAAAAACAATTTTGACAGGAGACTAGAGCAAAGATGGCCAGGGAGGAAATGCTTTGAGGCTGGTAGGTACACAGCTGGCTTTGTGACACTATAATCCAGTCAAAGTAGAAACCTAGAAATCACCTACAATAGGTACCCCGAGTATTGATTAGCTGACACTTTTTCTGGCATCTGGAGAAGTATTATTAACCACTGGGCTTCTTTTACAAGGGGATCATCATATTAGTCTCTTTTCTGAATCTTTTAAGTAGTTGATTCAGTGGGAAAAGGTGGATTAGCCACTCCTAAGAGCCCTTCACAGCACACTCAAGTGCTTGTCTAGCACTGAATTCTTTGTCTATCTGCCACGGGAATCTGTTCTGTTTTACTTTCATTGATGGATTCCTTTTTCTATACCTACTCCTAAAATATTTATATTGAATAAAGCTTTTATCTAACCCTTGTTCCAAACTAATGACTCTTTTCAAATTCTCTTATGCAATGGTTCATGATTTTAACCACCAATAAGGCTCAAATCTTTAACCTGATCTGATTTTTTTTTAGAAAAGCATGTTTTAAACAATCTACTAAGCATCCACACTCTTAAATCAGTAAGTATCCTTACTTAAAAACTTTAAACCTGAACATCCCTTCCTAGTCAATCTTCCTTTAAATATTTTATTGACATGTCAATGAATGGCACCATTCACCTGACCAGCTCAGACCAGAAAACAGGATGGTATTATACATCTCCTTCACTTCCTATATCATCCATTTTTAAATTCTATCCAGCCCACCACATGTCTTCATTATCCATTCCCTTGGTCTAGCTACTGCTGCTGTCCTGTTTCAGGAATTCATTATCCATCACTGGGTCTCTTCTTTTGGCTTTTTAAATATGTCCAATCAACCTGCATGGTGGTTAGTTTTAACTGTCAACTTGACCTAGTCTGGAACCACCAGGGAAGACAGTCTCAGTGAGAGACTGGATTAGGTTGGTCTCTGGGCATGTCTACAAGAGATTTTCTTTTAAAAATATTTTATTACTTTATGTTTATGGGTATTTTGCCTGTGTATATGTCTACGTACCTTGTGCATGCCTGGTGCCCATGGAGGCTAGAAGAGGGTGTTGGATCCTTGGGAGCTGGAGTTGTAAGCTGCCAAGCGAGTATTGGGAATCTAACTCTGTTTCTCTGGAAGAGCAACAAGTGCTCTTAACCACTGACCCATATCTCGAAATGTGGCGGCACGTGTATGGGTTCATGCGGATCCATAGAAAGAAAACTCAGGAACCTTAAGAATGAATTTAGCCTTTTGCAGTTGCAGGGGGATCCAGTCTCTAAGGACTGATGCACTTTCCCTTTGCCCAGGGCAGTTTTATTTTTCTCAATATTTACATTTTAGCCACTTGATTTCCATATGTTCAAAACAACCTGAAAGAAGCTCCCAAAAATACAATGCCAAGTGCAAATTCCTCGATTCATCAGGCACCACCGTTTTCGGGTTTCCTGAACCAAATTTTGCACAGGCCTTTATATCCTTAGGAGACTCTAAGACAAGATTCACATAGGGCAACAAGAGAAACAAACGGTGTCTGCTAAACAAAAGATGGAATATGGCTAGGTGCTACTCTCTGGAGCCCAGGCCAGGTGTACCTCAGTGGGAGTGCAGCCACAGACCCATAGTTCCAAGTAAGAGATTGTCTTATTGGGTTAAACGGACTGGGAAGACCCAGCCTGAAAGTGTGTGGCACCATTCCCTAGGTTTGGGTCCTGGGATGTATAAAAGAAGGTAAGCTGAGCAGCAAGCTTGCATCCATTGATTCTCTTTGCTCTTAACTGTGGATGTGACCAGTTCCTTCATGTTCCTGCCTTGACTTCCTCACAATGATGATGAACTGTAAGCTGAACAAGCATTTCTTCTTCTCTTCTTCTTACTCCTCCTCCTCCTCCTCCTCCTCCTCCTCCTCCTCCTCCTCCTCCTCCTCCTCCTTTTTGACATGGGGTTTCTCTGTGTGACAGCCAGAACTGGAACTTGATTTGTAGACCATGCTGGCCTTGAACTCACCGAGATCTGCCTGCTTCTGCCCCCCTCCTTCCCCAGAGCTAGGAGTATTTCTTCTTTAAGGTTACTTTTGCCAGGGTATTCTATCACAATACAGAAACTAAACTAAAACAGCCTGTTCCCATCCTCCTAACCACTCTTCTTGACATTAAAAAGAAAACTAGGTTTTGCTGCAGTGATGATCTCATTAGGACTTAACATTCATTTCTGTCTAGCAGTTACTTTCCTAGTCAGGGCTTGGCTTACTTCTCCCTACCCATGTTTCACCATGTCTAGCCTTAACTTATTCTATAGCCATGACCAGGATTTACTTTCTTGAATTGCAATCTTTTTTTCCCTTTATAATTCAGTTTTCTGTTGAATTCTCTCTGTGCCTCTCTTTGTGTCTCTGTCTCTCTCTCCAATCTCTGTCTGTCTCTGTCTCTGTCTCTGTCTCTCTCCATCTCTTTTAGACAAGATCTTACTCTGTAACCATAGCTACTTTGGAATTTGCTATCTAGGCTAGCAGGCTGGCCTTGAACTCATAGAGGTTTGTCTGCTTCTTCCTCTTGAGTGCTGGGATTAAATTTAGATAACATGACCTGACTGACTCATGACTTAAAAATCATTACTTTCTGGAAACCTTTTTTTTTCTTGGTTGTCTTCCTCTTTTTTTTTCTTTTTTCCCCCCTTTCTTTTTTCTTTATAGTTTCCTTCTGTTTTTCTGTCCCAACTTGCACAAGTACATATTATAGCACTTAGAATACTGCATTATAGTCATTTTCTTGTCCTTATTCAGAGTTATCTAAGGATTCTCTAAGGATAAGAACTGTGCTCTGTTCAAGCCTCATTGACAGGGTCTGACATGAACCACATGCTTCACAGACAGAAGTTAATTGAATGAGTGACGTCGTCTGTTGCATGCTGAGAATAGGACAGAGCATCTGTGCTATCTTGTTGGAAAGGAAGTTTCAAGGTAGTTTGTGCTCAGAGATGCTTATGAATGTTCTGGGCTTGTATTCCGAGAATCTCATGTTGAGGTGTTAAGTGGCTTGGACTCAGACAGGTTAGTGAGTCTCCCAGGAAGCAGCCACCCACTGCAGCTGCACACCTCAGCCACATGAGTGAGTTCTCCCCTCGTGCTTATTCTCAGGAGCCTTGTAGTTGGTTACTTTAATCTTACAGGTTATGGGAGCACAACTTGGAAACCAGAAGGCTTGGTTGGATTAACTGTAAGCTTCCTGGAGTCCTTGATGAAGACAATCAGCACTTCCAGTTTATTCTGTCACTTGTGAACTGAGAGTTTTAGTTTAGCTCATTCTGTTCTTTTCTTTGGCACAGAGTGTACTAACACTGAAATGGCCCATTTTGGTAAGTCCCTTTCCCTGAATAGCTGATAATTAGCTGGCAAGCACTCATATTTGGGAGTAGTGTAGTAAATATCTGTAAACAATGTTCTTCCTCTGCCTCCTGAATAAGGCCACTATTTTTAGTCACCTTAGTATATAGTTGATGTCACAACATGTAGGTTTAGGACAGGTTACACACCAGCAATTCTTCTTTTCCTTTTCCCTCCCATTCTCTGTTCTGCCTCTCTACTTTTCTTTTATTTTTTCATATGAGTAATTATTTATATACAAACATATACTCATCTTCAGTGACTGAGACTGTGCTTCAGTTTTTATAACTGCATCTTTAGGCTTATAGCTTTTTTGTTTGAGATTTAATATACATGTACAGTGTAATTCTCCCTGTTTAGTTCCATGCCACATCTTTTAATTGGTTGTTTGTTTTTATGATGCTTAGTTGTTTTCTTTGTTTGTCTGCTTGTTTTTTTAGTTCATTGTAGATACTAGCTCTCTGTCAGATCTATAGCTGATAAAGGATGTTTTCCCATTCTGTAAGCTGTCTCTCCAGTTTAATGATGATGCCCTTTGCTGTGTGGGAGCCTTTTAGTTTCATGAAGTCTCATTCATGAGCTGTCTGTCTTTATGTCTGTCTTGTCAGGATCCTGTTTGGAAAGTCCTTTTTTCTGCCTGTAGGTTGAAATATAGCTTTCAACTTTCTTCTCTAACAGACTCAGCAGAACGGGTCTTGTATCAAGGTCAGAAAGCATGCAAAATATTATTTCAATTATCTCCTATTTATTGAGACTTGATTAAGTCCTAATATATCATCATTTTTGGACAAAGTTCCATGGGCTGCTGAGAAGAATGTGTATTCTTTAGTGTTTGAGTACAATAGTCTGTAGATGTGTTAAGTCCACTTGATTTATGGTATCCAGAGTTCCTCTGTTTAGCTTTTGCTAAGATAACCTGTCTACTGGTGACAGTTGGAATTAAATCCACTCATAACCAGTGTGTTGGGTTTATCTATGGTTTTAAATATAGTAGCATGTCTTCATTGAAGTTGGGTGCACCTATTTGGTGTATGCATTTGCATTGTTATTGGGTTGTTACTTTAATGACTATGAAGTGACCTTCCTTATACTCTCTGATTAATTGGTTTTGATTTGAATTTATTGTCATATACTAGAATAACTATATCTACACCTACTTATTTACTAGTTCTGTTTGCTTGGTATAACCCTTTTCCATCTTTTTATTATGAGGTAGTGTTTATTATTGATGATAAGGTGCATTTCTTGGAGACAGGAAAAAGATGAATCCTATTTTCTCATTAATTCTGCTACAATGCATCACTTTATTTGAGGAATTACATACATTAGTATTGGGAGCTATATTATTGAAAGATGTATATCAATTCCTGTCATTTTGTTGATTTTGTAGTGTTTTCTTAGACTTCTGATTAATTGTCTTTGCTCTGCTTACTTATTCCCTATGACTCTTGGTGTGTTTATCATCCTCTTCATACTGAAATATTCCTTCTTGTATCCTCTGTAGAGCTCTGGCTTACTGTTCATAAGTCCGTTTAATCTGTTTTAATTATGGAAAGTTTTTATTTCTCCTTTAGTTTAGTGGATAATTCTGCTGGGTATAATAGTCTGAGTTGACAGTTGTGGTCTTTCAGAAATTGGAATATGTTTTTCCTGACCCTATTGATTTTAAAAGGTTCTGTTGAAAAATCAGTTCTTATTCTGGAGGAACTGGCTTGACAAGTGACTTGGCCTTTCTCTCTTGCAGTTTTCAATACCTTTTTTATTCTCTGTTTTTAATTTTTTAATTATAATATATAATAGGGGGTTGTTTTTTTGGTCTTGTTTAGTTGGTTTTTTGTAAGTCTCTTGTACAAGGGTAGGAATCTTTTTCTCTAGGTTTGGGCAGTCTTCTCTGACTTTATTAAAAATATTCTTGGCACCTTTTTATGGTTTTCTTCTTTTATGCCCACAATTCAAAACTTATGTCTTTTCATGGCGTCCTATCCCAAAGCTTCTATATATATTTTACATTTTATTCACCGTTACTGAGTAATGCATTTACTCTACTTTGTCTTCTAGCCTGATTCTTTGTTTTCCTGCTGACCTATTCTATTGGGAATGTTTTTCACTGTTTTTTTTTTCCTTACTGAGTTATTTATTTCTAGAATTATTTTTTCTATTGTATCTGTTTTGAATTGAATTTTTGTATCTTTGACTGACTTCAGCATTTCATTCAGCACTTTGCTTTCGTTTTCTTTGAGATGTTTGAACATAGTTATGATTGTTCTTTTGAACTCTATCTGGAGGCTTTTCCTGGTTCTTTTCATTGGTATTCATTACTATTGGACTAGTCATTTTTGGGTGGGACATGTTGTCTTGTTTTTTTAAGGTTTTTTGTTTGTTTGTTTTTCACTTTTACTTCTGTTCTGGGACTTGTGAATCTGAAGCAGTTTGTTAGTTGCGTCTTTGTTTTTGTTTGTCAAGTTTCCTCTTGCAGTATAGACATGTACAATGTTCAAGAGAAAATTAAGTTGAAAGAGGGTTGGTTCACTGTTTTCTTTTATGGAACTTGTATTGAGGGTTGTGGGCTCTATCTCTAGTCGTTTTGCTAGTCTGTGTAAAAAGATATTACCCAAGAGTCAGCACAACTCTAGCTGGCCCTCTCCTCTCCTGCCTTCTGGTGTGGCTTTCCAAGTCTAGCTGCTGTATCTTGAGGAAGCTCTGGTTAACAGATGCCTGTGGAGAGGAGATCTTAGGAAGCTTGGGTATGTAGTCAGGAGGCATGTAGGAGGTGTATGGCTCCTAGCAGTAGTTATAGCAAGCGCTGTGTTGTAGGTTTGTAACTTTTATTTCTCACCTTAAATCAACACATTACAAATACTCCATGTTTATTTATTTATTTTTTTTCAAGACAAGGTTTCTCTGTGTAGTTTTGGTGCCTGTCCTGGATCTCACTCTGTAGACCAGGCTGGCCTCAAACTTAGAGAGATCCACCTGACTCTGCCTCCTGAGCTCTGGGATTAAAGGCATGCACCACCACGCCCGGCTCTATGTTTATTCTTAAAATAAAAACAACATTTTGCTTCATTAATTAGCTGAAACAATAAAAAATCTAAATAGAAATATAACTTGTAACTTGTTAAAGTATGTTTTTGGTCCCTGTCCCTAAATTACATATGAGATAGTTGGTCTGATCAGGCTCCAGTTCCTTGTTATGGTAATGTAGCGGTGGATAGTATCAAATTTTATGAATTCAAATGATTCAAATGTAAATTCTTTCAGAAAATGCTATTATGAAAATAATATAGTGCAATGTTTTATATTTGAAAAGTAATCCTCATATTTTTTGAAGTATTTCAGTATATATAACATACATTTAAAGACAGTGCAGATTATCAGAGCAAAGCAGTACGATTGAAACAGTAAAAAATGATTGTTTTTAAAATGAAAATATATACAAATAAATCACAAACCTTGGACATTGTGAATTCCACCATAAATGCACTTGAGGGAAGTGAGTTATTTGGTCAATATCTAGTGATATTTGATAGTAAAAGGCTTAAAATGTAAGATTACCATGATTCTGCCAGCTTTCTTTTTTTATAGCTGATTTAGAGCCTTTGTTTTGGGGGAATATTCCACCTGATTAGGGTCAAGTAGTGATGCAGTTTCCTGCTAGCTAAGTTCTCCTGCTCTTCTGTGTTTGCACAGCTCATCAGTGGGATCCAGTTGCCTGTCAGCTTGTTCCCTGGCAAAGACGACACATTAGTGATCGTGGAGGTGTACGGTGTTCCAAATGACCACGTAAAACACCAGACTCGTGTTGTTAAGAAAAACGGTGAGCTCTTTCACTACTTAGAGAAAATTTATTTTTTTTTTAGAAACAAATTCTTAGAAAAATTTAATTTAAAAGTAATTTCATCAGAGAGAATGTTGGTTATACTTCTGGGTTTTGTGGGAATGTCTCTGAGGAAATTCAGTTTGGCTCATCAGACTTGAGCTCCTGCTTTACTAAAGCCTCGTGATTTTTAGAAGCACCAGAAGAAGGCCATAGGAAAAAGCATAGATTTTTCCACAGTTGGGGATAGGGGGACTTAAGGGAGAAAGAACAGCATGACTCTCAAACATGAAGAAGACACAATTACGAGATGCTAGGAAGAAGCCTAGAAGCTCAAGTTGGGTGGAATATAGAATGCTCAGGAAAGACTAGTGAGCGACAGAGTGAGTGAGTTATATTGGGATTGCTGTTGGACAATTTCAAAAGCCATGCTTGCTCTTAGGGAGTTCTCTACAGGCATAGATAAAATTAAGACATCTTGAGAGGAATAAGACACTGAGCTTTAAGGAGATTGTTTCTGTAGGTAAGGGGGAAAATACAAGAGAGAAATGAGAAATACAAAATGTCGGGATATGAATCCAGTGATTAAAAGATATAGAAGGCAAGTTACAAGGAAGATGATGACATCCAGAAAGGAATGGAGGGTGTGTAATCGAGCCACCCCACAGAATAAAGATCTAGGGTTGTGGACAGCAAGAACTGTGAGACTATTAGGACAATGGTAGTGTAATTAGAGATATGAATGTCTGGGAAGAAAGATCATATTTGGATAAGGCATAGTTAATTCATCAGTTTAGTCACACATGGAAAATACACTCACCAATGAAATTTCATGTTTTGCATACTCTCTCTAAAAGTTACAAGTTACTTTTGCATAGATGTGTATATGAGTGAGACACAGAGATCAGATATGGGGAAGGGAGGGAGGCAGGTAGGACACAGGATAAAATGGTGTTAGAGGAGGTCCAATGACTTTGCATACAGATTTTCTATGGAGGTTCCAAATGTTTGTAAAGAATCAACTCTAAATCCACCCCTTCGCCCTACAGAATTATTTCCATTCTTAGGTCAAGGTCATTATTCCAGCATAAGATAATTAATTTACTGTTTCCATAGGCAAAGAGCACAGTCAGGACTGCCACTTAGAACAACAATGATGCTGGGTTTTGAAAACTTTATACAGATTGAAACCCCATCAGGGTTAACAGGTGAGAAATCTGCTCAAAGATGTCACCCCTGGTGATTCATATGACAAACTGTAGCGCAGAGATGCAAGCAGGGACTGAATCCTTATGCAATATGACTGAAGAGAAGACCCTCCCTTCACAAAGAAATGGAGACATGAGGAAGTTAGATGTGAGGTTTCTGTGTACCAGGTTGTTACATGAAGGTTGTGTACAGCTGGATAAGGAAGGCTAGGTAAAGGTGACCCAGTGACTGCAGGTGGTCTGTAGATACCATAGGTATCACTGTGATCATTCACAAATGTGTCAGTGGTCCTAAAAATAACAAAGAATGTCATGCTGACATGACTTGGAAGGTTTGTCTTTGTATATGAACAGACATAATTTTCTTTCAACCTTTGGACCTATAAGCACAGATTTTATCTGGGTGTGATCCTGATTCCATTAACTCAGGGTCTAAGTTTTGGATGATTTGGGTCAAGTCAAAAAACAACTTGGGTTTCTTGCTGTGGCAAGGGACTAATTGCTTGGGAAGATTTATTTTACTAGAGTCCCAAATTATTCATCAACTTGGGACTTTGAAATCATCATTAGTGAAAAGTAAGGCAGAGCGCTCGCCTCACAGCCTTTCTTGTCCAGCTGTGTGTGGAGTTCTTCATGTAACAATCTGGTACAGAAAAACCTCACGTCTAACTTCCTCATGTCTCCATTTCCTTGTGAAGGGAGGGTCTTCTTTTCAGTCATGTTGCGTAAGGATTCAGTCCCTGCTTGCATCTCTGCGCTACAGTTTGTCCTATGAATCACTAGGGGGTGGGGTGACATCTTTGAAGTTTTCTCACTTGTTAAACCTGATGGGGCTTCGATCTATATAAAGTCTTCAAAACCCAGTATCATTGTTGTTAGGCAATTTTTCTACCCACTGACTACATTAAACACTTAAGTGCTCTAAAATACGTATTATTACTGTTGTTATTTATTGGCCAAGTATCAGAAAGAAAAATTGTGGAGATCTATTATTATTTGCTTTTTCCTTAGAGAAAGTATCTGTGATATTCTTGTATCCCCTTCTTTATATTTCAGCTTTTAGTCCGAGGTGGAATGAAACGTTTACATTTGTTATTCAAGTGCCAGAACTAGCATTGATACGTTTTGTTGTTGAAAATCAAGGCTTTATAACAGGAAATGAATTTCTTGGGCAGTACACTTTACCAGTTCTTTGCATGAACAAAGGTAATGTTATCAAATGTAAGATGATTTTATTATCATTTATGTCTACCTCTATCAAAGCCACACTTTGGTCATATCAAGTTTCTCTGTCTCTTTACCTACATCAGTGGGATATAAAGGGAGTTTGAAGTGGATCCATGCACTTTCTTATGTGGAACCGCAGAGATATGTTCTTTGTGTAGACAGTGATGTGGGGATGTTGCGTGCTAGGATGATAGGGAAACTTGATTTGTGCTTCTTTGCCAGGACTGTAAATCTTCTCTTTCAGTAAAAGGTAGTCATGGTGACAAGAAGATGTGAAGGAGAGGGATAAGACAGAAGGAAACACTGACTCATTCTTCTGCCTGAGCACAGCCCTAAGAGCCTGGGAGCGAGACCTTTTTGGATCATTTTCTGGGCTGCCAGCATGATGCAGAGTCACCTTCCCAGAATGGTTTACTTAGTGCTACAAATGGCTTCCTCTCAGGATGCTCACTTTTCTATCACCAGCTGAGGCATACAGGAAGCGGGCAGGCTCTTTTGGAAGCAGAGGGTGATGGGTAATTTTGGATCATGATGCCCTTGTGAGAGGAGACACATGAGGTGTAGACTCATCATGGGGACACACAGAATTATTGAAGTTAGAACAGAAGCTAGAAATGTTTCATTTTTGTGGAAAAGTATCATACTAGGTTGAAAAAAACATAACTACAGCCACAGTGTAATAACTATGTGAAGACGCTTAGCGGATGACACCTTCTTCTTCAACAGAGGCCATCACTCTTAATTTGTTATTTCTGATTTGATATAATTCCTCTTCCATAGGTTATCGTCGTGTTCCTCTGTTTTCCAAAGCAGGTGCAAACCTTGAACCTTCTTCACTGTTCATTTACGTTTGGTACATCAGAGAGTGACTAAATGTACCTGACATGTTAGCTACACATCACAATAAACAGTCCAAAGGAATGTTGGTACCTTTTCTTTTATTAATCATAAAATAAAAAAAAACTCATTAAGTCAGAAATACCCAATGCATTCCCCTTTAAATGGGCAAAACAGAAAGGGGGAAATTGAAGGCATCAGAGGGTGCACACGTGCCATTCTCCAGCTGCTGATTTCTCCTGTGCGTCTGCTTCCAGGGTTGCATTTTCAATTGCTTGTATCACTTTTAATGAGTAGAATTTACAGCTTTTAAAAGTATTCCTGTTCATATAAGACATGTTGGCCAGGGGCTGGAGAGATGGCTCAGCGGTTAAGAGCACTGCCTGTTCTTCCAGAGGTCCTGAGTTCAATTCCCAGCAACCACATGGTGGCTCACTACCATCCGTAATGAAATCTGGTGCCCTCTTCTGGCCTGCAGGTGTATATGCAGACAGAACACTGTATACATAATAAATAAAAATAAAAAAAAAAAAAAAAAAAAAAGACATGTTGGCCAATATTTAGCAGTACAGAAGATGTGAAATTGAAGAACATTTTAACTTCCTGACACCCACCACCACCTATTGCAGTGGGAAAGAATTAGATTGCCAGGCCCTTTGTGCCCTCTTATATCCTACAGAGTAATTAGCCCCTGAATTCTCAATCTAGTTCTTAGATGCAGTGTGCTTGATTTGGTACCCTGTAATTATACAGACATTTTTATAAGTGTGTATGAAATTGATTTGCATTCCCACTATAGTCAGGCTCCGTATCTATAAAAGAAATCTATTATGCATACTTACATGCTTGGGTCTTGAATTAATTTGCAGTATTTTTGAATCTGTCCTTAATGTACTTTTAGATTGTCTCTTGGTCAGTCCTCAATTTTTCACCAACAGTGAGATTTTACTTGGCTAAAAGTGGTGGACAATACGGTTCCTTATTAACTATTCTTAAAAAAAAAACACCCAAACAAACAGATAAAAACAAACAAACAACAAAAAACATTAATGATGGCCCCTCCATGCTGACACATCAGTACATCTGGCAAATTAGCACCCCCAAATCCAGCTTCGTATGTAACTAAAAACCAATATATAATTGTTTATTTAATATGTATTCCAATCTCATTATCCTTTGATGGCTCATCTAGCAATCTTTTCGTAGATGTCACCTTCATCACCAAATACTAAAAATGTAAATACCTCGTGAATTGATATTCCCAAGATTAAAGAGCAAGTGCTGTCCTATGGCATTCAAGGCATGGTCTTACACTCTTTTAAGGGCTGTATGGGTTTTTGTGGAAAATCTGCCCTCCACAGTGCTTAGGTTTCTCAGGAGTAATGCCCAGCTTCCATTTAGCAGACAGTGGGTGGATCTTGCTGAGTTCTCTATTGTAAACCCAGCAGCAGGGGTGGGGAGCATTCAGCCACTGACTCAAGGCTCTAACCTCTAATCTCCAAGGTCTTTTGAAGATCTGGAATTCCACTGGCTTTTAAAGGCTTCCTTCAAGTAAATTTTTCAAATAATGCGTTAATTCTGCACTGGAATAGACTATTTCTTATTTGCTTCATTGGGCTTTGAACTAGAAGAGAAAACGATTATGCCTTCTCTTCTTACCTTTCCCAAAGGTACCAATTAAACTCACTCACTGACTTTGAAAGCTATTTTTTTGTGTGTGTTTGTGAAGCGGCACTTGTATGTGCTTGTGTGCATGCACGTGTGCGTATGTGCATGTGGAGGCCATAGGTGTCCTGCGTCATTCCCAAGGAACTATCAGTCTAGTTTTTTGAAGGAGGGTCTCTCACTTGAACTCATAGATCACTAGGCTGGCTATCCAGCAGTCCTCAGAGATTGACTGTTCTCCCCCCGCCCTCTCTCTCTGTGTGTGTGTGTGTGTATGTATGTGTTTATGTGGGTATTGGGGGATGAGCTCAGCTCTTCCTGCTTGCAAAGCAATCACTTCACTGACTAAACTATCATCCCACCCCTGCCTATTAATTTTTTAAATATTCTGCTCTGTATATAATTTTTGAAGAAATATTGTTTTACTTCCCATCCAACCATTTTGTGCTGTCCTTAAACATTTTTGATTACATTTCAAAAATGTGTGTTGTTTGGGATTTACTATTTGAACTGATGTTTTTGATTATATTTTTCCCAAGAATTTTTATTTGACATTGCCCACAGAAGCTCCACAGCCGTGGGATGTTCTCACATCTTAGGAAGACTGGGAATAGTGTGGGAAGTCAGCTTCAACTCTTGCTTTTTAAGCATAATTCATTTGTAAGAAATAATAGTGTCATGACGGGAAGAAAAGGCTAAATGAACTCCTGGGACCATGATGAAGAAGGCCTTTGCATTTCAGACTTAGTAAAAATGTCAGTTCCTCAGGGAAGCTGTGCATGCTCGCTCAGGTTAGGTTATATTTCCTGGTTTTGCTTACAACTGGTAAAACTGACAGCTAGGTACAGGCTTTGCACCCAGAGTTGGGCATTGGGGTGGCTAGAAGCTGCTGTGGAATTTCTATTGGGATTGAGGTTTCCTTGCAGAACATAAACAACTCCAGATCCACCCATTCTACTGTGATGGAGCAAGTATGTGATCAATGCTCAGTGTGTGTCAGAGACACAGGCATTGTCAGAACACTGAAGTGTCCAGTACTCCCCTATTCTGGCTAATGTGAAAGGGTGGACTCATCACCAGTTACAGTTTTAACTTCCATTTATATCTGTGTATAGATAAGATGGTTTTTCCAATCATGGACTCACTTCTCATTCTTTTTTTGTTATCTCTCTCTCTCTCTCTCTCTCTCTCTCTCTCTCTCTCTCTCTCTCTCTCTGTGTGTGTGTGTGTGTGTGTGTGTGTGTGTGTGTGTACGCATGTTTGCACATGTATGTGGAAGCCAGAGATTGATGTCAGGTGTTGTCTTCTATCTCTCTCATCTTATTTTTTGAGATAGGATCTCTCACTGAACCTAGACTGGCTGGCCAGAAAGCCCTCCTCCCATCTCTTCCTCTCTGGTTCTGGGATTAGGTGCATGCTGCCACACTTGGACATTTTATGTGAGTGAGTACTCATTCTTGTTCAGCAGGCCTTTACTGACAGGACCGCCTCTCCAGGGCTTTCAGTACCTAATCCTGACATGTCCAATACAGAGGAGACTTTTACTTCTTTGACTTAACTCACCTAACCCAAGCCTGTATCCAGTAGAGACCCTCCATAACTGCTTTCAATGCTGTGGCCCTTGAACACAGTTCCTTATGTTGTGGTGACCCCCACCATAAAATTGTTTTGTTCCTACTTCATTACTATAATTTTGCTATTATTATGAATTGTAATGTAAATCTCTGATATGCGACCCCTGTGAAAAGGTCGTTTGACACCAAGGGGGTTGCCACTCACAGGTTGAGAGCCTCTGCTCTACAGAGACATCCAGTGATCCCCGTGTGCATCCCCCTCTCTGCAAAGAGCAATGCATCCAACTGTATTTGGCTGTGGGGTTCTGTGGCTGGAGAAAATGGCACAAGCTTAGACATCTCCCATTATCTTACATGGATCAGAGTGACATGGAAGTTAAATGCTGTCAACTCTGAGCATTTTTTTTTAAATTTATTTTTTTAATTGAAAATGGATTCTCTCATATACTATACTCTGACCACAATTTGTTTCTGCTGGTTCAGAGCCTTCAGTTACAAAAAAGTCAAAACAGAATCTCTCAGCCTCAATGAGCCTGACTTCAGAGTGGGAAATGGTGAGCACTATAGGTTAAATGGTAAGCTGGTTGCTAAACAGAGAAGCTGCTCTGTCTCTGAAAGCAACTTCCATTCAGCTATCAAAAATAAGATTCTACATTTTGAATTTTGCATAAGGAAGAGTCTGTGGATGTCTCTTCTGATACAGAGCATGCACTGTAGAATCGAGCCTCCACCAGAATCCTTGTGCCCATCACAGGGGAGACTTGAGAGTCTCCCCAGGGAGAGAATCATGTTGGAAGTAAGTAGTGAGTAAAATTCCTTACTGTTGCTGGGCTCTGATGCATGCCTATATAAAGTGGGACACTGATTCAATGGGCCAGGTAAAGTTTATTAGGGAATGAAATCAATAAGGTATACTCACAACACAAAACAAAGTAGATGCCGCTGCTGATCCAGCTGTTACTGTCCTGCTGTTCTGCCCAAGGGCGATGGGAACAAATTGCAAGCCATACTTCTCTGCCACTTGCTCCTGCTCAGACCACCTAAGAAAGCACACAAACCCTGCCCCATGGCTTTTAAGGTGTCATGTATCCTAGAGAAGGCCACACCCATAAATCCAAAGGGCTCCATCCAATTGGTCACTGGGCCGAATGGCAGAATTCCCACAACATCTATAATCCTAGCACTCCTGAGACTACTACAGGAAGATCATGAGTTCATTGCATTTCTTCTGGGTTGATAGTTAAGACCCTGTGAGTTTCCAAAATAATAATGTTTACTATTGGTTAAAATCCTTATGAATACTACAGAAAAAAAGTTGAATTGCTTTATTTTCAATGTAACAACCCTCTGAAAATAGTTTCATATTTATATATTATATATCATATAACCATATCTATAGTTATATGTGGTAGTTTGAATAAGAATGAACCCCATAGTCTCATATATTTCAATACTTGGTCCCCAGTTGGTGGAACTGTTGGGGAAGGATTAGGAGGTGTGGCTTTAATATTTAAAAGGCCCATGCCATTCCTAGTTTGCTTTTTTACTCTGCTTTGTGGTTGTGCCTCAAGATGTGAGCACTCAGCTTTGCTCCAGTGCCATGTCTGCCTGCCTGCTGCCATGCTCCCTGACATAATGGTTGTGGATTAACCATCTGAAACTGCAACTCCTCATCAAACACTTTCTTGTATAAGTTCTCTTGTTCATATTGTTTCTTCACATCAACAGAAAAGGGACTTAGACATGTAGCTAGAGCTATTTCCAGTCCCTCCTGGGCCGGCAGGCACTCAGACTCAAATAAACACACAGATACTTATATTATTCAAACTGTTTGCCCTACTGGCTCAGGTTTCTTGCTATCTAGTTCTTACATCTTAAATTAACCCATTTTTATAAATCTGTACCTTGCCACGTGGCTCATGGCTTACTGGTATCTTACATCTTGTTTCTCCTAGATGTGGTGGTCTCCTGACTCAGCCTTCTACCTCCCAGAATTCTCCTCTCTCCTTATCCCACCTACACTATACTTCCTGCCTGGCTACTGGCCAATCAGCATTTTATTTATCAATCAATCAGAGCAACACATGCACAGCATCCCCAGCACAGACATAAATATTAATATGAGCAAATAGTATAAATAATATGTTACATATGTAATGTGTTAGTATATGTGTAGAATGTATACATGGTATGTGCCACACATGTTTATGATATGAACTAGATCCATATATAACAATAAGAAAAATGAGACAAATAATTGGAAATAATAGTTATTTCCCAAGGGAAACTATGTGCATGACAAATAAGCACTTGAAAATATCAACTGAATATCATTTGTCATCAGGGGAAAACAAATTAAAACTAATTAGCTCTCCCTAGAATAAGATTCCCACAGAAAATTCTGAGGAGGAGTAGAAACCTGGAGCTCTCACACATCCATCCTATGGAGCACTTACTTTGGAATCAGCTGGGCAGTTTCTAATAAAGCTAAGTGCAGTGGGTAGAGTGAGAAAGTCCCCTATAGGCGCTTGGTGTGCAGTCGGTGGCACTATTTGTGAAGGTTATGGGATGTTTAGGATGTGGAACCATGCAGAAGGAACTGCATCACCGGGGGGCAGGCTTTGAGAGTCTACAGCTTTGGCCCACTTACCTTCTGCTCTCTCTGCTTTCTTACTGCTATTGGGGTTGTGATCTCCCAGCTTCTGGCTCCAGTTGCCTGCTGCCATGCCTCCCCACTGTTATAAACTCTTCTTCTGGTACCGTAAGCCAAAATAAACTCTTCCATAAGTGGTTTTTGGTTGTGGTGTTTTATCACAGCAACAGAATGTAATGAATATATTAACCACCTGCCTATTCAGGTATTCAGCTATTTGCCCCCAGATATTACCTCAAGAGGAGCAAAACATGTGTCCTAACAAGGATTTCACACAGTGGAGTGGAGAGGAAAATACTCCACCACAGATATGTTTCCTTGATTTTTTTCTCTGTTACACAGAGAAACTGCAGGCCTCTGCAGACACAGACTGACCTTCTGTAAAACACAGCTGTCCATATATCTAGAAAGGAAAACTACACCAGTGAAGTAAACAGCCAGTAGATATAAGTAAGCTTTTCCACTCACAGGAAGAGGTTGGCGTGCGGGGGGTGGGGGTGGGGTGGGGTGGGGGGGTGTCTCTTGTTTCTCATAGAGTTGACCCCAGCTTTCTGTTACCTGGGAGACACTGTTACCTGCACAGTGAGTCAGTTTTTCTCCCTGGTATGTCTCCTTAGCCAACCTTCCATACCATGTTGGCTCTTCTTTTTTCCCAGAAGTCCAAGTCCATAACCACTTTGTTTAACTTTATATAAGTTATGAGCTTCAACTGTCTGGCCCCCTTGTGTATGGGTGTGGCTACTGTGTTTAGATATAGTAATAAATTTATTGTTTCCTTAAGTCTTACTGCTACCAGTTTGATGATAGAATAAAATCACAAAGCTTCAGAAAGAACACAATACATTTAGAACTTCCTTATCTTCTCAACAGCTTGATTTAAAATAATCACAAACTAGAAACAATTCAAATGTCAGGGGATGGACAATAAATTGTGTTATTTCCATATAATAGAACATTATTAAATGAAATAAAAGATTACTATTGATACATGCATCAATATCAATGAAACTAAAAAAAAATCACCCAAATGAATAAAAATTGTAGCAGAAGAAATCAGTAACTAGATGTAATGTCGCAATTTCCTATGAGATAAAACTGTCAATCTTGGAGGGAAGCTCCTTAAGCCAGGGATGTTCTAAGAGGAAGTGAAATAGTAGAATGTTCTATGGGGAGGTGAAACATTCCAATCTGCAGGGAAACTTCTTAGGTTCAGTAAGTAAACAACTCAAAAGCTCCAGGAAGTCCCTGAATTTGACAAGATTCTCTAGATCCCTTCTCCAAACTTACACAAGCTGTCAAGACACTTTTAGATAAGCCTAGTTGCTTGGAAACAGCAGAGACCAGCTGATCTTCCTCAAAGAGACTCACACCAACTGAGCTGCTTGGAACGGATACTCTGCAATTTGTTGAGCTGCCTATAAATTATGCAGTACATTCCAGGCTTCCAGCTAGCTGTCACTCATGTTGGGGCGTACTTTTCATGATAGACTCATCTTTGAGTCATTTCTGCTCCTGTAAGTAACCCCTCACCTGTATTCCTGTAAGTAACCCTGATAAAACTCATTGGTTGACCAAATTGGACTTTGGTGGCATCATTACTTTGATATGTTGTCAGTTTCCTATCTGAGGTGAGGAGACTAGACCTTTGCTCATGTCATCCCAGGAATAGTATCACACAACACTGGGATTGGGGCTGGAAAAGCAATATGTAGAAGGGAGCCACCATGAAACTTTTGGTATTAATGGAAATGGTATCTTGACGATAACAGAGGTTTGATCTCAAAACTAAGCATGCTGTGCCATTTAGACACATGAATTAAAATGACCTTCAATCATATTTGAAAACATAGAAGAAATATAAATCTTGGTTATACAATAACAAACAGCATTGTCACGGTTCTCTCTTGGGCATTTTGACAAATAAATGGCGTCAATGGTACACAAATGGTAGAGTTGCCTCAGGACTGACAATACATTCTCTGACAGCAAGATTAGCCAACACTTAATTCAGTCAGGTGATGGGAACTTCCCTGAATGAGAAGCAAAAGACTAAATGAATGATAGGCATACAGTGCTCTTCTAGACTGGTGCACACAGGGTTTGACAGAAGCTGGTAGAGACAAGCTCATAAAGTATTTGTACACAACCCACAGGCTTTATACATACTATTTATCCACCAAAAAGTATATTTCTCATATCTATTTTGTTAACTTTAGCACTCTGAAAAGGGATACTTGAAGCACCATGCTAAAAGTTCTTTAAGAGTACCCATGTCTGGAACATGGATCATTGTAGTGGGTAGCCATTCCAGCTTTGATCTGGAAGTTCCAACCCCCATTGAGACTTCAGCAACTGTCACACCTACAAGGTGGGGCCAAGGGAGGCGCCTGGAGACCCAAGATCTGGATGAGTGAGCACTCTCTCTGTTCGGGAACCCCAGACGGCGGAGGTGGGCCAAGCAGAGCTCCAGAGAACACAGCTGGACTGCAATACACCTTCCCCAGACCCCGCGACCTACCTATCCCTTAATTTGTAAGTTATGCCATTAAATAAATCTCCTTTTAACTACGTGGAGTGGCCTTAATAATTTCACCAATAGATCACTACTTTACAAAGTTTAAAATTCCAACTGACTTCTTTGGATGTTTGATTGAAAATAACTTTTAGACACAACTCAAGGGCAAACAGACTTATGTATGTTTATAAATAAATACTATAGACTTTATATTGATGCTGGTAAATAACATTTAAGCCAAAATAAAGGGTAGATTTATACTTCAACCTTTAGCATCTATCTATATAACACAGTCTCTCACTCATGGGCAATAAGAGATAGCTTACTCTGGAGCCGAATGTGAGAAACTGTGGCCTGAAAGTAGAGATTTAGGTTACCCCAGATTCCATGTTTCCATGTGGTAGCAGTATGATGAAGCTTTTAACATAAAAGAACAAGGCCATAAATCAAGACCCTCTTCCAAGCATGGTGGTTGAACATTAACTGGGTGGGTTACAGCGAAGTAGAGCGGGAGAGTCTGTCATAGACCTCAGACGCTCTTGGGTAGCATCTAAGCCCTATTTTTGGTTAGGACCTCATACTCTGTACATTTCAAAGGACTGACCTAATGGTCACAAAGATGTCAGGTCAGGAACAGAGAAGGGCAATAAATGACTGATGATATTTGTCTCTGGACTTGGAACATTCCAGATTCTCCAATCATTGAAGTTCTAACCACTTAATGAGCCTTGCGCAAAGTCAAATGGAAGAGGCTGTTCAGTGTAGAAAGGTTTATAAAGATTCCTAGGAACATTTAGTGTTGTTCTTAGACTAGACCAGTGGTTTCAGTTTC